>NW_026652293.1:70927483-71036751 GCF_009828535.3 Hylobates moloch | reverse complement strand
AGAAAGAAAGAAAGAAAGAAAGAAAGAAAGAAAGAAAGAAAGAAAGAAAAGAAAGAAAGAGCTCTCTCTGAGGGATGAAAGATGGAGCTTTGATCTCCAATAAATCTTTTACACTTCTAACTCTATCTCAGCTTCAATTTCCCAAAGAACCCAGCACTCCACAGTTAGTACCAGGAGTGTCCAAGAAAGCAAGTGGTAAGTCAGACGGGGTTTCATGTGCGGTGTGGGTAGTAAAGAAGATCCAATCCTATGGGAGTAGGCTGTGCCTTACCAGATGCACACCTTCAAGTCTCTGAAACTGATGTTCTCGTTGTAAAAATACCTTTGACGATGCACAGTAGTCCCCCATATCTCTCATCTGCAATTTGACTTTCCATGGTTTCAGTTACCCATGGTCAAGTATGATCTGAAAATATTAAATGGAAAATTCCAGAAATAAACCATCCCTAAGTTTTAAATTCCACTCTGTTCTGACTTGCATGATGAAATCTCTCACTGTCCCACTTTGTCCTTCCCAGGATGTCAACTACCTCTGTCCAGTGGATCCCCTCTCTAGATGCTGTCCTCCCCTTAGTCACTTAGCAGCTCTCTTGGTTCTCAGATTGAAAGAAAACATAGTATATGCTGGGGCTGGTCCTAACCAAGGTTTCAGTCACCACTTCGAGCCTTGGAACGTATTTCCCGTGGGGAAGGGGAGATTACTGTAAACTGTTTTATCTTACTATTATGTGACCTTAGCATAATGTTATAGATGACTACTCTTTCCTTAAAATATTATTGATTTTTGGTCTTAATGTTATCTCCTTTTCCTGTTCTTTCTGATACTCCCTTGTTCTCCACCCATCCAACTTTTACAGGACATTACTCTTCAAGGACTGCTCCTAGGTCCTTGCTGTAGTGAGTCCTCTAACCTCATGATTGTGTCATGCTATTTTCCACCAAGTAGCAAGATCCATGTTTTTAAAAATGTGAATAAGACCATAGCGTTGACTTAATTAAGGCCTCAGTAAATTGAAGTACTTTTCCAGCCTAGGAGGCCCAGCTTGACAGCACACCCTACTATCCTAATAATTCCTCACAGTGTGCCTCTCTTCCTCACCCACTTTGGGTTTCTTTCTGTTGTTTGAGTTTGCCATGCTTTTGTATAGTTCAGGGTCTTTGTCCATGCTATTTACATTGCCTATAATTTCTTTCTCCCCAAATTACTTATCAACCTGTTTTTTGGCTATCAATTTATTAGTTCCCTTAAATGTCACTTGTCAATATGAACATTAACTTGTTACTATGAAAATGGGTTAATATGAAAGTGTTAATATGAAACATTTTCATATTAACAAGTTGCTCCCATTAAAGTTTTTGAGTTCCGTTTTATTTCCTCTACAGCCTTTATTATATTTTGTAATTATTTCATTTGCTTGACTATGAATTATTTCTGCCTCCCAACAAAAACAACAATGCAAACCTCATGAAGACAAACATTTGTTTCCTATTAAATCCCTCGTCTATCACAAAAAAATTAATATAAGTTAATGAAGTACATGAATACATAAATTAATAACCAATTTCCTCCTTGGCCCATGATGTTTAAAGTAGGGTTATCAATACCTACCTAATTTTTTTGTTAAGACGCTTAGAGGAAATATATGCAAAGGACCTGTCACAGTGTCTTGTGTGTAGTGGTGTCCAAAATATGGTAGATACATTTTTAAAAATTAGAATTGCCAGATTTCCATTTGGCTGCCCCTCTCTCTTGCAAGACAGAGGTTTGTTCTTCTTTTTCTTTTGCCTGTTAAACCTCCACTCCTAAACTCAAAAATAAATTATAATTGCTGTCAATTTTGCAGATAAGTGCAATTTATGGCAAATGCAATTAGCAATTGAAAAGAATAACAAATTATAAATGGCCGGGCACAGTGGCTCATGCTTGTAATCCCAGCACTTTGGGAGGCCGAGGCAGGCAGATCACGAGGTCAGGAGTTCAAGAACAGCCTGTCCAATATGGTGAAACCCCGTCTCTACTAAAAGTACAAAAATTAGCCGGGTGTGGTGGTGCATGCCTATAGTCCTAGCTACTCGGGAGGCTGAGGCAGAAGAATCACTTGAACCCTGGAGGGAGAAGTTTCAGGGAGCCAAGAACATGCCATTGCACTCCAGCCTGGGCAACAGAGCAAGACGCCATCTCAAAAAAAAATTACAAAAAAGCTACATTAAATAAACTCCAGTATTTATTTATTTATTAGATTCATTCAGGCCAGAGTCGATGGGAAGATTATTTATTTTCCCCAAATGACCAGCAATGAAACTTTAGAGTAAATCCTAAGTCAAGCCAAGCCTAACCTTGTCACTGGGACAAACCAGAGCAGAGACTGTAGAAAAACTTTAATAGTTTTTCTTTAGTCTGTTTATCTATAGACACAGCTGTTTAAGGAAACCAGGTGGCCTGAATGCCACAAATTGCCTAACTCTCCTGACCCCATGCCAAATATCAGACGTCCAGGCCTGCTAGATATTGGTGCACACCAGAGCAGGTGACCTTCAATTATTGTGGGATCATTAACATATTATTATAACACCAAAAAGCTCTTCCCCAATAGAAGATTGCTGCCATTTTGTGTACACATGATGTATGAAGAAGCATGTCATTAACTGTACCTGAACATCTGGAACTCCACCCTGTACATACTTACATTCCTACCCGAACCTGCATCCAACTCTTTAAAAATCCCATACTTCCCACTGCCCGGGGAGAAGGTGCCTTTGGAGCACAAGCTCCTCTTCATTCTTTGGCCACTGAATAAAATCTGATTTCCTTTCCAATTGAATGTTCTTTGCAATCAATATATAGTAGGAAAGGACCAGAGCTTACTGGTGAAAACTTTTCTTCTTTAAGTTTTTAAAAATACTGGTTTGCAAAAGTGAGGACGCTAATTCTTCAGGACTTCTCTCTCTATTTTTTTTCTGATCCCTATAAGAATCGGCATGTGCCCATCATCACATGAATAATCTCTCTGAATAAGAAGGCACCTCAATCTGCCTTCTTAGTCAGAGGACTATGGCTGATAGTGCTGGGCAACAAGAGCAGGTAAAAGGGACACGATCGGAGAAGGGTCTTAGAAGCAACTCTGAATGAAAATCATAACAGATTTGCATTTTGTAAAAGCCTAACATAATGGGCCTTGGTTTGTGTTTTTTCTCCCCCACCCTTTATTTATAAGACAAAGCATGCCTAATATTCAATAGTGATTCTTCTAGACGTACAGTACAGTTGACCCTTAAACAACATGGATTTGAACTGTGCAGGTTCACTTATATGGGGATTTTTTTTCAATAAAACTTCTCAATGTGCCTGCGTCTCCTCCCTCCCCTTTCACTTCCACTTCTCCCACTCCTGAGACAGCAAAACCAACTCCTCCTTTTCCTCCTCCTCTTTAGCCTACTTAATGTGAAGACAGCAAGGATGAAGAAGTATATGAAGACTCACTTCCATTTAATGAATAGTAAATATTTTCTCTTCCTTATGATTTTCTTAAAAATATTTTATTTTTCTCTAGCTCACTTTCTTATAATAATATAACACATATAACATGCAAACTATGTGTTAATTGACTCTTTATGTTATTAGTAAGGCTTCTGGTCAACAGTAGGCTATTAGTAGTCAAATTTTTGGGGAGTCAAAAATTATACATGGATTTTCTGCTGCATGGGAGTTGGAGCCCCTAACCCTTCACATTGTTCAAGGGTCAGCTGTATGTCCATATAGTAACATATCGATATACACATATATGGTAACATACCTACTAGCGCCATGGCTGTTCTGGTCAAGAAATAGCTTTCTGTCACTCAAATACTCTCTCAGACATTGGCACTATCAAGCATTTTCGAGTATGCGAATCAGTTTACCAAGAGAAACAAATGATTTCTGATCAACTTATACAAAACTGATGCCAGATGTTCAGATAACCAGAGAGTAACTAGGCAATTTAATGCTTGCTTTCTACAGTAGAAAAACAAATGTCTTCCTTGACTCTAGTAAAGGTAAGTTGCCTCTCTTGACCAGTAAATATTTCAGTTGCAGCTTTGTAGCATAGAAATGCTTTTCCCTTATCAGCATTGTGATGAGGCTTTGTTCCCTGGGCAATCTTTTCTGTCACTGAGGAAGCACCCCATGAAGCCTGATTAATGTTGAAATGAACCAGTTCCAACTGAATTTATTTCCATTGTACCACTTACAATAGTTTCAGATTATCTTTTTTATACACACTCCTTCTCCCATAGGATCCTGTAGAATAGAGTAAGCAGTGTGGGCAAGTTCAAAAATGCTCGGCTGCTGAGAAATGTTTTCTTGCCTGAAATGTCTCTGTAGTAATGCTTGCTGAAAACGCTGTTAACACAAACAATTCAGCAATCTTGGTATTTACTCACGTATTTGCTGGCAAATATCAGTATTTCTTGGTAAGAATGGAAAATTACATTTCTTAATTTGTAATAGTCTTGTTGGGGGGTTAAATTAAAAACTATTTGCCTGACAGACTATAAAATTCCTTCAAGTAATACATTTGCTTAATATTAAGCATCTGATCCTTCCCACATAGTAAAAGTTGACTCCAATATGCATGCTATTGAAATATAGCTTATGGAAACAGCAAAGCTAATGTAAAGGACATATAAGACGTTCAAAGTATAAAATTATTTCTATGTATGTATTATGGAAGGTATTTTTGGCAAGTCAAGAACCTAATATAATCTAAATGTATGTTTATCAATGTCATTCCAGTTCTAGTTGATTTAAAGTACAGTATTCAAACTCTCTTACTTTCCTAATTCTGGACATGGCCTGAAATCATGTGATAAAAATGGAATAATGGTTTGGGATTTGTTTTTCTTTTCTGATAGATAGCAGTGCTAACATATATTGAATATATGAGGCTAATAAATACTTTTTATGTGACAGAAGGAACCAGGTCAAAACAAAAGGTAAAGTGATTTTAGATTTGCTAAGAGGAAATATGATTCTTTCAGTGAGACAGAAAAGAAAACTAAGTAAATAATACATTCACAAGTAAACAGAAGATAAATAGATTACTTATATCCCTAAAGAGCTCTGAATTCTGGGTGGAGGATGCTAATTCACTTCTTGAGAGTATTCTCGACAGACTTTTGATTTTGTGTGTTTTCAGAACAACCAAATTTTATGTTAGAAAATATTGATTTAGCTCTTGAGAACTTCCAATAATAAATTCCAAAGTTTTCATTATTTCTTTAAGCTTGCTAATGCTTTATTATTATAAGATGTGTCTTGTGTTATCTTTGATCTTTCTTACTCATCAACTCTAGGTATTATCTAATCTTCTTGAGACAGTAATGCATTTGTTATCTCAATTTTCTTTTGTTGCCTGGAACAAATATTGGCTCAAAGATGCAAATCTGTACAATTAAATTTGAGGGAAAAAAGATTAGTACATTTTCCTTTAACACTCAAATGACAAGGGAAAGAAGCAACAGGCACCAACATGTCTTCTTGAAGTAATCTGTACTAGTCAGGTTCTTCCTTCATCATATCCTTTTCCTGATCCGCTTAATGGAAAGGAATGGGACTTTCCTTTGACTCTCTAAAATAATACCTACATATGTTTACACACATGTAATATCTTGAAGTAAGCCTACTTCCTTCATTGGTTATTAAAATGCATATGCTTAGTTTAAGTTAAAATATCAAACTATGTATCTAATGTTCATTAGCTTTTCTTTGAACTAAAATAGTGCAAATTCCTCCAGAGTGCTTGAAAATAATGTGTTCTAGAATAGGATATGCTCTCGGTCTACGGTTTATATTTATTCTTATGTTCCTCTTCAATATAATAAAATATAGTATAAATAGGTTTATTAACCTTGCTATAAGGATCAGAGCTTATTCATTAGT
Source organism: Hylobates moloch (assembly GCF_009828535.3). Classification (NCBI taxonomy): domain Eukaryota; kingdom Metazoa; phylum Chordata; class Mammalia; order Primates; family Hylobatidae; genus Hylobates; species Hylobates moloch. The sequence continues at coordinate 71,030,831 of NW_026652293.1, read as the reverse complement.
AATGCCCAGACTTAAGGGACTAGCAATTTTGGCATGTTTGCTTAGCTCACATGTCTGAGCTTAGATGGGAAAGAAAAGTAGGCTCTTAACGTATTAGCATAGAAAACTGTGAATTTTAATTTATTGGGATTAACATATACAAGTTAATTTTCGCTCTCTTGGTTACTATTGTAGATAAATCAAAGCTCAAGATTTGGAAAGGAGCTACTTTCCCTCAGCACATTGAGCTTCTTAAGCAAATACACACTGGGCTACAATGAATGCTATCCATTTAAGGAAATGTGAAAACAGGACTTTAGAATTTCATTTTTAAAATGCAACCTATTATATATTGTTAATGTTTAGTAACTATCAAAGAATATTTGGTATGCTAGGTAGTTGGTATTTCAACACACTTTTCTATTTGTAGAAATACATGTAAGCCTATCTCTTTAAAGATTGTTTTTCCATTTGTTATTCCTCAGGATTTCATACATCATTTTATCTCATCCTCTATTGAGATAAAGTATTTTTATAGGGCACAAAAATTGTGGGTTGCATTTTAAAAGATTCTCTCAAATATTTTCAAATTGAATTTTCAAAGTAAGAATGGGGAAGAGATGAGTCACAAGCGTTCAGTAATGGAAGTAACTTCATCAATATTCTCATTTGACACAGGCATGAAAGGTCCATGTCTCGGGTCATATAGTCAATTATTGCTCATCTGCATTACCACCATCAAAATCAAAGCCATGGAAGTTTCCAGCTGATAAAATTCGTTTTCTCCTACTATTTTTATATATGTTTCTCAAAAACCTGAACCAAACTTCACTTCACATTACTTCTAATTCAGCAAATATTTAAATGGATTTCTACATACCATATATAGGATTCCACAGCTTTATATAATGGTGGTACTTTAATACTCCAGTGTAATTTTTAAAATTTGATGGCTTCCTATTGTTTTCAAACAAATCCTTCAGGGTAAAAATATAAATAGATGCAAAAGGGGATGGAGATTACTGACAAATGAGCTAAAGAGAGCAAACACCAAGCCCACTGTAGTAAATAGTGTGGGTTATTTTAATAGTTGTTCACATAATTCTATTTGGAAACTCCTTGCAACCTGCTGTCAAGTTGCAGATCACAATAAGCAGCCTGAATTTCAATAACAGTAAATATGCAGTGTGGCCAAAATGTGATAAATAATCTAACTTTTTCGAATGTTAAATTTAATTTTTGATTCCCATTGGATGGTACTGGAATGCATCACCTACCCTCCCATTGCATCAAAATTTCTGTCTAATATCAGAGAGAAAATAGGAAGTACACCTTGGAGGCCTGATTTATTCACTGGTAGCAGCAATTGGGTAGCAGTTTCCTGATAATGCATTTGCATAAATTATTAAGTGCCTCTCTCAGGTTCACAGAAGGTGACGTGGAGGACTTTGTTGCAATGGCTGTAACATGGCCCAGATCTTAGAATCATCCAGTTCTGCTTTTAAGATACATGTCTCTGTCTTTAAATATTTATCCTTTAAAAAATATCAGTTTTACAGCAGATATGTGTTGGAAGAGATTTATTCATGTGATAAAAAGATTCCTCACTAAATCAAAGGCTGCACCACATTTTACTATCTGGTTTCCTTGGAGTCACATGGTATTTTACAAATAATTTATTCTCATTTTTAGAAATTCATATTAAGGATTTCAAAATGCACCAATCCTATCCTTGGTTTTGAATAGATATGTATGTACCTAGATTTTCCACAGTTTATGTTCTACAGGACATACAGCGACATTATATATGGTTGAAATATGGGCAAGGAAATGGTCATCAGCAATTTGGAAATCCAGTCTAGAGAATTAAAAGTATTTTTTGCTTATTTTGAAATTATGTGATTAAATGACAAAATGAACATAAGCCTCGGTGGAGTGTAGCCATGGTATACTTGAAGAGTTTTTATGTGACAATTCTTTAAATTTGAAAGAACTTTCAAGCTTGCACTTAACTAAATACAGCTCTAAAATGGAATTATAGCCTTGAAATTAGAATACTAAAAACGCACGAGTGACTTATTCATGAAAAATAACTGCATAATAAGGCATCCATGCATTCTAATATCCAAATATTCTTTCTCAAATATTCAGCCTCTGCAAAATCTTCTCAATGATTAGATATCCATGCTTTAAAAGCTTTCACAGAGGCAGTGTGAGACACTGAATGAGAACTGCAATCTGGTTGTACATTCCTCTGTCTTGATTGTCATTGAATAACTAATATTTACACTGAGAATTCATATTATCAGTGACTTGAAATAAAAGAGCTTCTTGGAGCATTTTTCTTTTTAGTCATAGTTTTCTAAGCAATTAAAAATGAGTTAGAAGCTGCATTATAAATGGAAATTCAGAGTTTTAGAATCATACATTGTAATGCATTATACATTTCATAACAGTAATAAGTTCATTTATATGAATAAGGATGAATACAAGACTAACACAAAGACAGACTGCAAAGAATAGTTAGTGTATTATGATTTTGCATTTTATTGCAGAATAATGAATATTTGTTTAGCTCATTTTTAGCTAACTTAAAAGCTCACACAACATATACTTTTTGCATGCAAAACATTTTCACTGTATTCCATATTTAAGTTTACGAAACACTTTTTAAAAGTCTAGGTACTTAGGGTATGCTACTTAGGATACTAATGATATATTGTGTCAAAGCCATAGTCCACTTTGACTTCGAAAACTACAATTCTGTCCAAAGTTTCTCAGAACTTCTTAAAGTACAATAATGAATTCTATAAACATAGAGTTTGATGATAGAATTTACTGAACCGGCTTGAATACATATTTTATGTAAAAAACTTTCTTTTTACTTTCATTTTATATTGTTATGATTGTTAACAACAGGGTGAATTATTATATAATTGAAATTGCTTATTCACATTATAAAATAAAAATGGATGCCCTTCACATGTACATAGCTGAGTATTTTATTTATCACAAAACACACGGGATCCATTTATTCAACAAACAAACATTACTGACAATCTACTAAATGTCAATCATTGACTTAATCACTGGGGAAAAAATACCGTCCTCACAAATCTCAGAATTCTCTTCAGAAATATTATTTTCTATCAGAAAATAAGAAAGCCATGTGCCTGAAGTATCATCTTTGTATTAGTCCATTCTCACGCTGCTAATAAAGACATACCCAAGACTGGGTAATTTAGAATGAAAAAGAAGTTTAATGGACTCATAGTTCCACATGGCTAGGGAGGTCTCACAATAATGGTAGAAGTCATGTTTTACATGGCAGCAGGCAAGAGAGCTCGTGCAGGGGAACTCCCATTTATAAAACCAGATCTCAAGAGACTTATTCATTACCACCAGAACAGTATGAGGGAAACTGCCCTCATGATTCAATTATCTCCACCTGGCCTCACCCTTGGCAAGTGGGGATTATTACAATCCAACGTGAGATTTGAGTGGGGACACGGCCAAACCATATCCATCATCATAATGAAATATTCATAATCTTTTTGAAAAATCACTAGTAAAAATATATTAATGATTGATTGAAAACAGAGGAATCCATTTTCCTAGATGGAACTGATCTGCACTATTTTACTTTTCTTTTGTTTTGTTTACAGATTTCTCACTGAGAAACTCCCCATTTGTGGACTAATGGAGTTATTTGGTGTCACCCCACTAGAATATAAGCACACAATAGGTCCATGATACATATTTGTATGATAAAAGAAAGAAGCTATCAATCAAAACATAGCTTGTATATCAAGGCCTGAGGTCATAACCTTAGAGACACAGATTTAACTAAAAATATACCATAAAGGCAATCTTCTCTGATGGTTACTGTTTTCCTAATAGTTCCTTTATAGTTTTTATTTGCTACTATTTTGTATTTGAAACACTGTTTTTTTTGAAGTCCAAATATTTTTAACATTTTAAAAGAAACATTTTTTAAAAATCTGTGGGGATTACCAGGGGAGAATATTGAACCTAGCAATTTTTTGAAGAGGGTGCATTTAAACTTTGAAAATACGATTACAGCAGTATGATGGGACAGTGTCAAAATAGCAAGTCAATACTATTTATCAATCTATCTATCTACACAAGTGTATAATTTAGTAGTGTTGTTGACAATCTGATGGATTACTGTATAGGTAGTTAAGATAAAGAGATTGACTATGTTTGAGATATAATCATTTTGATTAAAACGTGGGGTACCACTGTTGTCCACAAAATTTAGGATTAGCCCCAATTAAAATAGTCCCATCTTATATATTTTTCATCACAAATGTATAGATTAGATTACTATTGTAACCCAAGAAAATAAAGGACAAAAACTGAACTGACTCTACCGAAGTCAGTTGGTAGATTTTAGGCTCACCCTTCACCTCTCGTCATCATCTCAGTAATTACATCAATTTAAACACACAAAAGGTGAAAGAATTTTTTTATTCATTAGAAAATAAAAAGAGGCAGGGCCACAATTTAATAAGAAACATTTACTTTAGTCCTACATGTTATTGGATTCCCAGTTTAAATGTTTAATTAGACATATGTATTTAAATATATTCAACTCTCCAAAACAGCTCCTTACTTTAAATTTCTAAAGAACTCATTTTCTCAATAATCAATGAATTCTTAATATAGGCTATACTTTATTGGTATGAATAACTTAATGAAATTACTAAGTTTACACATGTAGCATTGTACTTTTTGCCCTGTCAAACTCAAAAACATTTTTTGTAATATTGGGGCTGAAATGCCTTTTGTAGCCCATTCCAATCTTTAAAAGAATCAAAGTGAGAAAATATAGCACAACAATGTAAAATTAAATCATATAACCAGATTATCCCACAAAGCAAATCCACATTTCACAGTTTTTCTATTTGCTTTGGTCCATTTCCAGTGGGGCTAAGGAAGAAAGGTTATCTTCTTATGAAGAAGGTTGGGGAGAACTTGTGCCTTGGATTGTTTGGTAAATTAATGGAAATTACTAAAATTCCCAACCTACTTCATCTATGAAAATCTCATTTTACCATAAAAGAAACGCTATATATTACTCTCATAAAACGTATAATTCCAGATAGCTGAGTCTTACAGTTAATAATTAAAGCTTATTTAATTTGTAGTGGGAAAACTTTGTAATATATGGCGAAATTTCCAACCTTCCGTTGGCACTTATCATGTTTGCCCAGCAGTCTTTTTCTGCAGAATGTACACAACTATTGGCACTGTTTCAGATATATTCAATTCGCTAAACATATGGTTGATAACTACTGTATTATGCTTTTAGAGATAGGGACCCTTGGCAGATGAAGCTGCAATATCTGCGGTAGCCTCAGGCATATAATTGCTCCTTGATTTCTTTCCACCAGGAAAAAATGTCTTATTATTGTACTAAATGAATATTTTACTTTCCTGGCAGCCTGCAATGATAGCCAGACTATCTGTTTCTGCCCAAGGTAAAGTCACCCTTCTTCTTGTGGTCTCCTACATGTGATTATATTTTATATCTAATTCAAGACCATTCCACCTAAGAATTTCTCTTTTGGACACTATGTCAGGGCTGTGGTCTCCAACCTAGATTATAGTTATCATTTACCAGTGGAAGTTTTCAAAATGTGTCCAGTTCCATAACAGACTACAGATTCAGAATATTTAGATAGTTCCATTTTTAAAAAGGATTCAATGAAATGTTTTTGCTATGTGTTGTGTAAGTTTTTCCTTATATAAATAATTCTGAAATAATTTCTTATTTTTCTTTTGAAATAAAATCAACACTACATAAACCATAAATTGATTTATGCTCATAAATCATAATCATACATGTATTACCAATTCTACAGATTGACTTTATGTATTAATGGTATACCAACATAATAACACAGGAATCTTAATTATCAAACAAGTTACTTCTCATTTTACTAATTCAGATGGTAAGAAAAAAACATCCATTTATTGCTGCAAACATGAATTATTCATGTGTTAATGTAGAATAATTTTTACCTTTATGATTGTGCATCATAGTTGACGCAACCCCTTAGGAATGCCTGACAGTGGAAGTATTAATGTGACTAGGCATTACAGAGAATATATGTTTTACTTGAATGCATATTTTACAACTTGTATTTTATACTTTCAGTGATGTCCTATGGTAGAAAAATAAGTTATGGCCTATTTTAATTGTTGTTTACAGTTCAGAGACAAAATTACATAGAAACTATGCAAATGGAAGAAATTGGCTATGGCACCCACTGCTCATGCTCTGAGGCAGTATTCATAAATTTCATTAGCTTAGCTGTCATTTCAGCCCATTAAGTGAATTTAAGGGACTTAGAGATCAGTGCAATCCGGCAAATTTTCTGGATTATGTAAGCAAAATAAAAATTTAATAAAAATAATTTTAAATAACTTACTGTAATGTTCATATTGGCCACAAACTTTTTTTTTATTATACTTTAGGTTTTAGGGTACATGTGCACAATGTGCAGGTTTGTTACATATGTATCCATGTGCCGTGTTGGTTTGCTGCACCCATTAACTCCTCATTTAGCATTAGGTATATCTCCTAATGCTGTCCCTCCCCCCTTCCCCCACCCCACAACAGTCCCCAGCGTGTGATGTTCCCCTTCCTGTGTCCATGAGTCCTCATTGTTCAATTCCCACCTATGAGTGAGAACATGTGGTGTTTCGTTTTTTGTCCTTGCGCTAGTTTACTGAGAATGATGGTTTACAGTTTCATCCATGTCCCTACAAAGACATGAACTCATCATTTTTTATGGCTGCATCGTATTCCATGGTGTATATGTGCCACATTTTCTTAATCCAGTCTATCGTTGTTGAACCTTTGGGTTGGTTCCAAGTCTTTGCTATTGTCAATAGTGCCGCAACAAACATACGTGTGCATGTGTCTTTATAGCAGCATGATTTATAGTCCTTTGGGTATATACCCAGTAATGGGATGGCTGGGTCAAATGGTATTTCTAGTTCTAGATCCCTGAGGAATCACCACACTGACTTCCACAATGGTTGAACTAGTTTATAGTCCCACCAACAGTGTAAAAGTGTTCCTATTTCTCCACATCCTCTCCAGCACCTGTGGTTTCCTGACTTTTTAATGATGGCCATTCTAACTGGTGTGAGATGATATCTCATTGTGGTTTTGATTTGCATTTCTCTGATGGCCAGTGATGATGAGCATTTTTTCATGTGTTTTTTGGCTGCATAAATGTCTTCTTTTGAGAAGTGTCTGTTCATATCCTTCGCCCACTTTTTGATGGGGTTGTTTGTTTTTTTCTTGTAAATTTATTTGAGTTCATTGTAGATTCTGGATATTAGCCCTTTGTCAGATGAGTAGGTTGTGAAAATTTTCTCCCATTTTGTAGGTTGCCTGTTCACTCTGATGGTAGTTTCTTTTGCTGTGCAGAAGCTCTTTAGTTTAATTAGATCCCATTTGTCAATTTTGGCTTTTGTTGCCATTGCTTTTGGTCTTTTAGACATGAAGTCCTTCCCCATGCCTATGTCCTGAATGGTATTGCCTAGGTTTTCTTCTAGGGTTTTTATGGTTTTAGGTCTAACATGTAAGTTTTTAATCCATCTTGAATTAATTTTTGTATAAGGTGTAAGGAAGGGATCCAGTTTCAGCTTTCTACATATGGCTAGCCAGTTTTCCCAGCACCATTTATTAAATAGAGAATCCTTTCCCCATTTCTTGTTTTTGTCAGGTTTGTCAAAGATCAGATAGTTGTAGATATGCAGCATCATTTCTGAGGGTTCTGTTCTGTTCCATTGATCTATGTCTCTGTTGTGGTACCAGTACCATGCTGTTTTGGTTACTGTAGCCTTGTAGTATAGTTTGAAGTTAGGTAGCGTGATTCCCCCAGCTTTGTTCTTTTGGCTTAGGATTGACTTGGTGATGCGGGCTCTTTTTTGGTTCCATAGGAACTTTAAAGTAGTTTTTTCCAATTCTGTGAAGAAAGTCATTGGTAGCTTGATGGGGATGGCATTGAATCTATAAATTACTTTGGGCAGTATGGCCATTTTCACGATATTGATTCTTCCAACCCATGAGCATGGAATGTTCTTCCATTTGTTTGTATCCTCTATTATTTCATTGAGCAGTGGTTTGTAGTTCTCCTTGAAGAGGTCCTTCACATCCCTTGTAAGTTGGATTCCTATGTAATTTATTCTCTTTGAAGCAATTGTGAATGGGAGTTCACTCATGATTTGTCTCTCTGTTAGTCTGTGATTGGTGTACAAGAATGCTTGTGATTTTTGTACATTGATTTTGTATCCTGAGACTTTGCTGAAGTTGCTAATCAGCTTAAGGAGATTTTGGGCTGAGACAATGGGGTTTTCTAGATATACAATCATGTCATCTGCAAACAGGGACAATTTGGCTCCTCTTTTCCTAATTGAATACCCTTTATTTCCTTCTCCTGCCTAATTGCCCTGGCCAGAACTTCCAACACTATGTTGAATAGGAGTGGTGAGAGAGGGCATCCCTGTATTGTGCCAGTTTTCAAAGGGAATGCTTCCAGTTTTTGCCCATTCTGTATGATATTGGCTGTGGGTTTGTCATAGACTAAAGAGCTTCTGCACAGCAAAAGAAACTACCATCAGAGTGAACAGGCAACCTACAAAATGGGAGAAAATTTTCGCAACCTACTCATCTGAGAAAGAGCTAATATCTAGAATCTACAATGAACTCAAATAAATTTACAAGAAAAAAACAACCCCATCAAAAAGTGGGTGAAGGACATGAACAGACACTTCTCAAAAGAAGACATTTATGCAGCAAAAAAACACATGAAAAAATGCTCATCATCACTGGCCATCAGAGAAATGCAAATCAAAACCACAATGAGATACCATCTCACACCAGTTAGAATGGCGATCATTAAAAAGTCAGGAAACAACAGGTGCTGGAGAGGATGTGGAGAAATAGGAACACTTTTACACTGTTGGTGAGACTGTAAACTAGTTCAACCATTGTGGAAGTCAGTGTGGTGATTCCTCAGGGATCTAGAACTAGAAATACCATTTGACCCAGCCATCCCATTACTGGGTATATACTCAAAGGACTATAAATCATGCTGCTACAAAGACACATGCACACATATGTTTACTGCGGCACTGTTCACAAAAGCGAAGACTTGGAACCAACCCAAATGTCCAACAACGATAGACTGGATTAAGAAAACATGGCACATATACATCATGGAATACTATGCAGCCATAAAAAATGATGAGTTCATGTCCTTTGTAGGGTCATGGATGAAGCTGGAAACCATCATTCTCAGCAAACTATCGCAAGGACAAAAAACCAAACACCGCACCAACATATCCTTCAATAAGTCAAAGGCTAAACAAACAGTAGTGCATCTATGCAATGTAATATTATTCAGTGACACAAAGAAAGGAGTTAGTAAGTCACACAAAGACCTGGAGGAACTTTACATTCATACTGCAAAGTGAAAGATGCCAGCTTGAAAGAGCTACATTACAAATATGTAAGGAGAGGCTCCTTACATATTTTAAGTTTGGCATAAAGGTTTCTTTGCACATCATGAACTATAACTTAAATGGAATTTTATACAGACTGAGGTCTACTTTTGTGTCAATCACTGAATCTTGCCCAATCAAAAGTATTCAACTTTTCAAACCATGTTCAAATAAGGCAAACGCTGAGCTGTACCAATCTGGCTGTTTTTGTACCTCACTCCCATTTTCTGTATATCACTTTCCTTTTTCTGTCCATAAATCTTTCGCCACATGGCTGTGCTGGAGTCTCTGAGCCTACCCTTGCCCAACTGGTGAATCGTTCTTTGCTCCATTAAACTCTTTTACACTTAATCCAGTAAAAGTTTTCCCTTTAACAGAGAATATATGACATAATAGATTTGTCAAAACCCATAATGTTTATAGCACAAAGAGTGAACCATTATTAATGTATGCAAGTTTTAAAAATCAGTAAGAGGCCACAATATCTCAGGAAGAAAGGCAGATTGTGACAATAGAATCTAACGGCAGTACAAAAGTACCAAACATCCTCAATTAAGGAGATGGAGAGATTGGAGCCAAGGACTCAGCTAAGCTGTCTGGATTCTTGATCCAGAGAAACTGTGAGATAATAAATGTGTTTTTTTGTTTGTTTGTTTGTTTGTTTTGACGGAGTCTCTCCCTATCGCCCAGGCTGGAGTGCAGTGGCGCCATCTCGGCTCACTGCAAGCTCTGCTGCCCAGGTTCACACCATTCTCCTGCCTCAGCCTCCCGAGTAGCTGGGACTACAGGTGCCCGCCACCATGCCCGGCTAATTTTTTTGTATTTTTTTTTTTTAGTAGAGACGGGGTTTCACTGTGTTAGCCAGGATGATCTCAATCTCCTGACCTCGTGATCCGCCCGCCTCAGCCTCCCAAAGTGCTGGGATTACAGGCATGAGCTACCACACCCGGCCTAAATGTGTGTTATTTTAAGACGTTTAGTGTGGGGGTAAGATGTTACACTGCAACAGGTAACTAAAAATGTCAATGATTTATCCTTTTATCTGATTAAAATGTTTTGCAAATGGAGAATTCACAGTCTGCCATGATTCCATTTTATACATTCTCTATTTCAGTTAATGCCTTCATGTTCTGATAAGAAACCCAAAGTCTACCCGAATCCTCTGTTTTATTCCAAGAAGTATCTCACTAAAAAATGTTACAAGAATCTATTCCTTCCTCTTCATTTCAACTACTGTTAGGTTAATTCAGGCATTCGTGATCTCCCACCCATCCTGTGTCCTCTGTGCTGAGAAGGTTGATTGGCTGACTCAACTCAATTTCAACTTTTTTCTTCAATCTGATTGAAGAATTTAGAAAGCTGAAAATACATTTCCTAGATTTCCTTGAAGCCAGGAGTCTGGAATCTCAATGGGATCAGCCAGCTGGATGCACTCACATGATCTTAGGAAGGCAAAAGTGTGGCAGAGGCAATATCCCTTACTTTTAGCAGTTGGTTAGTGTTGCTGTCAATCAAGGACAATGTGGGCTAGAGGCAATCTTAAAGTTCTATTATTTTGGAAATCATTTGTGGTAGCCTTGCCTAGAACAAACCCCATTAGCCAATTTCCAACGTTACTGTAAGCCCATATTTTCTGTACTAATTCCCTACTTGATTAAAATACCTAGAATAGTTTCTATGCTACACTGACTCATTACTGATAAGGTCTCCAAACTTTGAGTGCTGTGTCTGTCCTCTCAGCCTATCCTCTACTTGCTTCCAAAAACAAAACAAAACAAAACAAAACAAACAAAGAGAAAATAGCTCTGTTACACCTCTGCTAAAACTTTCCAGTGGTCATTTATTCTCTTATAATATCCTTGTTTTATAAAAATGGGTCCATGACTAGTTTTGAAGGTAGAGAGAAAATCATATTCATAGTTTTTTGTCATCAGAACTTTGCAAGCTACTTTTCATAGAATAAGTGCTCAATAAACACCAACTGGATGAAAACATAGATGACTTCATGATTGCTTTGATTAATGAGTATATAGATGGATGGAAAGACAGATGGATACATGAGAGAATAAACCTGAATTGCTACACTAATATACACACATTTCTCTGTCTTTATAATATTTTATTATGGAATATCATAGATTCTGTTATGCAATTGTGATGGAAAATAAATAAAATGAATACAGGAAGCACTCATTAAATATCAACATACAAACTGTTGATTGTAACTAATATATTCATATCATCTTAATTTTCCAAAGGGGTTTTATGCAGTTTAATTCATTTAATTTTCACACAACTGAAGTTACAGTTTTTTAGATATTTTTATCTCCAACTAACATATGAAGAAATTCAGGAAGCTCAAAATAAAATGACTGAGAATGACAAATAACAAAGTGGGAATTTGAATGAAGTTTTTTCTTTTCTTGAAAAATCACGTTCTTTCGGCCTTATATCAATTTTCAGTATGTCTTTCAACAATACCTCTGTGTTTTTCCTATAATATTTAGTGTGATATACATAATGGTAGCATTCCCAATATAATCATTTTTACATATATTGATTTTTTGAGTGCTTTAGGAAATACTGTCAAAGAGGTTCACTGCTATTAATTATGTTAGGTTAATTTATTATCAAATTATTCCTAGAGTTTTCAGTATTAGGAATGACATTAAGCAGTTTATATAAATCTTATCATCTCCTTTATTTCATTACCAAGAGAGTTTTCATTTAAAACTAGTCTTATCTCCAGTAACATTTCTTTAGTTTGGTAGCATTTAGATTAGAAAAAATAATAATTAAATGAAATTTCTTCAATAAAATAAAATAACTGCTTTCAAGTGTTCCACTAAAAGCAATGTCTGAAGCGGTTAAATTACTTTGATACATTTAATTAAAGATGGATGAGCGAATGACATTCATCTGCCACTGAACCATACCTCCCCCCAGCCCCCAACGCCACACACACACACACACACACACACACACACAACTGTCTTTGGATCACAGATAAACATTACCAAAAGAGACTGTAAGAAGTAAAACAAATGTATTCAGAATAAGTAATAATGAGTATAAGATATAGAAGATGAAAAGAGTATTAGAGTACATATAGTATCTTGAAGAGTGTCAATTAAGAAGAAACCTATAGGAAGATCTAGGAGAGGATCCACAGTGCAATGGGGACATGTGAAGGATTCTTAAGGGAAAGGCAATAGTCACCTGATGACAGAGAGAAGAGTACTATTAGCCTAAAGCTCACTGGGCATCTGATGGAGTTTCATTTTGACATTAGATCAACTTTTTTGTTCATTAAGAAGGGGAACAAGCCAGTCATGGAATAAAGGTAAAGAAGAAAAATCACTTAAAATGATATTTCAATTACATAATTGGAATGTGATTAATGACGTGTGCATGACTACAGTCTTGCCAATCTGAAGATGAGGATATTTACATAAAACTATTAGAGAAAAGTTGGCCAACTGCATTTTGATGTTTATAATTAGAATTACTGGTAGTTTATTGAATTTCAGCTGTCCACAAGACAGTGGGAGTAATACAAGCTTGAAATTATTTTAATCAACTACTTCATAAAAAACCTGTGGATAATTTAGTATGCTTCACCTTTTTAAGTAACTAGCTCATAATTAAATATGGGGCTTTACGATGAAGAACAAAGATTTGAGTTGATAAATAGAACAAAATTATGTGTTAATCAACTGTGTCAGAGCAATGAATTGAAAGCAATCAGATTGCCCTGATCTTATGGGATTAGGGAGGCTGAGGTGCTGGCAGGCAGAGGTAGTCAGCATGCTGTAACTGCTATTCTTGATTGGTCTGGGGCAATGTGTCTCAGTGTGCCTGCTAATCCCTCTATAATATCAAAGATCTGTTATTCTTAGGTTGGTTGTGAATAAATTCATGGTGTTACAGTGAAAGCCCTCAAAGGGCTTTTGATTAAAATAGAATTTAATCAATCACTGAATGTGCAAAAGAGATTTGCACACTCAGTGCAACATTCTGTTTGTTTTTCCCAAAAAAGACAAGGAATAGAATTTCTGGATTATGTAAGGAAATATCCTGATACTTCAACTTAAGGGGGGAAAGTATAAAATAGAATTATGTCATGTACATAGTTGCCTTTGATAAAATGTTTACATATTTAAGGAAGAGCTGAAACACATGAGAAAATGCATGGAAATAAAAGGTAGCATATTTCCATAAGTAGATGGAATTTGACAGGCAAAATAGAAATAGGAAAAAGTTCAAAAGTGGACAAATAAAAATCATAGGGATCATAAGATTAGTTGTTTTACATAGGTTTGGTGAAGAGAAGTAGGCAAGGAAGCAGAGCAAAGCAAAATGGAAATGAGCAATTTAGTTGGAGATTAACCAGAATGACTTCAGTGATCAGAACAAATCCATCATTAGCTATCTACTTATTGTGATTTGCTCTTCATATTCACTGAAGCAGAACATCTATATTTTTACATTCTCATGAATTATCTTTCCCAGAAGTTAACTTTATAGTTTTGTAAACAGTCAAATAACCTTCTCCTCAATTTCTCTTTATTTTTCAATCATTCTGAAGTACCATTAAATGATTTGCTATTTAAAGTTTGCCATTCATACTCTTTGGAATTATTCAATTATCTTGGTATTCCTTGCTGATGGTTGAGAGAGTTCGTTCTCATAATTGAGTTCCTTTTATCATTCCATTTTATGTTTATTAAATTATCTGAAATTTCCTGTTTCAAATTCTGATAGACAAAACGATTATATAACACTAGCTTCCTGTTTTAATTGCTCCAACTCAGTTTTGAAGACAAGGTATTAGAAACGAATTATTTCAAAGTAGATTCCAAAACCCCACAGGCTCCAATTTACTTTTAGGTTTACATAATTTTAATTTAAGGGGCCACTGCTTCTTTTCCTCTTGATATGAGGAATACATGCTAACTCCATTCTCTCATTGATTAAGCACCCTCTCCTGCAACCCAGGTGTGTGTCTGTGTGTGTGTGCACACACGCGCACAGAAACACACTATTTGATAATTAATTATAACTTTGAATTTCAATCTGTATACTGTATTGAAAATTAATCATTACATTTTTCCCTTTTTTGTAGTTACTGAAAAAAACTAATTGTCCTTGTGCATATCATTTATCATGATGACTATCAAACAGTAAAAAACTAATTGTCCTTGTGCATATCATTTATCATGATGACTTTATCAAACAGTATGAAGCCATGTCTAGCTTTTTTTTTTTTTTTTTTTTTTTTGAGACGGAGTCTCGCTGTCGCCCAGGCTGGAGTGCAGTGGCGCGATCTCGGCTCACTGCTGGCTCCGCCCCCCGGGGTTCACGCCATTCTCCTGCCTCAGCCTCCCGCGTAGCTAGGACTGCAGGCGCCTGCCACCTCAACCGGCTAATTTTGTTTGTATTTTTAGTAGAGACGGAGTTTCACCGTGTTAGCCAGGATGGTCTCGATCTCCTGACCTCGTGATCCGCCTGCCTTGGCCTCCCAAAGTGCTAGGATTACAGGCATGAGCCACCGCGCCCGGCCCATGTCTAGCATTTTATAATTTGTTTAAAATATGTGTTATAAAAAGTACCATATTGGTCTGCATTAGGGAGAATACAAAGCAAACCATTTTTTATGCAATAAGGAAAAAGGTTATACTGAGTATAAAATAGAATATGTATTCTATTCCTTCTCTTCATCCTTTATTTTTCTTCCTACCTTAGCCAGTAAGCTTCACTTTTCTAAATTTCCAAAGATCACCTTGAAGGAAAAAAATATGGAATATGTCAACAGGCGTATTGTAAAGGTTGGGTGATTATGTGCTATGGTTTACTCAGATACCATTGTACATGGGTTATCTGCTCATTAACTCCCAAGAGGGTGTAGAAAACTGAATAGAAAATCTTCCATTCTTATATACGTTCATATATATCTTATATACATTCATATACATTGAGAATGTATAAAGTAGAATCTGTATTATATTTGTAATGAGAAAAAAATTTACTTATAATTACAGACACTTCCTAACTGTAGAAAACTCAAGATGTCATGTACATATCGCAGTCAGTGTGAAAAACAGTGGAGTAATTGAAAATTTAAACACAAGGTAATGAAGACAAATCTGTAAATAACAGCTTCAGTTAAAATTAAAGTCAAACAAAAAAGGAAATAAACAACAAACAGATCTTTTGTGAAATAAGCCAGACTCCATATTTATAATATAAAATTATATTTATACTGTATACATAACCAGCTGGCTTTTCATATAATAAAAATATTCATGTTTATAATTATTGTTTCACAGAGTACCATATACATGGAAATATTTTATCTAACATTATCATTTAAAAGTTTGCCAAATACATTGTCAGTTACTTGCTTCATTTTTTTTCCTTTTGTCAGTTTGTAAGTTGTACTATGATAAGTGTAGGCATAGTAATTATTTGTATATTTAAATATTTTTACATATTAAGCATATCTGTATACACCTCTTTTGTGAATTGTATATAGTGATAACTCAACCTCAGAAAATAATACCACTGGAAAAATTGCACACAAGCATAAGTGAACATTATTTAATGTGGCATAATTTAAATGGATAACTGTAAATTCAACAATGATTTATATGTATATAAATTACCATATAAATATCTTATATATAAGCAAATGAGTTCAAATTAAATATAAAATACATTAAAATACCCACTTGAGCTTGGCTTATGAGATAATTAAGAATTATTTAGATTGTTATTAACCAAATCATCTTTACATCTGTGGATTTTTATCCTTCCCTCAATTTCTTTTATTTGTCATTAAGAATTACTGAGAGTCACTGACTACTTGATAAAAAAAATCAATAAGGGTTTTCTCACATTATTTTATCACAAATTGAAAGAGAAAGAAAAATTTATAGAAATAAAAAAGTCTGCAAGATTTCCTATTCAGTTTTCTACACCCTCTTGGGAGTTTAGTGAGCAGATAACCCATGTATAATGTATCTGAATAAACCATAGCATGTAATCACCCAACCTTTACAATATCCTGTTGACACATTCCATATTTTTTTCCTTCAAGGTGATCTTTGGAAGTTTAGAGAAATGGAGCTTACTGGCTAAAGTAGGAAGAAAAATGAAGGAGGAAGATAAAAATTTATTTTGCAGGAAACAAAATATAAAAAGAGTGAATTCCAAGGAAAGCTATTTTACTCGTCCATTACTCCATGCCTAATAATTGATTTGGAAAAAAATAATTGAGATCATTAGCTCTAGATTTTGCAAGATTGAGATTTCCATAGAAATACACACAGTGAATGAGAATCATGTTATTAAATTACCTCTATGGGACATAGCTCTCCAGGTGTTTCTGTTTGCTTGCTTGTTTTGTTTGTTTTTAATACTCAGAGTAGCATCAAAAGGAGTACCCGATACTCCAGGGCAAAGCCCCACATCTGTGGGCAGGCTGATCAGGGTTGGCTGCAACATCTGTACCTCAGCTATTTACAAATTTGACTCAAAAGAATTTGAGAAATCTTGTTTTACCTCAGCAGATCTCGGTCATGGCTTTGAGATATTCTGATGTATTGTGCTCATTTGTAAGATATATTGGGACTAATTTGTCACAACTCATAAAATATTCAGATTACAAATTAAAGAGTTCCTTCCATTAAAATGGTTTCAGAGTGGTGTCTCTTAAAAAGACATTCTCAATCATGTAGAGCTAGCATGCTGCAAACTGGCACCTACCTTAACCTTTATTTTGTTTCTGGCAACAAAGTGTCCTGCAATTTAGCTTTACCCACCCAGGTGTATTACAAGGGGAACTTCATCTCCTATATGTATTGCAGTAATAAAAGGGGATGTGAACAGCTAATCTGAGAAGCCACAGAGAAAATAAGGTAGATAGATAAGTGTGTACAAGGATATATGTATGTGAGTGTATACTAGCATATATATAGATATAGATATACTTATATATGCTATATGTGTTAATATATACACACACGTGTATGCATTTGCTTTTTGAACTTCCTTAATGTTTTACTGTGTTGTTTCTGCCACAGCAATATTTTGGTCTCTCTTGTTCACTGGTGCTCCTGGAAGCACATCTGGCACCATATTCAACACTCAGTAAATATTTAATTTCTAAGTAACTGACTAAAAGAAAGAATGAATGATGTTGTCCTAGAGGAAAGTAGAGGTCTAATGCAAGATTTAACTACTGCAACTGTGAAATATCTGTGTCTCACAGCAAAGCTTTGATGGGGGCTTTTTAACCTCAGCACTACTAACATACTGCAGCAGATCATTCTTTTATATGGGGGCTGCCCATGCATTGAACTATGCTTAGCAGCGCCCCCAACCTTTACCTACCAGATGCCAGTAGCACCTCCTACCCAGTCATGGCAAATAAAAGTGTCTCTAAACATTGCTAAACGTCTTCTGGAGGTAAAATTACCCAACAGTTGAGAACCACTTACAGGAAGGCTGTAAGTATACAGTATTAAAGTTTTAATTATTTAGCTAAGTGGAAATTATTTTAATTGTATAATCAAATTGATTTTTCAATGAATTTGTAAGTTCATGAATACCATTCCTAAACTCTGCTCTTTAATACACAAAGCCCTACAATGATGCACCTTCTGCAATATACTCGGGCCTTGGTGAACTGTGTTTCTCAAGCAAGAAATGTAAGCAACCTTTTGACTCCTCTCTATTCCTTAATGACAATATCCAGACAATTATGTTATTCTGTTGATACTAGTTTGACTCAGTTTATTTCTCTGTCCTGGCAGAAGTATTAAAGATATGGAGACCCAGTAAGAACATTTGAATCCCCACGATTTATTGTGTTTGGTGACAAGGAAAAACGTAAACTCTGTCTTCAGTCAGCAGGGCTTGATTGCCCCAAACTTGCGGAAAAACTCATTCCCTATTCTACCATATTTCTGTAGAGAGGAGCTCTATTTCCAATAATGGGTTGAGTTATACAACACTGCCTGGCCCCCCTCACTTCTAACTCCCAAAGTCATGTCCACCTGAAACCTGTGAATGTGACCTTATATGAACTAAGGGTCTTTGAAGATAGGATTACTTTAAAGATCTTCCGATGAGATCATCCCGGAATGTGGGGTGGGTGCAGGGAAATCCAGTGGCAGTTGTATTTATAAGAACAGGAGAGGACACAGACACAGAAAAGAAAGCCACGTGACAACAGTGGGAGAGACTCGAATTATGCAGCCAGAAGCCAAGAGAACCTGGAGCCACCAGAAGCTGGAATATGCAAGGAAGAATCCTCCCCTGGAATCTCCAGAAGGAACTCAGCCCTGCTGACATCTTGATTTTGAACTGCTGGCCTCTAGAACTTTGAGAGAATAAATTTCTGCTGCTGGAAGCCACCAAGTTTGTGATAATCTGTTAAGGCAGCATCAGAAACATAGTTTACCAAAGGTCAGACTTTGGGGAGACTATGCGCCACTTTTTTTTGTTTTGTTTTGTTTTGTTTTTGTTTTTGTTTTTCCTAATTTACCTAGAGAGAAAGACCAGGGCATGCTCACCTCACATCCTGTATGGTTTTCTGCAGTTCTTGGATAGAATGCTCTGTAAATATCTGTTATGTCCATTTGTTCCAGAGTGTAGTTTAAATTGGTAGTTTCTTTGTTGACTTTCAGTCTCGATGATCTATCTGGTGCTGTCAGTGGTGTGTTGGAGTCCCCTGCTACTATTGTGTGGCTGTCTATCCAATTTCTTAGGTCTAGCAGTAAATGTTTTATGAATCTAGGCACTCCAGAGTTAGGTGCATATAAATTTAGGATTCTAGTATCTTCTCGTTGAATTGATTCTTTTCTTATCATGCAGTGACCTTTTGTTTTTTTACTGTTGTTACTTTAAAGTGTATTTTATCTGATATAAGAATAGATATTCCTGCTTGCTTTTGGTTTCCATTTGCATAGAATATATTTTTCACCCTTTACCTTGAGTTTATATGAATCTTTACATGTTAGGTGAGTCTCTTGAAGATAGCAGGTATTTGGTTTACGATTTTTATTCATGTTGCCAATCTATATCTTTTAAGTGGAGCATTTAGGCCATTGATGTTCGACATTAATATTGGAATGTAAGGTTTTGTTCCAGTCATCACCTTAATTGTTACCTAGTTACTTTGTTTTCTTTGTTGTGTTATTGTTTTATATGGTCTGCAAATTTTATGCTTTCAAGAGGTTCTATTCTGGTGCATATCAAACTTTTTTTCAAGATTTAGAACTACTTTTAACATTTCTCGTAGGGCTGGTCTGGTACTAACAAATTCCTTCTGCATTTTTGTTGTTGTTGTTGTTATTTCTCCTTCATTTATGAAACTTAATTGTGCTGGAATCAAAATTCTTGACTGACAGTTTTTCTGTTTAAGGAGATTAAAGATAAGAGACAATTCCTTCTGGCTTGTAAGGTTTCTGCTGCGAAGTCTGCTCTTTGTCTGATAGGTTTTTCTTTATAGGTTACCAGAAGCTTTCGTCTCATTGCTCTTAGCATACTGTCCTTCATGTTGACTTTAGATAGCTTGATGATTATATGCCTTGGAAATGTCCTTTATGCAATGATTCTCCCAAGAGTTCTTTAAACTTCTTGTATTTGGATATCTAAGTCTCTATTAAGGCCAGGGAAGTTTTCCTCAATTATTCCCTCAAATAAGTTTTCAAGTATCATGCTTTCTTTTCTTCTTTAGGAACATCAATTATTCTTAGGTTCGGACATTTTAAATACTGTAATATTTCTTGGAGATTTTGCTTGTTTTTTCATTCTATTCTCTTTATGTTTGTATTATCGGGTTAATTTGAAAGCCTTGTCTTTCAGCTCTGAAATTCTTTCTTCTACTTGGTCTAGTCTATTGTTACAACTTTCCACTACATTTTATAATTCCCTAAATGTGTCTTTCATTTCCACAAGTTCTGATTGACTTTTCTTTAAAATATCTATCTCTTTAGGAAATTTTTCATTCATATCCTGAATTGCTTTTTAAATTTCTTCATGTTGGTGCTCACCTTTCTCTGGCATCTCTTTAAGTAACCTAATAATAAACGTTTTGAATTCTTTATCTAGTATTTCAAAGATTTCCTCTTGGTTTGCATCTATTACTGGGGACTTAGTGTATCTTTTGGGGATATTATAGAGCCCTGTTTTGTCATATTATCAGAATTGTTTTTCTGGTTTCTTTTCATTTTGGTAGACTATTTGTTCTAAATATTCTTGCATTCATTTTTTATTTAACTGTGTTTTTTGTTTAATTTCCTTCCTTCTCACTTAAGGATGTGATTTTAATGGTTTTAGTTTACTGTAGCCTAATTTGACTCTTGATGCATTCAGGGGTGAAGACTCTGTATGGGTCCCTTGGTTATAGAGAGTCTTTGAATGTTGGCTTTCTCAGATGCTGGTTGTGGTAGCAATGTGCTCAGTGTGTGAGCAATTTAATGGTCTCCTCCAAGGTTGGAATGGCAGAGATCACTTGAAGATTATCTTATTACCCTGTGGTGTGCACTTATTTATTGATTATTAGCTCAGTCTTTGAGTCAGTAGGGAAGGTGTCCTTGGGTAGAGACCAGATACGGCTAAAGCAGATGGGAAACTGCAATACCCAGTGGTGGACAGAGGTCCAAGCCTTGACAGAGGTGGCTGGGGGAGCTCTCAATGAAACACACTGAAGTCTTATGAGGGGGAACGGTGGGAGTCATCTCAGCTCCCCTGCCAGCCGAGCAACAAAGTGATCTACTTCCAAGACACACTCCTGACCCAGTGCTTCAGCAATTCAGATCAGACAGGCACCTCTTTTCATTTGCAGGAATGTTGATGTTTCAATAGAAAGGAACTGTGACTCTGCCCCTTGTGCAAGCCTGAATAAAGGGTAGAGTGACAATTCCTCTCTACTTGGAACATCACTTTTGTGGACCTGCAGTCACCCTGAAATATTCCAGAAAGGCTGTCTATAGGTGCATCCATGCTGAGATCCCATGGGAGAAACTACAGCTGTGTCTGCAGTGGTGGATAAGAGGGAAAAGAAGGCCTCTTCTCCAAGATCCCTTGAGTCCAAGCCTGCCTGACTTGGGGTAGAGCTGCAGACTTTGCCACAGAGCCCAGCACTGCACCTATGCCTCTGCTGAAATAAACTTCCCAATTGTGGAAAATTCTGGGACTCAAGGCTTGCTGTCTGGATTCTTTTTTCCCCAGAGGATGTTCCTTTGATATGGTGCATTCCCCCTTCCCCTAGGAGTGAGAGTCCCTGAGAGCCAGCCTACTGTGAATGCTGCTCCTCCTCTGGATCTAGCCACACAGTGGGGCTGCCACACTCTAGGCTGGTGCTGAAGAATGTCTGCAAGGGATCCAGTGATGTGACCTGTCCTCAAGTGTCCCAGTAGTGGGTACCAGGACCAGCTCTGATAGAGGTGGTATGGGAGTGATGTAGGCTCTGTGATATTCCTTGGTTATAACTAGCCTTAGTGTGTTGGCTTTCTCAGATGCTGATTATAGTAAAGATCTGGTCACATGGATAGACTGAGGACTTCCTAGTTAGCCACAGTGCTGCAGGCAATGGTGATGGCTGAGGTCACACACAAGTTTTCTCCTTCCTGGGTGTGGTGTTATTCTACCTAGAGATGCTGTAACGGACTATGTTGGTTGGCTTATCCAAAAAGTGGGACTTGCAAAAGAGCACCAGCTGCAGTAGCCATGGTGGGACTTGTGCTTGCCTTATGCTACCCAGGGGAGGTACTCTGTTTTCTCAGGCTATGGACATGGCCATCAATTCCCAAAAGTTTCTGTCTTTTGTGTTAAGCTACCAGGGTGGAAGGAGGGCAAAGCCAGATGGGGTCTGAGTCAGGCAGGTCCATGCTCCAGCTCTCCATCTGCAGGACAAGCAGCAGCCCATGAGGGGATTTGGGATGGGTTATCTACTCTCACCACTTCTATTCAAAAACAGAAAAAAACAAAAACAAAAAAAGCAAGATACCTAGACAACAAATAGCATGATGAATACAATGGTACCTCAAATCTCAATACTAACATTGAATGTAAATGGGCTAAATGTTCCACTTAAAAGATACAGAAATGTGGAATGGATAAGAACTCACCAACCCACTATTTGCTGCCTTCAGGGGACTCACCTAACACATAAGGACTCACATAAATTTAAAGTAGAGGGGTGGAAAGAGGTATTTCATGCAAATGGACACCAAAAGCCAGCAAGGGTAGCTATTCTTACATCAGACAAAACAAACTTTAAAGCAACAGCAGTTAAAAGCAACAAAGAGGGATAGTACATAATGGTAAAAGGCCTTATCCAACAGGAAAATATCACAATCGTAAACATATATGCACCTACCACTGGAGCCCCCAGATTTATAAAACAATTACTAATAGACCTAAGAAATGAAATAACAACACAATAATAGTGGGGGACTTCAGTACTCCACTGACAGCACTAGATAGGTTATTAAGACAGAAAGTCAACAAAGAAACAATAGATTTAAACTATACCTTGGAAAAAATGGACTTAACAGATAAATACAGAACAATTCATCCAACAACCACAGAATACTCATTCTATTAAACAGTGCATGGAAATTTCTCCAAGATAGACCATATGATAGCCCATAAAATGAGTCTCCATAAATTTGAGAAATTTGAATTATGTTAAGCACTCTCTCAGACCACAGTGGAATAAAACTGGAAATGAACTCCAAAAGGAACTTTCAAAACAATGCAAATATATGGGAATTAAATAACCTGCTCCTGAATGAGCATTTGGTCAAAAACAAAATCAAGATGGAAATTACAAAATTCTTTGAACTGAACAATAATGCACAACCTATCCAAACCTCTGGGATACAGCAAAGATGGTGCTAAGAGGAAAGTTTGTAGCCCTAAACACCTACATCAAAAAGACTGAAAGAGCACAAACTGACATTCTAAGGTCACACTTCAAGGAACTAGAGAAACAAGAACAAACCAAACCTAAATAAACCCAGCAGAAGAAAGGAAATAACCAAGATCACAGCAGAAGTAAATGAAATTAAAACAAAAAAAAATACAACAGACAAATGAAACAAAAAGCTTGTTTTTAGAAAAGATAAATAAAATTGATAGACTATTAGCAAGATTAGCTAAGAAACGAAGAGAGAAAATCCAAATAACCTCATTAAGAAATGAAACAGTAGGTATTACAACTGACACCACTGAAATACAAAAGATCATTCAAGGCAACTATGAACACCTTTACCCACATAAACCAGAAAACCTAGAAGAGATGGATAAACTCCTGGAAAAATGCAACCCTCCTAGCTTAAATCAGGAAGAATTAGATACTCCTGAACAGATCAATAACAAGCAGGGAGATTGAAATGGTAACTTAAAAATTACCAACAAAAAAAGTCCAGTACCAGACAGATTCATAGCAGAATTATACCAGACTTTCAAAGAAGAATTGGTACCAATCCTTTTGATGCTATTCCACAAGATAGGGAAAGAAGGAACCCTCCCTAATTATTTCTATGAAGCCAGCATCACCCTAATACCAAAACCAGGAAAGGACATAACCAAAAAAGAAAACTACAGACCAAATATTCTTGATGAATCTAGATGCTAAAATCCTTAACAAAATACTAGCTAACTGAATACAACAACATATCAAAAAGATAATCCACTATGATCAAGTGGGTTTCATACCAGGGATGCAGGGATGCAGGGATGGTTTAACATACACAAGTCAATAAATGTGATACACCACATAAACATAATTAAAAATAAAAATCACATGATCATCTCAATAGATGCAGAAAAAGCATTCAACAAAATCTAGCATTCCTTATGATTAAATCTCTCAGCAAAATCAGCATACAAGGGACATACCTCAATGTAATAAAAGCCATCTATGACAAACCCACAGCCAACATAGTACTGAATGGGGAAAAGTCGAAAGCATTCCCTCTGAGAACTGGAACAAGACAAGGATGCCCACTCTTACCACTCTTCTTCAACATAGTACTGGAAGTCCTAGCCAGAGCAGTCAGACAAGAGAAAGAAATAAGGGCATCCAAATCAGTAAAGAGGAAGTCAAACTGTCACTGTTTGCTGACGATATGATCATTTACCTTGAAAACCCCAAGGACTCCTCCAGAAAGCTCCTAGAACTGATTTAAAAATTCAGCAGTTTCTAGATACAAGATTAATATACACAAATCAGTAGCTCTTCTATACACCAGCAGTGACCAAATGGAGAATCAAATCAAGAACTCAACCCCTTTTACAATAGCTGCAAAAAAAAAATAATAAAATATTTAGGAATATACCTAACCAACAAGGCTAAAGACCTCTACAAGGAAAACTACAAAACACTGCTGAAAGAAATCATAGATGACACAAACAAATGGAAACACATCCCATGCTCATAGATGGGTGGAATAAATATTGTGAAAATGACCATACTGCCAAAAGCAGTATATAAGTTCAGTGCAATCCCCATCAAAATACAACCATCATTCTTCACAGAATTAGAAAAAAAAATTTTTAAATTCATATGAAACCAAAAAAAAAAAAAAACCCCACATAGCCAAAGCAATACTAAGCAAAAAGAAATCTGGAGGCATCACACTACCTGATTTCAAACTATACTATAAGGCCATAGTCACCAAAACAGCATGGTATTGGTATAAAAATAGGCAGATAGACCAATGGAGCAGAATAGAGAACACAGAAATAAGGCCAAATACTTACAGCCAACTGATCTTTGACAAAGCAAACAAAAACATGAAGTGGGGAAAGGACACCCTATTCAACAAATGGTGCTGGGATAATTGGCAAGACACTGTAGGAGAATGAAACTGGATCCCCATCTCTAAACTTATACAAAAATCAACTCAAGATGGATTAAGGACTTACACCTAAGACCTAAAACTGTAAAAGTTCTAGAAGATAACATTGGAAAAACCCTTCTAGACATTGGCTTAGGCAAGGACTTTATGACCAAGAACCCAAAAGCAAATGCAATAAAAACAAAGATAAATAACTGGGACTTAATTAAACTAAAGAGCTTTTGCACAGCAAAAAGAACAGTCAGCAGAGGAAACGGAAGATCTACAGAGTAGGAGAAAATCTTCACAATCTGTACGTCTGACAAATGACTAATATCCAGAATCTACAACGAACTTAAACAAATCAGTAAAAAAAAAAACAAACAGTCCCATCAAAAAGTGGGCTAAGGACATGAATAGACAATTCTTAAAAGAAGATATACAAATGGCCAACAAACATATGGAAAAATAATCAGCATCACTAATGATTAGGGAAATGCAAATCAGAACCACAATGTGATACCACCTTACTTCTGCAAGAATGGCCAAAATCAAAAAATCAAAAAACAGTAGATGTTAGCATGGATGTGGTGAACAGGGAACACTTCTACACTGCTAGTGGGGATGTAAACTAGTACAACCACTAAGGAAAACAGTGTGGAGATTCCTTAAAGAACTAAAAGTAGAACTACCATTTGATCCAGCAATCCCACTACTGGGTATCTACCCAGAGAAAAAGAAGTCATTATATGAAAAAGATACTTGCACAAGCATGTTTATAGCAGCACAATTCACAATTGCAAAATTGTGGAACCAACACAAATGCCCATTAGTCGACGAGTGGATAAAGAAACTGTGGTATATTTATATATCGGAATACTAATCAGCCATAAAAAGGAATGAATTAACAGCATTTGCATCCACCCAGATAAGATTGGATACTATTATTCTAAGTGAAGTAATTCAGGGATGGAAAACCAAACGTTGTTTGTTCTCACTGATATGTAGGTGTTGAGCTATGAGGACGCAAAGGCATGAGAATGATACAATGGACTTTGGGGACTTGGGGAGAAGGATGGGAGGAGGGTGATGGATAGAAGACTAAATATATGGTGCAGTGTACACTGCTTGGGTGACGGGTGCACCAAAATCTCACAAATCACCACTAAAGAACTTACTCATGTAACCAAATACCACCTGTACCCCCAAAACATGGAAAAATAAAGAAAATAAATAAATAAATATCCAAAAAAGTGCATTCATGAAACAAAAAAAACCAGAGGTATAAAAAATGCTCATTATCATTGACCATCAGGGAAAAGCAAGTTAAAACCACATCTGTTAGAATGGTCATTAATTAAAAAATGAAATGTAACAAGGGTTGGCAATGGTATGGAGAAAAGGGAACCCTTGTATACTGTCAGTGGGAATGTAAATGAACAAAGCCATAGGATGAAGGCTCCTCAGCAAACTACAAACAGAATTACTGCACAATCCAGTCATCCTGCTACTGGGTGTTTATCCAAAGGAATATACATCAAATCAGTACGCCAAAGAGATAACTGAATTCCTGTGTTCATTGCAATGCTATTCACAATAGCTAAGATATGGATGCAACCTAGGTGTCTATCATCAAATGAATGGATAAAGAAAATGTAGCATATATACACAATGGAATAATAGTTAGCATTGGAAAGGGGGAAAATCCTGTCTTTTGGGATAACACAGATGAACCTGGAGGTGAAATAGGCCAGGCACAGAAAGACAAATACTGCATGATCTCTCTCATATGTGAAATCTAAAAAAGTTGAACTCATACAAATAGGGAGTATAATGATGGTTACCAGAGGCTAGGGAAGAAGAATCAATGAGGAAGGGGAAGATGTTTATTAAGGGGTACAAAGTTTCAGTTAGTGAGGAGGAATAAGCTTTGGTGATCTATTTTACAGAATGGTGATTACTATAAATAATAATATGCTGTATATTTCAAAATTGCTAAAAGAGTAGACTTTAAATGTTTTCACTATAAAAAAGTAATGTTTGTGAGGTGATTAATTTGTTAATTAGCCTGATTTAATCTTTCCACATTGTAAACCCATATCTAATCATCACATTATACCCCATAAATATAGATCATTATTATCATTAAAAATAAAGTTTAAAAAATTAAATAAACCACAAAAGAACAAAAAGAGAAGAACTATGAAGTAGGAATTGATGTCTAGCAGAGGCAGTCTCATAGTCATTCAAACTAGAGCTTAATTCGCCTGGAAAAAATACATAAATACCTTCTACGGAATGCTTTCTCAAGAAAAAGCATTTATTTGTAATATTTTAAAACCAAAATGCTGAAAAGGTTCATGATTCTCACTCAGAAGTTCACTCAATATCCCCTTAAACCAGGACTCCAGAGTCCTTGATAATTACAATTACTCACCATCTGAAAACACTGGCATTGAATAGTCCTAAACCAAGTTTATTCTTCCTCATTTGAGTCACAAGGAAAACAACCTAAAAAGATGGAAACTATGAAGATATCACAAATTTTTTACAATGGTAAATGAAAATCTTCTTCATACCAAGTTTATGTTAAATTTGTTATATACTATATATTATGAGAAAACACTATTGTCCTCACCTAATTTTGATTCCCACTTTTGGTTTCTGCATTAAAATATAAAAGCTGCTTCCCAGAGAAGTTTTCTGAAGACTATTGATGACTTATATCAGGACGATTAATTGACTAATGCTTTAGTGACTCACTAGCATTACAAACCAGAGGTAGCTGGTTTGTATTTCCTCTTGGTCCTGTGACCCCTCATATTCACTGTTTTTGCTCTCCTCTTTCCTTCCATTATTTGTTGGATATACAGATCATGCATGGGACTCAAAATATAGATGCATCTTTACACTTCTTTCTATAAAACTAAGGCAATTATGCCTCAAATTTGAATGAAAATTCAAAATATAATTTCAAGATTTTTTTCACATTTAAGTTATATTACAGTTAGCAGCAACATGGAGTTGGCACAATGATAAGTGTGTCAATGAAAGAGATGAATTCAATGATAGGCTCTCATATTTATGATCAATTGATTTTGACAAAACTGTCAAGGTAGTTCCAGGGGCAAACTATAGCTTTTTCAATAAATAGCATTGGAACACCTTCATAACCATATAGGACAAAATAAGTATTGACCCTTATCTCCTATCATGCACAAAAAATAACTAGAGATTGATCACAGACCAAAGACTGAAGGTTAAAAATATGAAGCCTTGGCCAGGCATGGTGGCTTATGCCTGTAATCCCAGCACTTTGGGAGGCTAAGGTGGGCAGATCATGAGGTCAGGAGATCGAGACCATCCTGGCCAACATGGTGAAACCCTGTCTCTACTAAAAATATAAAAATTAGCTGGGTGTAGTAGTGCGCACCTGTAATCCCATCTACTCAGGAGGTTGAGGCAGGAGAATCACTCGAACCCATGAGGTGGAGATTGCAGTTAGAAGAGAGTACAGCAGAAATTTTATGAACACAGGTAAGCAAAATTTTCTTAGAATATAAAAAGCACTAACCATAAAAGACTTTATCAAAATTTAAAATTTCAGCTCTTCAAGACACACAATATATGGTAAATATATTCTTCCATTCCATGAATTGCCTTTTCATATGTGTGTGTGTGTGTGTGTGTGTGTGTGTGTGTGTGTGTGTATGTACATACATATCGTAGTCAGGATTTATCATTAACTTCTAAAAATAAATAAGAAGACACAACTCAATATAATCAACAATCAAATACTTGAACAGACACTGCACAAGAGAAATTCTGAAAAGACTTCATTACTCATAGTGTAAAACCACAATGGGATATTGTGAAACATACACATATCCAGTAATTCCAATCTCAGCATTTACTCATGAAAAATGAAAACATATGCCCACAAAGAGAAACTTTATTTAAATGATCATAAACCAGAAATAACTCAAATGTCCATCAATATTTTAATGAATAAACTAACTTTGGTGTAGGTTACTTAGCAATAAAACAATGACCTATTGATGCATCCAACAACATGGATGATGACTGGAAATGTTAGAGCAAAAGAATCCAATACAAAAGAGAACATGCTTATAAAATCTATATGTATGAAGTTCTGGGACACACACAGCTAAGCTATGGAGAAAAAAATTAGAACAGTAATGACCTCTACGTATGGAGTAGAGAAACTGACTAGAAGGTGGGCATGAGAGAATCTTCTGGAATGAACAACATGGTTTATATCTTTATTGTCAGATGGTTACAAGAGTGTACGTACAACTCATTGCATGGTACTCTTAAAGTCTCTGTACTGTTGCATGAGAATTTCACATCAGTTTAAGAAAAATGCAAAACTTTTGCAAAAGGTTTTATTGATTTTAGAGGTTTTGCTTTTTTTCTCTTTCAAATGAAGTGTTTATATGCACAATCCATATTTATATCTGAAAGCCAAAAATTCCTTCCTATATTTAGTTTTTTTGTCATTACATTTTTGTTGAAAGCAATAAAAATATACTACTGTTGCATGAGATTTGACAGTACAGATGTATATTTATAGTGAAGAAAGAAATAATACCATTGCACTTCCAAAGAGAATGGGTCACTATGGGGGACTTGTTGCTGCTCTGGCAAGGCCATTTATGGCTACAGTGTTTGGTGCTGTCTCCAGAAACCATGGTATGTCCTTCAGAATTTTTCATCCAGAAATGCAATTGTGTCAGTGTCCTAAGAGGAGCTCATGCCCTTAGGAAGTGGCACTCGCTAATGAAACCCACTAGAGATGGGTGTAAAAATCAATGTTTTATTTTCTATTATATCTGGAAAAGCTTCATACAAATACAATTACTTATGATCATGGTGTCCAAAAGAAAGGGAATTGGGTGACAGCAAAGGATGTTTTATTCACAGATGGCTAATAAAAATAGAGATTTTAATCCTGGGAAATACAATTTAAATAAAATTAACTAGGCATGGTGGTGCATGCCTGTCGTTCCAGCTACTCTGGGGCTGAGGTGGGAGGCTCACTTGAGACCAGGAGGTCGAGGCTGCAGTGCGTCATGATCATACCACTGCACTCCAACCTGGGTGACACAGCAAGACTCTGTTTCAAAAAATTACAACCCAAAAATAGAGATTATGTTCATGCCTTCTCATCACCATACCTATCTTTTGAGTCACGTATGCTTACTATGACAAATTCCTACACTTTTAATATTATTATGTACCACAAAGATTATTTTAAAAATTTTGTCAGATTATAATTGTTGATTTAAGCTTGATTTCATGCTAAAAAAACAAAAGCATAAAAAAACCTGCTATTTGTATGCAGTCATATTCTGTCCACTTCACAGAACACCCCAAGCAAGTACACTGTTTGGAAAACCTGGAACACCAGACAGAGGGTGAGAAAGGCAGAGGGAGGTGTCTATCTGTTGGTGCTTCAGAAAGGTCAATGGAAGATAAATGTCAACATTTAATTATTACTATTTTATAAAATATAAAATGCTCAGATTTTTGTTTTAATAGAAAAGGGAAATTTGAAGCCTTCAGATCTCTAGTGCCTGAGGGGAGCAATTAAACTTGCCTGTGCTTTGTGAGTAAGTGTGTTGCTTGAAGCAAAGCTCCTGGCATGACTGCTCTGGGAGTGCACAGGAGTGAAGAGTGTTCTCTTCTTCTATAACTTTTTTGGATTTTTTTCTTAATATCATCTCTTGAAGGTCACAGAGACCAATATTTGATATATTTAATAGATGCATGTATGTACTTTCCAGACTGCCAATCACTGTATTTACGTGTTAATCATTCAGGTTCTCTCATGAGAAATGGACCTACCCCTCTTACCCAGCACAGGCAACAGAAGGATTCAGAATTACTCTAGCAGAGCTATGGGTTGGCTTTTAGATAAAGTCCTCATTACTGAGTTTTCTGCTATGTGTATCCACGATTTAGAGCCAACACAAAAACCCATTTTCTTATTTGGGCAATTTACCATCCAAGTTTCTCTTTTCCCCTTTACTTATATATTTGCACCAGATATACTTTACTGTAGGAAGGTAATTAAAAGTAACATAATCTGAAATTCATATAAATTGAGATGTTGTCACATGTTTTATCATATTGATTTTTCACTGTAATATTACTGCCAAAATATCAATCATATACCTGATAGTGACACATCAGTATTTCTTAACTTACTGATTGTAGGATTGATTGATTTAACAAATGGACTTTCCCAGTATATTTTACTGAAATATAAGTTACATCCAGTAAAATGTATGCTTTTGAGTGTAGAATTCAGTGAGTTTTGACAAATGCACCATCAAGATATTGAAAATTTCCATCACCCAAAATATTATCTCATGTCCTTTTTTAGTCAACTTTATCCCCTTTCTGTCTTCTGGAAAACACTGCATTGCTTTCTGTTTCTTCTATGCCTTTGTCTTTTCCAGAAAGTCATTTAAATGAAATCATGGAATACATACTTTTTATTTGCTTGTTTCAGTTAGCATGATGCATTTATTACATATGCTGGTGAGTATATCAGTCTATTTTATCACTGAGTAGTATTTTCTTGTGTGGAAATACCTAGTTCGTTCGTTCTTTCTTTCTTTTTTTTTCTTTCTTTCTTTCTTTTTTCTTTCTTTCTCTCTTTCTTTTCTTTCTTTCTTTCTTTTTCCCTCCCTCCCACTCTCCCTTCCTTCCCTCCCTTCCTTCCTTCCTTCCTTCCTTCCTTCCTTCCTTCCTTCCTTCCTCCTTCCTTCCTTCCTTCCTTCCTTCCTTCCTTCCTTCCTTCCTTCCTTCCTTCCAACAGAAAAGGGAAATCTGAAGGGCAACATAGCAAGACCTTGTCTTAAAAAATACATTAAAAAATACCATAAATATCTCAACAGACCCTGTATATGTACAATGTCTAAAACACATCATGCTGTTGAAGACGT
The DNA here is from genome assembly GCF_009828535.3 of Hylobates moloch. Lineage (NCBI taxonomy): Eukaryota > Metazoa > Chordata > Mammalia > Primates > Hylobatidae > Hylobates > Hylobates moloch. Next base: position 70,998,475 of record NW_026652293.1, on the reverse strand, counting down.
GGACCAGGTGAAACTATCCACTGTTGCTGTATTTGGTAAAATTACATCAGGAAACTATCTAACATTATCTAATTAAGTCAAATATGGAAAAATATGAAAAAATAAATTCATCCCTACATGTATAGAGAAAATCTCACATATATGTGCCAGTATAGTGGATGTAGAATACATTTCATTTCAGGCTTGTACCCTCCTTCCCTAAAAATACAAAAAAAAAAAAAAATCAATCAACCCACCAACTTGGAAAGAAACAGAAACATAATGTTGAACAAGAAAATCGAGACACAAAAGAAAACACATTGCATGAGTCATTCACATAAAGTTCAAAATGAGGCAAAACAAATCCATATTCAGAATGCATATCTAATTGGTGAAGCCATGTAGAAAAAATAAGACATGATCATCAGCAGTGTGAAGATAATGGTTAGAGGGCAGTGATGTCCCTGTGCCTGGGCAGGCCTCGCAATGAGGGTGCCCCTGGGGCGCTGGCAATGTTCTATTTCCTCACCTGAGTGGCAATGACATGCTTGGTCATTTTCTTAGTTAAAATATACAGATATGTATAAACACAAATATGTTTAATTCACTTTTCTATAGTCATGCTGTATTTTATGAGGAAAGAATCAGGCCAGGCGCAGTGACTCACACCTGTAATCCCAGCACTTTGGGAGGCCGAGGCGGGTGGATCACTTGAGGTCCAGGAGTTCGAGACCAGCCTGACCAACATGGAGAAACCCCGTCTCTACCAAAAATACAGAAAATTAGCCAAGCGTGGTGGCCCATCCCTGTAAACCCAGCTACTTGGGAGGCTGAGGCAGGAGAATTGCTTGAACCTGGGAGGCGGAGGTTGTGGTGAGCCGAGATCGCGCCATTGCACTCCAGTCTGGGCAACAAGAACGAAACTCCGTCTCAAGAAAAAAAAAAAAAAAAAGAAAGAAGAATCAAAATATTGCTTTTCATAAAACAATACTATTGATAATGATTCTATATTTTGACATAAGCACCACAAAATGGCATTTTTGTTGAAAAAGAGTTTATCCTCTGACTTTTGACAATCTCTTTAATGTCCTTTAGTCTCCTCTATCTTCTCTCTCCCCCTGACACACTTTTTCCATAGGATGTTGTGAAGAAGAGGGCGTTCAACCCAGGAAAGGATACCCCCAAAACACACACTTGGTACTGCATCAGTTGATGACTTGCCCCAAAGAAACACAGTTTGTCTATAAATCCTGATGTACACCTCCAACAGAAAACGAGACACTCTGTTACACCAGTGGTTCTGTGTGATCTAGATGATGCTGGCACTTTTCCACCACTAGGGTTCTCTCTCACATTTGATTCAGGGTCATCAAACACAAGAGAAGGTGGTAGGCATCAAGGATGTATAATGAGATAGTAATAACCAAGCCATAGTAATAATTATAAAAATAACAGCTAATTCTTATTAAGTACCTATTATGAACAGTGTATTAGCCAGTGTTCTCTAGAGGGACAGAACTAATATGAGAGATTTATATATGAAGGGGAGTTTATTAGGAGAATTGACTCACACGATCACAAGGTGAAGTCCCATGAAAGGCCATCTGCAAGCTGAGAAGCAAGGAAGCCAGTCCGAGTCCCAAAACCTCAAACGTAGGGAAGCTGACAGTGCAGCCTTCAGTCTGTGGCCAAAGGCCCGAGAGTCCCTGGCAAATGTACTGGTGTAAGTCCAAGAGTCCCAAGGCTGAATTTGGAGTCTGATGTTTGAGGGCAGGAAGCATCCAGCACGAGAGAAAGATGAAGGCCGGAAGACAGCAAGTCAAATACTTCCAGTTTCTGCCTGCTCTATTCTAGCCGCAATGGCAGCTGATTAGATGGTGCCCACCCAGATTGAGGGTGGGTCTGTCTCTCCCAGTCCACTGACTCAAATTGTTAATCTCCTTTGGCAGCACCCTCACAGACACACCCAGGAACAATACTTTGCATCCTTCAATCCAATCAAGTTGACCCTCAGTATTAACCATCACATGCAGGCAGTGTTGTACTTCATGTATATTACTTCATTCCATCCTTAATATTTCTTTGAAGTAGGCACTATTGTATTTCCCATTTTTCAGCTCAGGAAACTGAGGCACAAGTCAGTCGCTTGAGGTAATAGAGCGTGTGAGTGTCACAGCTGGATTTCAGAATCAGACGTTTTCCCTCACACTTCCTGCTCTTGACTACCATGCTATTTGCTAGGAAACAAGTTTAAAAATATTATCTACTTGTGAAGCTTGTGTTACTGTTATTTCTAATACAACATAGGGAATTAAGTAATGCATACATGTCTTTAAATCTTCAACAATGTTGCACATAACATATGTCTTCAAAATCAATAGTTGGGTGATTAGAAAGTAATATGGAAGAATAAATAATGAGGGGTGAGTTTTGAATTGAGGTGAATATAACGAAATCTAGATAACCTTACTGCCAAATGAATATTTGATTCATTTGAATCAATGGATGACTATAAATGGCTCTATAGTCCCACAAATAATTCAATAAACAGATCTTCAACTCTGTGAAGAAGGGTGAAATGTAAAATTGAGTAAGCAAGCTATCTCCATTTCAGATCAGTCACAGTTTAAGATTTTATGCTTTTGCTTTTACTCATCTCTACTTTATTTTTCAGTTATAATACAAATATTCTTTTTCCAGCATTACTTTTAGAGTTGCCAAAATGTTAATTTACAGTTGGATTTGTTTTTCTGTTATCATTATTATGACACACTTGGCTCCTGGCTCTGTACTTCCAGATACTAATGAATCTAGCATTGCTGCACTGTTTCCAAACCCAACATGAGTATAGTAACTGTGTACACTTCTCAATGGGGCTCGAAAACTCAACCAGGGTGCAAATAAGCCAGCTCCAAGCAAGAGCTCCTCTTATGAAGTGGAGAGGCAGACAGCCAAATCCTACTTGCCGGAGGGATATAATTCATGCATAATGTTTCTATGAAGTGTCGGAACTAGGAGTCAAAACTCCTTAACAATTTTGTTGCAAGCCAGCCCCCTCCACAGGTTTCAAGTTAACTCCAGCCTCAGTTATGTGGCTGCTGATCCTCTGAAGGCCTGAGAACTGAACTGTTGTGAAATTAAAGAAGAGAGTTGTGTTAGTCAGTTCTTGCACTGCTAGAAAGAAATATTTGAGACTGGGTAATTAATTTATAAAGAAAAGAGGTTTAATTGGCTCATGGTTCTGCAGACCATACAGGAATCGTAATGCTGGCATATGCTGGGCTTCTGGGGAGGCCTCAGGAAACTTATAATCATGGCAAAAGGTGAAGGGGGAGCTGGCACCTCACACAGCTGGAGCAAGGGGAAGAGGGTGGGAGGAGATGCCACACACTTTTAAACGACCAGATCTCCCAAGACTCACTCACTATCACACAGAACAGCACCAAGGGGGAGCTCCATCCCCAAGATCCAATCACCTCCCACCAGGCCCCACCTCAAACATTGGGGATTACCATTCCTCATAAGATTTGAGTGGGAACACAGATCCAAACCATATCAAGAGCGAAAAGTTCTTACCCATTAATTTGTGGAGAGGCCACAAAAGTTAAGTGCCACTCTTGAAACATATGTCTAAGGAAAAAAGTTCAACTTATCAAGCAAACTTGCTGGCTGTCAGCCAATGAACAATCGAAAGATACAATTGGCAAGGGCAAGGTAGTCTGAGTTGAACTGATGGAAAGAAACATTGCTACTAATAATAAAAATCAGGGGAAAGATTATATTTTTAGACTGCCAACTCTGTTAGCATATATTGTTATTTTTAATCTTTAATATTTTTACAAATGAAGAAAGTGAAATTAATATTTATACCAGAGAGAATGAAACATTAAGCACACATTCGGGCCATGATTGAACTCAATGTTCTCCACCTCACAGTACGTTATATCCACTCCTTTAATTAATTAGTATATTATTATTATTATTATTTGAGACGGAGTTTCTCTCTTGTTGCCCAGGCTGGAGTACAATGGCACGATCTTGACTCACTGCAACCTCCACCTCCTGGGTTCAGGCGATTCTCCTGCCTCAGTCTCCTGAGTGCCTGGGATTACAGGCACCCGCCACCACGCCCAGCTATTTTTTTATATTTTTAGTAGAGATGTAGTTTCATCATTTTGGTCAGGCTGGTCTCAAACTCCTGACCTCAGGTGATTCGCCTGCCTCGGCCTCCCAAAGTGCTGGGATTACATGCATGAGTCACTGCGCCGGGCCCACTCCTTTAATTTCAGGAACACTAACCTGACAGAGGGCCTCAGCAGGCCCTGCAGTCCTCTCATACTTTCTCTTCTCTTTACCTTCCTCTCACCTAACGGTTGTCCCTGACTAGCAGTGTGACTTTAAGCAAGTCGCTTAACTTCTCTATATCTCAGTTTTCTCCTCTGTAAACTGAGGATAATAACAATACCTCACGTGATTGTTAAGAGCATTAAAGACTATTAAAAATACAGCCCTTAGAACTGTGCCTAAATCATAGCAAGAGCTATGGAAATTTGTGGCTGTGATTCTTATTTCACCGGCAAAAGTGCATCAGAGGAGCGTTTCCTTGTGCTCTGTCATCTGACCATCTGTATCCTATGCCAGTCCTCTTGTCGCGGTGGTAAGGGTCTTTATCCCTATGTAGGGTTGATCTTTGCACTTTTAAGCTTAATGTGTTCCCTGAGCAAGACCATTACTTCAGCAACTCATTCTTGTTTCGGTGAATTTTCCTTCCCTGCTGGATAATTGCAAACAACCTAAAAGCATACTGCAGCATCTTTCATCTCAAAAACATAAGCAAACACAAACTCCATTTCTTCCAACCTTTGTCCTATCTGTGTTGCCCCAATCCCTGCAACAAAACTCCATGAAAGAGTCAGTGTTATGGTATTTCACTGCTCTAACTCTTCTCCTGTCTCGATTGCATTCCAGTTAATTTTCCTCTCTCTTTCTGCCAAACTGTTCTTTTCATCATCACCCTAAGACATATGTTGCTAAATCTAATAATTCATTTTTCTCTTTGTGACTTGATTTATCATCATGATGCATGTAACTAGTACCTCTCAGGCCCCCTTGAAAGACTCTTTCACTCGGCTTCCAGGACATCACAGTCTTCTATTTTTCTCCTACTGATCTGGTTTTGCAGGTTTCTCCTCATCTCTTCTAAATGCTCAAGTACCATAGTGTTGAGTCCATGAATTTCTGATTGTTTTCCTTTATCCATGCTCACTCTCATGGTGACCACATCCAATCTAATTGCTTTAAAATGCTTTCTCTAAACTGGTAGCTCCCAAGTATACGGCTGTAGCCTGGCGCTTTCCCGGAACTCCCAGCAAATAACTCTAATTGTGCAGTCAATATTTCCTCCTACGTATCTTTTTAGCCCTTTCCAATTTATATATTCAAATCCAAATTCTTAAGCCTAATCCTTTCAGTTTCACCCTCTTCAGTAAATGACTACTCAGTCTTCTTGTTGCTCCATCCATTGGTGCTATCTGTGCCTCTTACCTTTTCTTCAAAGGTCACATGCAATCCACCAGGATATCCTCTTGATCCTATTTTTAAAGTATATCTGGAGGCCGGGCGCGGTGGCTCATGCCTGTAATCCCAGCACTTTGGGAGGTCAAGGCGGGTGGATCACAAGGTCAGGGGATCAAGACTAGCCTGACCAACGTGGTGGAACCCCATCTCTACTAAAAAATACAAAAATTAGCTGGGCGTGGTGGCACATGCCTGTAATCCCAGCTACTCATGAGGCTGAGGCAGGAGAATCACTTGAACCTGGGAGGCAGAGATTGCAGTGAGCCAAGATTACGCCACTGCACTTCAGCCTGGTGACAGAGAGAGAATCTGTCAAAAAAAAAAAAAAAAAAGTATATCTGGAGTGTAAACCACTTTTCACCACCTTGAATGTAGCCATCCTGATCTAAGCCACCACCATCCCTCCTCTTGGTTTTTGCAATAAATCTTAAGTGATCTTATTTCCACCTTTGTCTCATTTCAGTTTATCAACACAACTGTCAGAGAGATCCTTCAAAATATAAAAAAAGATCATGTCTCTCCTCGGCCTAGATATCCTCTGCTGGCATATTCACCTCAGGGAAGGAAAATGCAAATCTTTACAGGAGCTTCCAAGGACTTAGGAAGCCAACATGAGTTCCCTGATGGTTCTGCTGCAGCAACACTGTCTTCCCGCTCTCACTGAACGCAGGAAGCTCATTCTCAAGTCAAGGCATTTGCATTTTCTGTTTCCTTTGCCTGGGATTTTCTCCCATCAGATATCAGCATGACTTATTCTTTATCTTTGTCCATCTGTGGTGAAATATCATCATTTCACCCTCTTTCTCTCACCCACTTTAAATGTGCAAACCTCCCTAACCTCAGTGTTTCTTATCCCCTTTCCGCGTTTTAAAAATAGAGGTTAATACCATCTGACATACTATGTGTTTTACTTACTTGTTTATTGTTACTTTCATCCTCCAGAACCTAAGATCTTTGAGTGTAGAGATTTGGATCTATTTTGTTCATTAGTTTATCTATCAAGTCTAAGAATATTACGCAACATAGAACAGTTCTCAATAAATATTTGCTGTAGGAATGACTCCAAAAAGTTTTGTATCTTTTCTTCACATGTTCTGATGGTGTACTCTCTGATTTGTTAACATTTTTACAACATGAGCTTATTCTATTCTCACAACAAAGCTGCAACCTACATTTTGCAACTGTATCTCCATTTCACATATAAATGTTATACTTTAAAGGGATTAAGCGAGTTGCTTAAGATAGTCAGACCTCAGTGCTATCATTCTGAATCCGTGCTAGTGCATAATTCAATAAAAATAATGCTAAATTTTTGCTTTATAAAATTTGTAAAAAAAAAATTCCCCTAAACTTTTTGTCCACTGGTTGATAATAAAAGAAAAAGAGTCCTACAGAGACAAATACTCAGATTTTTTTCATTTCTTTCTTTCTCAGCATTTATGATTGATTCATGAAAGATTATTGAGTACTACATTGAATTATTCACTGGCATTAGAACATATAATGTATGGGGTTTACTGCTTTTTATGTCCACATACAACGTCACAAACTGAATATTCTAGTAGATGTCTAACAGTATTGTATTCATGATCATATTCAAAATGATTAGTTGTAAGCTAAGCCTTTGGATTGGCATGCTTATTTGGTTTTAAACCAATTGAACACTACAATTCGAGTGCTTTTTGTTTTAGCTAAAGAATAACCTATTAACTTTTCATAGAAATGTATGGAATCAAGCAATACAAAAAGAAATAATGCTGAGAAGCACTATTAGAGTTTCATTTCTGCTTTTCCTTCCTGTGAGTCCACTACTCCCACTGCTGGAATATTAATTCAAGTGGAGCTACAAGATGCAAAGTTCATAGAGCAGGCTTAAAGCTGTTCCATGCCATTCTTTTAAAAAGGTTGGAAAGTGAATTTGTAACTGGCAACAGAAAGGTATTTTTCAATCACAATTTACAGAAGTATCTTGGTTGTATTGTTGTCCTTTGGTAAGTTAAAGCATGTTGTGCTAAAATATTACTCCCCAAGAGCTAAGAATTGCCTCAATAAATTGTTTTCTGCCTATTGCACATACTCGCATGGGAGCTTTATAAATATTATTCTAATTAGAAAGCCTTGAATATCTATTGCTCTAGGAGACTCAGGATCCTTTATTAATTCATGATGTGGTTCAAGCTAGCTGTGAAGTTATGGGAGTGTGAAGATAAGTATCATCAACTCCAGATGTCTTATGTAATACAGATCACAGTGAAGAATGAGACCTTCCTGCAGTCATGCCAAACAATCTATTGAGAGATGTTGATTTAATAACTTCTTTGAGGAAAGCACAGTGCAAGCTACCGGCCAGGGGAGAGGGAGAATAATTAGTTGCAGATCCTACCCCAGAGAAATACAAACTAGTGCAACAGAGAAGTGTGCTTCTGTGTTTAAAGTGGCATGGATCATTTTCCCCCAAGCAGTATGTTAAATGTGAGGACTTTAGTAAACCCATTGTTTGCTTCCTTTTGCATTGCTGAGAGTCCAAAGCAATTAATGCAACTTTTAAAGTTTTCTAGGCAAATGTTTTACCTAATGAAAAAAGACAACAACACATTTGTATTTGCCCATTTATTGAGGAGAAAGCAACTGAACTCTAACAAGTTTTTTTTCTCAGAGTACTGAATATTTTATCTTTAATTCCTAAGTCACAATAAGCTGGAGAATGTTAATTAGTTCACTTGGTTCTTCTATAAATATTTTCTTTTTAAGAGGTACAATGGCCTGGTGCTGTGGCTCACACCTGTAATCCCAGCACTTTTGGTGGCCGAGGCGGGTAGATCACGAGGTTAGGAGCTCAAGACCAGCCTGACCAATATGGTGAAACCCCTTCTCTACTAAAAATATAAAAATTAGCCGGGCATGGTGGCACGCACCTGTAGTCCCAGCTACTCAGGAAGCTGAGGCAGAAGAATTGCTTGAACCTGGGGTTGCAGTGAGCCAAGATGGCGACCCTGTACTCCAGCCTAGGTGACAGAGTGAGACGCCATCAAAAAAAAAGTACAATGTTTGACACACACAACACTCTGGTTCAAGGTAGAAATTGTACATACACACACACACATACACATATTAACAAAAGGAAACATGATGATGGGGTCCTTGATGGACAACAATATCAGTTGGGTATGCTACCATAAGCCAGTTTTCCAGTTTGTTCTGTTTAATTATTGCTCTATTAAAAACCCATTCTATTTTAGTTCAGTGAAGATGGTAAAAAAATGGAAAATTTTATTTTGAACGCTTGAAAGAGCATTGGTTCTCTCACAATTACTACTGATGCAAAGAACGGAATGGCACAGATAATGTGAAATACAGGGTAACATTAGCAGGCTTCCTCATATAAGTTCACACCAGACACCTTACTATTGCGTAAATGATATTTTCAGACTTTTAGTGCTAGGAATTCCATTAAACTAACCTAAAGATGCTTAGAGGATGCATACATATTCATAAAACTCATAAATAACAAAATGTGTATAAAATTCCCTAAATTACCATGAGAAATAAAACTTCCATGCAACTGGTTAACTGTTTGTTTCTCATTTGTGCTAAGTTAGCAAATACATCCTTGTAAGATATCAAATAACCATTAATTGCTTGATAACATCGAATATTCTGAATGGACAGTCTTATCATGCATGCATATTCAGGTCGGGATAGTTATACTGAAGTCCTGTATCTGTTCATCAAAACCTTCCCCTAGTCATCTAGAGATACACTGACAGATATTTACTATCAATCCTCATAAAGATTTGCTTCGTGCATACTTGCTCACCTTTCAGTTACTGTCATAATACCTAAAATGATGAACCACAAATCAGTTTGTTGAGGGAGGCACTGAAGTAGAGTGTTTAACACAGACCACCATTTACCGATTAAGTGACCTTGGGCCCATTACATAACTGCTCTTGACACTAACTCATTCATCTGCTTACTTAATAAGCATTTACTAAGTGGACTAGGTTCCAAGTACTGTGGGAGGCACTTGATGAGGTGGTGGGAGTGAGAAGATTCTAAGATTTTCTTCCTTTATGGAGAACACACTCTCATTGAGGAACAAGTGTCAAATACAAGTTATGTATAGTAGAAGAACATACTAAATGCAATGATAGCTCAACACAGGCAAATTTCTACAAAAATTATTCCCATCATCTTTGACTTGCACCCTGAGCACTTCCCAAATCTCAGCTAAAAACATTCATGAAATATCTCCTCAATTGTGTTTTCTCTTTATGATAAATATAATGCATGTGTATTCCCTGGGTATCATATCCAGAAACATATGATGTTAATTTGTCCTTATTGATGACATTAATTTTAATCACTAGGTGATGTGTTGTTTTCTCCATTTAATAGTTACTCTTTCTTCCTCAAAAAATCATCCTTATTTGGTATTCTCAAATACCAAATGCTAAATATCCTTTACTAACTGCATCAGTTATCTATTGAATAACAGCTGGCAGCTATGCAAGAGCGAGAAAGACCAATCGTGCAAACTATCTTCAAACCTCTACTTCAATCATGTTTGCTGATGTTTCATTGACTAAGGCTAGTTCCATCTTGGATGCAGAGCCAGTTTGGGAATGCACTACAAAAATATATGACAGAAGGAAGGAATATAGGGAGGGTAAAGAATTGTGGCCATTAATGCAATCAATCTACCACATGTAACAATTAACTAACAACAAATTTATGTCAGCACTAAGGACATTTTTCATGTAAATATTCTAAGAAAAATGAACTAGTGTATTCACACTCTATAATTGTGACCTACAATATAATACAGTAGAATATAAAATACACTACGTAGGAATAGGTACAGTGTTTTATGTCAACTCTCTTTGGGTTGTGAACTCATTTTACTGTTGTTTATTAAGTTTTTAAAGCACTAGAAGGCATGATTCTGGTGTGATGTTGACTACCGTGATGGAACAAATATAAATTATATATTTCAAACTATGTTTGTTCTCAGAAATATCCACTGACAATGAGACAGACAGGTGGGAGGGGGTGCCTGGAGAAACTCCAACCAGCCTGCCCACTGGGGTGGAGCCTCAGGAAGTTCACACCTTTGCAGTGAGGAGAAGCCTGGCTCCTCCTCTTTCTGTGTGGAACCTGGGATTCGAATGGCGGGCGGGAAGCTCTCTGACAGGTACTCCGGCCTAATGAGAGTCCTTGTTTCCCCCTTTTCTTCCTTTTCACCCAATAAAACCCTGTCTTACTCACCATTCAAATGGTCCGTGAGCCTAAAGTTTCATGACGGTGGGACAAAGAACCCTGTCTTTAGCTGAACTAAGGAAAAGTCCTGTAATGACAAGTTTGCCACAACTGGGGATCTATAAAAAACAGCTTTAAGAATGTAACAGACTGTGGTAGTAGATCAATTCCTACAAAATATGATTTTTACAAATTCCGCAAAATACTCCCTTTTTTTCCCACAGCGTCCCTTTTAGTAACCATGGTCTTTTACTATGATGTCTCATAGTAAATTACAAGGAGACATTTAGATAATAACAACTTTGCATATATTATCTTGTAGAGCATACGAAATGTATATATATATATATATATATATCCTTGTGTAAAGTCCAGGTATGAGACATGCAACTGATTTCCTCAAAATGTTTTAAAAATGTTTCATTAAAGGCCAAGATTTAGAAAGCTTACAAATGCCTCCTTTCCTCTAATAGAACATTTTATTTTTGCCTCACCATTCATTTATCAAAGCAATAGGGATGACCCAAATCGCTGATACTGGAGCCCTCAGTGTAACAGCAAAGCTTCACAAAAGCCCTGAGAATATGAAGATTTGATGAGAACAGATGGAAATCGACCGGCTGCCCATGGACATTCGCTCCCTACATTCCTCTCCAAACAAACTAAGTTGGTCCTTACAACCAAAAAATGTGAGACTCTCTCCAGCCATTATCTCATTACCTTGAGGTTTTAAAGGCATAATCCTAACCAGGGTAGTTGCCTAAAGGAGTTAACAACAGTGTAGCAGAGGTGGTTTTGGCTTTTTCCCCTGGGATGCATTCCTTTCCTTCTATTTAGATGGGCTTTCCCCAATATATAATACCAGATAGAATAGCTACAGCTCTAAGGATCATAAGTTGATAGGCCAAAATAATCACAATATTAAAGAAAATTACTATATCCGTCAGAATAGAATAGGTTTTGCTGTGTTAAAAAATATAAAAATCCCAAACTAAACATTCTCATACCATATGCTCTCTCAATCTTGATCCTTAGAATTTACCCAAAGAAGTTAAAAAGCTATGTCCGCAAAAAATCCAACAGGATATTAATAGAAGTTTTATTCATCATTGCCAAAACTTGCAAGCAACCAAGATGTCCTTTAGTAGGTGAATAAACAACAAACCGTGGGATATCCAAACAATGGAACATTGTTCAGCACTGAAAATAAATGAGCTATCAAACCATGAAAAGACATGGCGTCAACCTTAACTGCATACGATTAATTGAAAGAAGCCAATCTTAAAAGATTACTTACCACATCATTTCAACTACAGGACATTCTGGAAAAGGCAAAACTAGAGAGAAAAAGACTGGCCAGGAGTGGTGACTAACACCTGTAATCCCAGCACTTTGGGAGGCCAAGGCGGGCAGGTCACCTGAGGTCAGGAGTTCAAGACCAGTCTGGCCAACATAGTGAAACCCCATCTCTACAAAAAATGCAAAAAATTAGCCGGGCATGATGGCAGGTGCCTGTCATCCCAGCTACTCGGGAGGGTGAAGTGGGAGAATCACTTGAACCCAGGAGGCAGAGGTTGCAGTGAGCCAGGATCATAACACTGCACTCAAGGCTGGGATGAGTGAGACTGTCTCACAAACAAACAAAACCAAAAGAAAATAAAAGATCACTAGTTGCCAGGGGTCAAGGTGGAGGTGGCGGATGAAGAAGTAAGTCTCAACACAGGATTTTTAGGGCACTGAAACTACTCTGTATGATACTAGAATGGTGGATACGTGTCATTATACACTTATACACTTATCCAACTGCATCTGTTATGGAGATACTGTTAACAGCAAAGGCTATTCATATGTGGAGTCGGGTGATATGTGGGAACTATTTATCCTTCCTCTAAATTTTGCTGTAAACCTAAACTGCTCTAAACACTAAAGTCAATTAAATAGTACAAAAATCTTAGGTAAAAACAATAAAATAAAGACTATACTAACTTCCAGATTTTCTTCATTGCTTGGATCAAAATATGTTTTCATGTATTTGTGAATTTCTGCTCCTCTCTTGTGTGCTTGGCAGGCTTCCACGTACTAGAGACACAGCAGGGAGTAGAACAAGGACTCCCCATGGCATTTACTTCTAGTCCAGCAAACAAAGAAAAACTGAACAAAGAAATGGGCACAAAGTTTACTCTTAGTAATGTGTGCTAGGAGGAAAACATTTTTACTGATCTGTGTTTCTCTGCCTAATTGTTCCTTAAGTTGTTGTTTCATTAATTAGAAAACACTGAGGGCTGGGCTCCGTGGCTCACACCTGTAATCTCAGCACTTTGGGAGGCCGAGGCGGGCAGATCACTTGAGGTCAGGAGTTCGAGACCAGCCTGGCCAACATGGCGAAATCCCGTCTCTACTAAATATACAAAAATTAGTCAGGTATGGTGGTGCATGCCTGTAATCCCAGCTACTTGGGAGGCTGACCCAGGAGAATGGTGTGAACCCGGGAGGCGGAGCTTGCAGTGAGCTGAGATCATACCACTGCATTCCAGTCTGGGTGACAGAGGGGGACTGTCAAAGAAAAGAAAAGAGAGAAAGAAGAGAAAGAAGAGAGGAGAGGAGAGGAGAGGAGAGGAGAGGAGAGGAGAGGAGAGGAGAGGAGAGACAAGACCGAGGCTTTTACAAAGCTGGACTCATTCATTAGGAAGCACATGGGAATGGGTGTGTGCACACGTGTACACACACATACATACACACACACTCACGGGACTCTTTCAACATTTCTTTTAAAATGCACATGATTTCACTTATTTTATATTTCATCTCAAACTCTTTAGGAAGCTAGTCTTAGCCAACTAGACACTAAGGAAGCAAGCCATCCATCTGCAGTAATGAGGAAAATCATTAGATAATTCATTTTATTGTATGTTTCTACACATCAATCTTCTCTAAAAAGCCATTAAGATTTAATCCAAAAATTTATTCTCAAAGGAAGGTAATAGGACTTCAGAGCACAGAAAATAACTAGGTTAACAATAAGAAAATATATCATTTCTAAAATACCGGGCTTTGTTGATCTGACATTAAATCTCCCTTTTAACCACTACTACGGAAATGTGTTCTAAGAGCTGAAATGCACACTGCACTAAACCACTGGATTTGTAAACGCCAGTAGATATCATTGGACTTTTACAATTTAATTTCTAAATTGAACTATTTTCCACCCCTTTTCTTCATATATTTCTCCATTCTTTTGTTTCCTTTTTATTTTAGTGCCTAACTATCCCTAGTTATCAGAAGCAATCACTAGTATATATGTATATGCTTCTGATATATATATATGGTAATAAATATATATATAGTGTGTATACATATGTTTATGTCATATATATGTTTATATCTATATAGATAGATAGCTATATATGTGTCTGTATATATGGCTCAGGCCAATATATATATATATACACACACACATGTGTATGTGTCTATATATGTGTGTGTGTGTGTGTGTGTATGTATAGATACAAAACTATCTTCCAGCAAACTATTTCCAAAATTATATCTTAAAGGACACTTAGTCTAAGGAAAATCTCCAACACATCTTTCCTTTAATCTCTTCTGAACAGCAAAAGGTGTAATTTTTTTGAGCAGATCAAAGTTGTTTTTAGGTTGTTTTTGGAAAATGAGTCTAATCGGAGGAACCCTTGTTCAATCTACTTTTGTTGTTAATTTTCATTAATTTTTAAACTCAAGCTATTTGTGCAACACTTATGGAGGAGAAAACTGTTGAAGAATAGTCTCAGAAACTGACAGGACATGATGAAATGCATGTCAATCCTTTTGGTATTTTTTTTTTTCCTTTTTTAGTCAAATTTCCATGTGCCTTTTCTAAGAAGAAAGAAGCAATAAGAAACAACTGTCATTTCTAATTCCTTATAGTGAAGCAATGATCTGCCATAGGTATGAACTTCTCACAATAGGCTTCAATAATTTTGACCCAGAATAGAGCGCAGGATCACCACCCAGAAACCTAATGAAGAGTAAATAAACACCAGGTAGGCATTTATCCCTCATGTGAGGATAAAATGACACAACACATGGCCAGGCATTAGAAGGTCCTGTTAAAAGCGGAACAGATAACTATTTGTTGGCTCTAGCACAGCTATCTGTCCTAATTAAATGTCCTACTGTCCTTGTAATATGGGTTGGCTGTGTCCCCGCCCCAATCTCATCTTGAACTGTAGCGCCCATAATTCCCACGTGTTGTGGGAGGGACCTGGTGGGAAATAATTGAATCATGGGGCGGGTTTCACTTATACTGTTCTCTTGGTAGTGACTAAGTCTCCCAAGATCTGATGGTTTTATAACGGGAAACCCTTTTGGCTTGGTTCTCATTCTCTCTCTTGCCTGCTGTGATGTGAGGCGTGCCTTTCGCCTTCCGCCATGATTGTGAGGGCCCCCAGCCACATGCAACGGAGTCTATTAAACTTCTTTTTCTTTATAAATTACCCAGTCTTGATTATTTATCAACAGTGTGAAAATGAACTAATACACCTTCAATTTTTTTTAATAAAGATCATTCTATTTTATCTTTCATATCCAAGCTTCTATTCTGATCATTTTTGTATAGGGAAGAGGCAGCTTAGGGGCCTGGAAGAGAATCCCAGGATTATTAAGGCTTAGATTTGGCAGTAATTAACAAAACTAGGAGAAAACCGGTATTCTTCTTTTAGTTCCGATTTGATATCATATCTTCCTTTCAGTGTCGTATTTCCCTCCTTCTCTCTCTTTCTTTTCTTCCATTCCTCAATGAACGCCTGCTATTCTATTGTTCCCTTTGATTTCCTTCTACTACCTAAAGTCTCATATCAATGCCCACACTCCATTCACTTTGCTTTGAAATTATTCCTTCTTCCACTCTACTACTGCATTGAAAGAAGAAATAATTCAATAAATCATTGATGGCAAAGTATTTGACTAAATAACATTTCATGAAAATAGACTTTTAGTCACAACTTTTAGTTTAATGTAAGGAGTAGATTTGCAAGAATAAGCTTTGAGAAACACTTATGTATTTAAAGAGTTATTTCCCAAAATATCTCATGATGTAAGCAAAATGTTTTGAAGCATGAGGACTTTTTCATACACCCTAAGTCAGAAATATTGGAAGGGAATTCCTTCTACTATAAGTAAATTCGGTCTAGTCTAGGACCATAAATGATCTTACATTTATTGGGCATTAAATACAAGACAACATGCACACATCATTTCTTTGAATTTAAAAAAAGATAAAGTAAGTAAGAATGTCAGTTTACCTTCCCCAGGTATATACCCAAAATAATAATTTCCTTATTTAAAAAAAATCAGCTTCTTTGTGATTTTCATCCTTCATCTATAACTGGTGATTCTGTGTTGAAGGGAAATTCAATCTCAGTCATACTGTCATCTTCGCTACGCTCTGTTCCTCAATAGTTGTTTTTCACTAAGTTCCCAGGGTATTACTCAAACCCATAGCACTGGCTGCCAGAGAAGCCATGTTATGTTGTCTAAGGCTACCTAACCCCACCATGGCTTGAAATTCTCTGCTTGAAAGCCACCCATAGGAAAGAGAACTCTTTGATGGGATTGGCAGTGTCTGTACCAGGTTACAGCCTCCCTAAGGGTGTCACACAGGCCTTCTTGTTGAGGGGTTGCCACCTCACTCCTGGGATTAGGATGGGGAAGAGGGTGGCCAGATGCTGGGGGAAATTTGCTGCTCTGTCTCCCTTGTTCCCACTTGAGTTTCATTCAGGGAAGTTCACCTTCCTGCCTCTCACTTCACAACATCACTATCGCTCCTAATCTACCTCCGGAATAACCAACAAAAAGTCTTTGACGGCATTAGGCCCTTAGAAAATGCAGGCAGAGCCACTGACCTCAAGTTGATTCTTCATTATAACTTGGCTAAATCATGGGAACAACAAATTATAAAAACTCACTGCTTGCTTGAAATGGATGAGAGGCCGTGGAGAAAAAATAATGTTTTACCTGTATAACACAAGATTTGTACAAGATAACATAAGAGACTGACGGTGTCTTCCTAACTTCACTTGGTGCCAAGAATAAACATCTGGAAAGTGCAGGGAACACTCAAAAAAATCATCTTGCTCTCCATATTGTGTTGGTGCATAATACAAGGTAGAATTCAACACTGTGGTTGGCTCTCTTCTTCTTGCCATATTCTGCCCTCTTGCTTCTCTGATGTGTACCCAGTATAAGAGCTTACAGTTTCTCTTTGTTGCTGTTCCTTCATGGTTTCTGTTGCTGGTTTTCATTTTACTTGATCTCTGTATGTCACAGCTCCTCAAGAATCAGTCTTTACCCTGTGCTGTTCTCTGTATTGTAATATCATCAATCCTATGATTTTAAATATGATATATATTCAGGTACCATATAACATTCTTTCAGCCAGTGATGGACCCCATATACAATGGTGGTCCCATAAGATTATAATATCATTTTTTACTGTACCTTTTTATGTTTAGATACACAAACACTTACGATTGTGTTATACTTGCCTGTGGTATTCAGAACAGTAACATGCTGTACAGGCTTGTAACCTGCAAGCAACAGGCTGTACCATGTAGCCTAGGTGTGCAGTAGTCTATACTGTCTGGAATTATGTAAGTACATTCTGTAATGTTCACACAATGAACATTATAGGAACATATGGGAAGTCGCCTAATGATGCATTTCTCAGAACATATCCCTGTCATTATGTAAAGCATGACCTTACATTTTCACAATTCCTAATTTTATTTTTCCCTCCAATGCTTTCTCTAAGATTCCGATTAACGAACAATTGTCTACTTAAAATGTCCGACATAATTCCTCCAGACACTTCAGTGTAAATCCTTGAGACGCTTCCCTCCAACACCTTTTCCTCATCATTTTCCTAACCTCGTTTGTCTCTTATTTTTCCTTTCCTCACGCCTTATATCAGATCTTTCAATAAATCCTTAATTTGTCTCCCAAAATACATCTCAAATCCATCCATATTTTTGGTCTCCATGAGGGTTGGAACTTGACTATTTTGCTTACTGTTGGGTTCCCATAGCATAGAAGAGTGTCGAGTACCTAGTAGTTAATTAACAAATAATTTTTAAATGAGTAAATTTAAGCAGCAAATAGTGTTATGAACTGTATTAGAGAAACTCTGCTCCAAAGATTCTCACATTTTTGCTTTCCAATTAGAGTTTTGCACTGAATAAGATTCATCTCAGGTTCTGTAACTTTATCAAATAAAGTTTCTTATAGAAACTAGTGTAGGTGCTTTTAAAAATTCATATATATGTGTATACGAACATACATAATTTTCTGTATTATACTGTGTCTCTAGGCATCTATCCATCTTCCAATCTACCATCTCAATATTACATTGGAAAATGGAAATTTTGTCTGAACTGCAATATTAAAACTGATACTTGCCTTGAGGAACTAGTAGAATAAATATTTATTCTATTATAAAATATATTTAGGCATTAAATAGTAAAAAATTAAAACATTAAAAGACCATTCTTTAGATGTCATGGGTTTCCATCTGTTTACTTAATCCATTAAAAAATGTATCCCTTCTTATCGAGAGAAGAATGGGGAATAGAATATGTGACACTGACCTAATTAGTAAGTATGTGGGATTAGACTAGGAAGTGGGTTGAATTCGAGTCACTTCAGATTTTTATTCTAAAAACAAACTTTCACTTACAATTGAACCAGTTTTCCAGAGATTAAGCATCATGGAATTGGCCACCTTTCCCTACCCTTCCTGAATGATATCATATTCCTTATATATGCATTATGAATATTTTCATCAATAGGAAATGTAGGAGAAGTGGTATTAATTAAACAACAGCATAAAAATGAAATACAAAAAATAAACCTTGGGAGATTATTTCTACATGTTTGGATAAAAGATTTGTATTGGGGGGGTAATTTACATTTGTTAATTACATGTTACCTAGCATTCTTCAGACCGCCTTTTTGGTGAAATTCCCAAGCAATTATTTGGCTCAATATTTCTATTATGCTTCCTGACTTTTCTTCATTAATTGATTTAAATTAAACCAATAATTTGATTTGTAGGAGTTCTCTGCAGGATCTGGAAACTGGGTCAGTTATATGTTGCAGATATCATCCTGTGCCCAGTAGTTCATCTTTGTGCTCTATTCATTCTGTATTTCGTTTCGATGAAGAGAAGTTCTTGAGTACAATGTAGTTGAATTCATTACTCTGTTACTTTATGGTTCATTCTCTTTGTGCCTTGCATTAAGAAATCCACAATGTCATGAAGCATTTTTCAATATTAGCTTCTAAAAGATTTACAATTTGGGTTTTAACATTTTTCTCCATTGTTCTTTTTTTTTTTTTTTTTTTGAGACGGAGTCTCGCTCTGTCGCCCAGGCTGGAGTGCAGTGGCACGATCTCGGCTCACTGCAAGCTCCGCCTCCCGGGTTCACGCCATTCTCCTGCCTCAGCCTCCCGAGTAGCTGGGACTACAGGCACCCACCACCACACCTGGCTAATTTTTTGTATTTTTAGTAGAGACAGGGTTTCACCGTGTTAGTAAGGATGGTCTCGATCTCCTGACCTCGTGATCCACCCGCCTTGGCCTCCCAAAGTGCTGGGATTACAGGCATGAGCCACCGCGCCCGGCCCTCATTGTTCTTTAAAATTTTATTATGAACAATTTCCAGTATAGAGCAAAGGTGAAGTCAGTGAGCACCTGTATAGCTTCCATCTTTATTCTATCTTCCCATATTACTATATGCCTATTTACTTTTCTATCAATTTATTAATTATTCTTTTTGATACATTTCAAAGTAAATTGCAGATGGCAGACCTCCCCAGAGATAATCAGCATGCATCTTATTAACCAGAGTCCAATATTTGTTTAGTTTTATCTCTAGATGTTACTTAAATGAAATGAACACATCTAATGTGTACGTTTATTGAATTTTGAAAAGCATATACCTCTGAAACCCAAACCTCTATAAAAATATAAAATATCACCATGAACTCAGAAAGTAACCTCATGTTCCTTCTCAGCCAATCCTTCACCCATACTTCCAAAAAAATTGCTGCTCTGATATTTTTCACCATAGATTAGTTTTGCCTGTTTTACAACTTTACATAAATGAAAATTTTCAGTATGAATATGTACCATTCAGCAAATCTTTTTAAGGATTTTATATTCTTCATTTACATTTTATGTGTATTTGTAGTTGGTTCCTTTATATTGTTAATAGCATTCTATTGTATGAATATGCCACAGTTTACTATTTCTGACACTATTCATCCTTTTGCATGGGTCTAAATTGTATCTGGTATCATTTTCTTACTGCCTAAAGAACTTTCCTTAACATTTCTTGTAGTACAGATCTGCTGGCATAGGAGTCTCTCACCTTTATTTCACCTTCATGTTTAAAAATTATTCATTCTAGGTACAAAATTCTAGTTTGACAACCTTTACTTTTTTCTGGAACTGGTAATAAGTCAGGTTATAATTGTTATCTTCACTTTTCTATAAGTAATTAGTCTTTTTTTCTGCCTCAGATATTTTTCTTTATCACATAGTTTAAGCAATAGTTTTTGTGACTTGGTGTGGTTTTCTTTATGTTTATTCTTCTTGAGCTTTACTGAGATTTTCTGATCTGTGGGTTTTAGCTTTCAGCAAATTTGCACAATTTTGGCAACTAATTTTTCAAATGATTTTGGTCCCACTTCTTTTACTCTGGAACTCCAATTACAAGCATACTTTCCTTGTCTTCTTACCACACATTTTAATATTCTTCAATTTTATATTCTTCATAATTTCTTGTGACACATCTGTCATTTCTCTTATCAGCACATTCTAGTCAGCTGTTAATCTTTCTACTGAGTATTGAATTTCAGATTGATAGAAATTTTTATTTTCATTTCCAGACATTCTATTTTTTCAAATATGCCTAGTCATCTTATAAAGTTCTATTGCTGCAAATAAACTCAAGTTTGTTTTTCCCTGTGTGCATAATAAACTGGTTGTTGTGCAATCTCTTACAAGTCCAATAGCCAGAGTCCTTATAAGTCTAGGTTTTCTTTTTATTGCTTCAACAGCTTTTCCCTCTCTGTGCCTCCTCAACTTCTCAATTTGAATTTATGTTTACTTTTTTCTTTATATTGTTCTTTAGGAATATATACGTGGGTATTTACCAATACCTAGGATGATGGATTCTTCTTTTATAGCAGGTTTGAACTTCCTTCTTTCAGGCTGTTGGAGTCAGTACTAGTCTAGACCCAGTTGAAGCAAGTTTACAGGGTGTCAAGTCCATGGACCATGAAGAGGTGGTGTGTGCAAGGGGCGTGAATTCACATTGGAACTGGATGTGAATTCACATTGGAACTGGATCTTTGCCACAACAACTGAGGTTATTTCCCTTTTCCTATTTTACTGTGCTCCTTCAGAATCAAATTATAGTGGCTGTCACTGATGTTCTGATCACATCCCATCAAAACTCCTTTCCATTCCTGAAGTCGTTCTTACTGCATGACCCCTGATATTCCTGGGATCATGGAAGAGTGCTGGCATATTTTCCAGGCAGGCTGGTGATGCTGGGGACATGATAGTGGACAGTCCTGAGAACAACTCTCAATTGATGATGAATGAAAGTTGGGGCAAGGTGCTCACACCTGTAATCCCAGCACTTTGGGAGGCCAAGGCAGGCGGATCATGAGGTCAGAAGATTGAGACCATCCTGGCTAACACGGTGAAACCCTGTCTCTACTAAAAATACAAAAAATGAGCCAGGCGTGGTGGTGGGCACCTGTAGTCCCAGCTACTCAGGAGGCTGAGGCAGAAGAATGGCGTGAACACAGGAGGCGGAGCTTGCAGTGTGCTGAGATCGCACCACTGCACTCCAGCCTGGGCGACAGAGCGAGACTCCGTCTCAAAAAAAAAAAAAAAGAGCGAAAGTTGGTGAAAAATAGTTAAATGTTGTTGTCCCTCTGAGGCATGTTCTGTGCCATCTCACAGGGCTCTGCAGTGGGATTGAGCTGCAGTTTCCCCGAGCAGTAATCAGTTGCCTAACACAATCTGTTCATCTTCCTCCCTTTCTTAGCTTATATCCACATTCTCTGGAATTGTTTCTTGTCATTTGGTTCCCCAGGAAACAAACTCCAAGTCTCTGAGATTTTATATAAAAGAGGCTTATTGAAGGATCTGTGAAGGCAGAGTAAGCAGAATTGGGCAGAGAGAAAAGCTAACACAATACAGTTTCAGCAGAGGCCTCAAATGACCCCACAGGGAGCTTCAGAATAGGAATGACCTTCAGAGATTTCTCACCTTCAGACAAGGAGGCCAGGCCTGTACATCCCCTGCACAAACAAGTCACTGGATGTGGCTGATACCACGGAAGGGGTGACCATGGATGAGGAGCTCTCTTCAGCTGAGGGCAAGTCCTGGAGAGGCATTCACCTGAGAGCCAGCTGCAACCCACACTCATAGATGTAGGGGAATGAGTGTGTCTTTCATGAAGGGGGAATATAGGTTGCATAACACAGCATCCACCAAGGTTGCCAATGAACTATTTGTACTCAAATCTGCCTCTGTGATGGTTAATTTTTTGTGTCAACTTTATTGGGCCATGTGGTGCTCATATTAAACATTGTTTATGAGTGAGTCTGTGAAGGTGTTTCTGGATGAGATTAGCATTTGAAGCAGTGGGCCCAGTAAAGCAAATCACTCTACCCAATGTGGGCAGCATCATCCAATCTGTTGAGGACTTGAATAGAACAAAAGTCAGAAATAGAAAAAATCTGTCCCTTTTTGTCCTGCCCCACTGCTTAAGCTGGGACACCATTTGTCAGTTTCTCCAGCCTTTGTACTGGCATTTGTACCTTCGGCTTCCCTGCTTCTCAGGCCTTCGGACTTGGACTGAATTCTAGTACCAGTTTTTCTGGGTCTCCAGTTTGCAGAAGGCAGATCATTGGACTTCCCAGCCTTCATAATCACATGAGACAATTTCTTATAATAAATAGATATTGAGGCTGGGTGCGGTGGCTCACACCTGTAATCCCAGCACTTTGGGAGGCTGAGGCGGGCAGATCACGAGGTCAGGAGATCGAGACCATCCTAACACGGTGAAACTCTGTCTCTACTAAAAATACAAAATATTAGCTGGGCGTGGAGGTGGGCGCCTGTAGTCCCAGCTACTTGGGAGGCTGAGGTAGGAGAATGGCATGAACCTGGGAGGTGGAGCTTGCAGTGAGCTGAGATCATGCCACTGTACTCCAGCCTGGGTGACAGAGCAAGACTCCATCTCAAAAATAAATAAATAAATATTGAAATAGAGAGATAGATGATTCATAGATAGATAGATAATCTCTCATTGGTTCCATTTCTCCTAGATTGCTGACTAACACATTCTTTAAAGTCAGCTGTGTGAAAACTCAACCTAAGACCCAAAGGAGCCATTTCCCTGCTGTTCCCTGTGATAGTGAGGTGGAGGTGTAAATCTAATTCACTTCTACTCTGAGAGGGGTGCCCTTTGGTATCTCAGATTAATGCAGAGCATTCCCCATTTGACTCCTCTCCTTGAGCATCTGTGGGCCCCAAATTACTGAGCTCCACAAATACCCTCCGGGCTAAAGTGGCTCTAGCCATCTGAAGCCCTGGTGCACTCTCTTTCTCTCATTTCCTCTTAGATGTTGGCCAGGGAGCTCTTTCCTTTCTTGTCAGCTCTTTACTATGTCTAAAGAGTTTCAGGCATTTTCATTGAGGGTTTGATCTGAATATCAAAACTTGACATTACTAGAAATAAGAATCTCTGATGAAAATCTTAAATAGGCCATTTGGCATTGAAAAATGCTGCATACCATTCAGTTCTTTTCAAAGTAGATCTCTACAGGCTTAAAGAAATAAGCCTGCCTCTCTTGACCCGGTGTCAAGAAAAGGAGTGATTTCTACCCTTATCACTTGATACCACCAGGAAAAAATGATTAGTTATTTGAATAAAGGGCCTACAGGCCCACGTAAGTTCCAGCGGTATGTAACTGATCAGATACATCTTTGTGGAGATTATTGCAAACGTTTAGAATATATGTTCTATGTATTTTTCTGTGACAGATGCCTCAGAAATAACAATGCCCTGAGCTTGAATCTGAACAAGTATAACTCAGAATAGAAAATTATACTACTGTATCTTATTTTTAAGAATTAAAGGAGATTTAAAAGAAAATACAAGTCAAATTATCAATTTTATTATCAGTTCGACTATAAATTTAATTAAAAGTGCCACCCATTTTGTTGTGGAGTTCTGCATTTTTTCAAGTAATCCCTGGCTGCATTTTTGAATTGCTGTCTTGCCCTCTCTGCATCTCTCTCTCCCCACACTCTTTTGGTGTAGCGTAAACACAAGTTACAACACACGTGGAAAAATCTGCATTTGAATAAATGAATATGATATCATGAAAATATAGCTTTAAAATATTGGAAAAGGGGGCGTGAAAAACAAACAAGAATAATTCAGAAGATATTATGGCAGATAAGTGATTTTTCTGTTCAATATTTTCTAGCCCATATTTTTCCTTTAAATTTTAGTGCCAATGAACCAGAACTGAAAGTGAACTGAAATTATTTAAAACAATAAACATTTACAACTTGTTTATCTCTATCTTTGTTTCTATGATTTTAATCATTTATTAAATTAAATTACTTATTTGCTTTAATAATACTTTGGGAAAATGTTTTCAGGGCCACAGAATTTTAGTTTGATTATTTAAGTCAGGAGCAAGGTGTGCACTCTATTAAAAAAAACACTACTTGATGGATTTTTCAGAAATGTTTCTATCAGAGTAACATGGAAATACTTACAATGACTTTATTTATGTAACACAATCTTCTTTCACAGAATCCTTGTGATCATGCTCACAAGAGCTTTCCTTTCTCAGCGCTCACTATGCACTGGTGGGTTTTACATTCAGTCTTGACACTCATGGCCTTGAGGTAGTGACCAGTGCAGGTGGGCCTGCACCTGGGGAGGGGCGCATGTGTTGCAAATTAGAAGAAAATCGTGACACTCATGGCCTTGAGGTACTGACCAGTGCGGGTGGGCCTGCACCTGGGGAGGGGTGCATGTGCTGCAAATTAGAAGAAAATCGTGACGCTCATGGCCTTGAGGTACTGACCAGTGTGGGTGGGCCTGCACCTGTGGAGGGGTGCATCTGTTCCAGATTAGAAGAAAATCGTGACACTCATGGCCTTGAGGTACTGACCAGTGCCGGTGGGTCTGCGCTTCAGGAGGGGCGCATGTGTTGCAAATTAGAAGAAAATCACAAAAAGTGTTGGACACTGATGTATTCACTTATCAATACAAATGAAAGGCTGCTTGTCAGAGGGCAGGTGGGTTTCTTCAGGAGGCACTCGCAAACACACACACACACACACACACACACACACACACACACACTGACTTTTAAATTGCAGTTTCCCAAAAGAGTCCCAAAGGGGTCTCTGTCTGGCCTCTGTAGGCTTCCCTGCCACCAACTCTCTACTTACTGCCAAAATCTCCCTGCCTCAGGACTGACTGAATTTAACAGCATCCTTCTGGCTCACAGGAAATGTATGTATTCTTGCCAAATGGGGAGAAGGGCAGGCCCCACCCTGATCCTTTTCTCCTCTCTCTCCATGCCTCCCACTCCAGCATTCTCCCAGCAAAGAGTCTCTGCATCCTCTATGGGCCTCACTTTTCAGGGAACAACTCAAGGCCTTCCCAGAAGCCTCTCACTTTCGCCTCACCATGATTTTGCACAACTTAAAACACCTGCAGCCAGGACAGCTCTGTGAACATCCTCTTAAAGTCCCTCCAACTGATTGACCTGGGGATCACGCTCTCCACTCCCTGCCAGAGGGAGGAGAGAAAATGCCCCAGTACTAGGAATGTTTCCCAAATTCTCTAGTCTTCTCTCTTGTTCTATTGCGATGGGAGGATGAGGGTCACAGTAAACACTGGAGAGGCTCCTAGGCTCCTGCTCAGCTTAATCTTTAGAATAAGGAAGGATTCAACTATCATCTATTGTCTTCAGCTTTGCAACTTTTGCTGAAACTCCAAGGCAATAGAAAAAGTCTCATTTAACAAGAGAAGTAAGAATGATTATCTCATTTTATCCCTACAAAAACTGACCTTCAAGAGGTGAGATCGTATTTCAGGGATTCTTGACTATCAGTAATCTAACTTGTCTCCATTTCACATCACATTTCATTAAGAACAGACTGGATGCAGCAAGTATTCATGAATAAAAATTTGTTGAAAGTTGGCATTGTCATTGTTCTAAGTAGGCACTATACAAAATGTTGATGTATTGACTACTTTTTTTTTGTTTTGTTTTGAGACGGAGTCTTGCTCTGTCGCCCAGGCTGGAGTGCAGTGGCACAATCTCAGCTCACTCCAAGCTCCACCTCCCAGGTTCATGTCATTCTCCTGCCTCAGCCTTGCGAGTAGATGGGACTACAGGTGCCCGCCACCACACCTGGCTAATTTTTTGTATTTTTAGTAGAGACGGGGTTTTACTGTGTTAGCCAGGATGGTCTTGATCTCCTGACCTCGTGATCCGCCTGCCGTGGCCTCCCAAAGTGCTGGGATTACAGGCATGAGCCACCACGCCTGGCCCCAATGTATTGACTACTTATAATTTGCTTCTCTGTAAGTATTTTTCCAAACTATGACCCTTTGATGGATTTTTAAAAGAGGAAGATCTTTATATGGCATACCTAAGAATTGAGAAGTTTCTTTAATCAATAGACTCCCATTAGGATTCTTCCCCAACAGCCTGCCACTGTCTTCTCAGACTTATACTGCTGGTATAGAATAGCAAGCAAACCATTTTTCTCACAACCTTAGAACTAATTCAAATTCAGTGAAACTCCCCAAATTGAAATCCTGAGCTTGCCTGACCCATTTAATGATTGTTCTTTCCAACAGAATGTGAGCTCTGAAAATGCAGTGTCAAAACCAGAGTCAGGCCAACTTTTCCCTGCTTTTCTACCAGTTCCATTTAACAGAAAGTGGCAGGACAAAGCCCTCAGTAAATGAGGTTCTGAATTGCCATTGGTTTCTAAGAATGAAGGACATGTTTATTGGCCTTTGGCTACACTAGACTAAATGTGGAAAAAACTAAGATAAAACCCTCATACAGGAGCAGCCACCTTGGTGAATGGAATGAAGGTAATTGGACAAAAGCCAGGAAAAAGAAATGTGTAAGGAACACATCATAGCAGCATAATTCAGCCAAGGTCACCGGCATATTCATAATGAAGAAATCACAGGGCAACTCTACTCCATTCATAGAATGCTCAGAACATTGACTCTTTCTCTGTGCCGAAGAGCCCCACTCCTGTGAGTTTTAGATGCAGCAGACTGCAGGCAGCAGGCCTGGAGGTAGCTGCTGGAACAATAAGCTGTCAAAAGTATGATGTGGAATTGTCATAGTGCTGGGACAATGAGAAGCTGTCAGAAGTACGATGTGGAATTGTCATAGTCAGATACACAATAGTCAAATGACTTTTCTAAGGCAAATTTAGTCTTTGGATGTTTAATTTCAACAATTATAAAATTATTATAGCCTATTATGTACAGAGCTATGAGCTCATACTTTGAGAGAAACAAAAATAATTAAGATGCGTTTCTTTCTCTCTTACAATAGAGATGAGATAATGACAATATCATAATGCACGCAACCTGCTATGATGCTCCCAGGTAGCTGCTTTGTTGATATATTTTATTTGAGGAGACATTTCCCTTTCTCAGCAGTCCTGGAAATATCTGAAATCCAAGACTGTATACAGACGTTGAGACCTTCTAGATGATTCACTGTAAATTCTCTTTCGCCTATGCTGCTGCCAGTGATATTTTCCCACCTTTCTAGGATGTGAAATCTTAAAGCATCTAGAGTCCCACTCACCTGGCATAATTCATAAAATGTGTAGAATTGTACAAGTGTGGGAAGGAGAACTGCCAGATTTCCACAGACTTGAGGTTGATATCATGTCCTTAGTTGCATTATGGGTGATCACTTTCCCTTTTCTCAAAACTACTACGATGCTTGTATCTGTTTCCTACCTATATTCACTTTTTCCTCCAGAAGGGAATTTTCTGGAGTAGAGAGAAATATGGCATACCTGAGAATTGAAAATTTTCTGACCTAATCCTTTCCTTCATTTGGCCAGAGAACTTCCTGTTTTCCCTGCTTTCATCCAGAAGATTCTCAGCTCCCTAAGTTACCCAATACTAATGCATTACCATATTAGGGTCTATAACGGGTAGAAGGGCATTTTAAATGTTGCATATGTTACATCATGTCATTTTTATAACTCTCTTGGGGAGGTATTTCTGCTCTGTTTTACAAATGAGAAAAGAGAAACTCAGAGGTAAGAAACTGTGTAGGCTCATGGAAGTGAATAATCAGTAAAGATAAGAATAAGACCATGCTTTCCGACATACAACTCATGCTACAATACAGAGGAAGTTAGAAAGTGACCCACTGCCTTTGTCAAAGCATTTGATGATGGAACCCTAGGGGATGGCAAGCTAAACCTAAAGAAGGAAGTGAGACTCAGATGGAAGGGGCTTGACCATCGGATGGGATGAAAGCAGATAATGCAGCCCAGGTCAGTCTCAGAAATCAGTCATCTCCTTATGCCAGACTCCAGGAGCTGCTTTCTAAACCCTAGTGAGGAAAGGGGCTAAAAATCCACATCAAGAGGCATGTTCCTATCATGAAACTTTAGGGTATAGGTCTATGTGTAAAAGTGTCAAACAAATCAATAATGAAGGCAGCCTTCTCGTCTCACAGTTCAGCTCCATCTTCACGAGGTGGGTATGGAGACCAAGAATGTGCTGCTTTGACACGCTCCAAAATTTAATGTGTCTTTAGTGGAGTTGATAGTGGTGTCAAAAAAAAGCAGGACTAGGGCCATGATGGGAGAATTAATTCATGATTACACTGGGAATTTAATCAGGTCTCTTCATGAGTATCCTTAAAGCTTGCCCTGGGGACTCACAAAGATAAATGCAGATATTGCACAAAGCTTGGAGGCTCAGCAAGGGCCAGTGAAAATAAGTGTCAAAATAATAAGAGCTATCACTAATTTGGCATAATTGTAATCCCTAATATTATGTGGTCTGAAGCATGAAGTATGAAAAGGTTCAAAGAATTATAGGGATGCATAGTGTTTAGGGAAAATACAATCATCATGGTCATCAGCACCATCAACAGCAATGTAAAGACTTGCAAATGAGAGGATTATAAATATTTTTATAATTTAATACTTTGATGTATAAATTGAAGAAGAAAAGCATGCATTTAGGGCAGTAAAGTTTATCATGCCCTTGATTCTCTCCTTTTTTAAAAATACCCTTTCCCCTCTACCCTAGATCATCCCAGCATATAGTGTTTCTACATGACAAAGGTCTTCGATGCTTGCTGAATGCAATTCTTTGTAGTTTTGCTCGGGATATGACCCCCACAAATTGATAAACTCAAAGCACTGTCCAGGAGAATAATTTTTATGTTGTCGGAAAGCAAAACCTTTCCCTTGAACAGACTTCAAAGGAAAACCTCGGTGCATTAGGAGAACGCTAAGTGATCTTGCTTCATGTAGGTTGGTACCAAAATCCATTTCCACACAATGTCTGACTTTTAGCAATTTAGTCAGAAATAAGAGAATCAAAGGCACACTCCTTACAGTTCAAGTGTGCCTGACCACATCCCACAGTGGTGGGAGAAAATGATCACTTAAATAACTCTCCAGGAAGAAAATCATGCTCATATAATTAATGAGAGTTACTCTGCAGAGAATGGATGCATTTGCTTTAATCCTGACAGCAATAGTTTATTATAGAAGAATCCCTAGTTGCCCTGGAATCGCTTTTCAGCTATTTTCATATCGAGAATGGCTATCAGAAACTAAGATATATAATCATATCCTTGTATTGCTTGTTTTTAATAAACCCATTGCACTGGGGATAAAGTCTTGTTAATGGTTGTAATAGTTTTTGTTATCTACCTAAATTTCCCCAGTTAGAAGTTTATAGCTTCCATTGCAATGGGACCAAAATACGGAACAACTGCCAAAATATGGAATAACTGCCTGTATATGGTTGACCGCCCAAATGTATCAGTAGTAGAAGCATTTGCTTTTTCTTTTTTTTGAGACGAAGTCTTGCTCTTTCCCCCAGGCTAGAGTCCAATAGCATGATCTCGGCTCACTGCAACCTCCACCTCCCAGGTCCAAGTGATTCTCCTGCCCCAGCCTCCCAAGTAGCTGGGATCACAGGTGCCTGCCACCACACCCAGGTAATTTTTGTATTTTTAGTAGAGATGGGGTTTCACCATGTTGGCCAGGCTGGTCTTGAACTCCTGACCTCAGGTGATCCGTCCGCCTCAGCCTCCCAAAGTGCTGGGATTACAGGCATGAGCCACTGCACCTGGCCACATTTGCATTTTTAAAAAAATAAGGCATTTTTAACCATTAATAGTGTAGTGAATTTATTACGGAAAATGTGACAATATATAAAAGAATGAAGTTGAGAATCACCTATTGTCTCAGCATCTAGAAAAGTGACAACCATTCTGGTGTATTTCATAGAAGACTCTTTGCTGTATGTACCTTTTTTACATAGTTGCAATCATGTCAACAATAACAATTGTTAGGTGTCTACCTGGAGGAACTGATGTAGTTAACACAAGGTACAAGGAACTCATAACTGGGACACACAGAACTTGGATTAACATAGCTAACATATTTGAGTCAATCAGTAATATGTTTTAAAATAAATAAAACATTCCAAATATCATCAATTATTTCAATAAATATTTATTAAGTACTGCATCACCAGGCATTGTACTGGGTTCATTTATTACCTAATGGAATGTTTTATGATTCAAGATGGAATATGTTTGTTATTCTGAGCTTTGAGATCAATATCTGGAACTGATTGTGTTAACTTTTGTTGTCTAATCGTAATATATGTATTGATTGTGTTCATCCTGTAGTTTGGGAATGGTTAAAAATGGAGGATTTGTCTTGTTCAATGCTCACTCTATCTCCTTTTGAGCCACAGGATGTCGGTTTAAAAACCCAAAGAAGTAAATGTATGTATGTGTGTGTGTATATATATATATATGACTACATATATATGTATACATACATACCTAAATTTCTAAGCATTTCCTATATATGGCCTATTAATATATATTATGCTATATAATATGTAAGTTATACATATACATTATATATAAACTGCATATATGTTCATATATATTATATAATATATTGTATGACATATACATATATATTTATAAAATATATAATATATAATAAACATATATTTAAAATAAATACATGTATTTAAATACATGTGTTTAAAAATGTAAATACACGTATTTAAATACATGTGTTTAAAAACATAAATACATGTATTTAAATACATGTGTTTAAAAACATAAATATATGTATTTAAAATTTATGTCAATTACATATAGTATATATTTATATGTAATATATACATTTTAAACTTCTTGAAATTGAGAATAGAAGAGCACCCCAATGGAAAAAACTAAACAAAGGATATGAAAAGACAAATCACACAAAAAACAAATTACAAATAGCATTTAAGCATTTGTGAAGATGTGCAACCTCACTCGTAATAAAATGAATAAAAATTAACTACGTTAATAATCATTTCCTAGCTATCAAATTGGAGAAAATACAGAATTTTGAAAATAATGTTGTTGAAGAGACACTGGTAATTTCTGGAAGTGCAAAATGGTTCAATATCTATGGAGGAAAATCTGACAGTATCTAATAACATTGCAAGTTCTTTAATTTTTAAACCTGACAATCAAACTTCCAGCAATGCCCACTACAGATATTCCCGAATAAGTAAGAAATTTCATATGTACCAGGTTATTCATTGTGATATTATCTGTTAGCTTAATGTTCTGCAAAAGAAAACTGAGTAAACTATGGTATATTCTTGTGGTGGAATATAATATAATATAGTTTTTAAGAATAAGGATGTTCTGTATGTATTATGATAAAGAGAGATTATATTGCTATTCTAAAATATACTGGGGAGACGAGCAACATTCATCATAGTATATACTGTATGTTGATTTCTTTAGTAAGATAAGGCAATTATTTGTTCATACAAACAAACTGTGGAAGGGTAAGTATGACATAAGAAAATATTTACCTATAAGGGATTGAGAAGGAAAACAAAGAGGCACTAAAGGAAGCAAGATTTTCTAGGCGTCTCTTCGTATTATTGTTAACTTTTGAATCATGTAAATACATTACCTATTAAGAAAACACAACTCAGTTTAGTAAGAAATCCCTCATATTGAAAACAAATAAAAGTAAATGGGCAAATAACTCTAACTGAATATTGCATTAATAATATAAGCCCACAGCACACTTTTTTCATGTGACTTTAAAATATATATTTTTTGACTATATAGGCTTAGTGAGGTGTATTCTAAAAACAAAAAGCACTGCACAGATACTTTAAATTGTATTTAATAGTTTAATCTTTTTAAACTTATTATTTTGTGATAATTGTAGCTTCACCTGCAGGTTGTAAGAAATAATACAGAAAGATGCATCCCTTACTCAGCTTTCCCCAGTAGTAATACTTTGCATAACTAGAGTATAATGTCACAAGCAGGAAATTGACATTGACACAAATTATTGACTGTGTTCAGATCTCATCAGTTTTACATGCAGTTGTGTGTATGTCTGTGTGTGTGTATGATTCATTCTATGTGATTTTATCAGATGTGTACATTCATGTAACCACCATTACAGCCAAGATGCAGAAGAGTTTCACCACAAGGATCACAGCTATTTTCCTTCCTTACCTGGCATCTACTAAAAACATAAATAAAAATAAACAACAACCCAAAGAAGTTTTTTTTGGTCTCCAACAAAGCAAGAGTATTAGAACCCTAATTTCTTAGACAACAGACCTGTTTTAAGCAAGATGTGATTGCCCAGTTCACAGGTACCAATACCGAAAGCCTGGGAGACAATCCAAAGGAGGCCAACATCTATGACTTATGCCAGAATCCCAAACACTGCTGAAAAGGGGCTGGGGAATAACTTTACACTGGGGAAACCTCACAAACACTCCTGTGGCCAGGTGACCAGGATTAACATCAACAGTGAAAAGCCGTGTTGATGTTATGTACGCTTGACGTGATGTGAAGAAGATAGAACTTAACAAGTCTGTGAGCTTTCTCAAAACTCAAAATCTCAGTCTCATCATGAGAAAAACATTAGGAAAACCTCAATTAAGAGACACTCCAAAAACTTGATCACGACTGCCCCAAACTGGCAAAGTCATCAAAAATAAGGAAACTCTGAGAAACTGCCACAGACAAGAGGAGCCTAGGGAGATAGGATGATTGAATGAAATATGGCATCCAGGATCAAAACCTGGGACAGAAAAATAACACTAGGGTGAAAAACTAAGGAAACCTGAATAACTAAGGAAACCTTTGAACTTTAGCTTAATAAAAGTCTAGAACAGGGGTGCCCAATCTTTTGACTTCTGTGGGCTACATTGGAAGAAGAAGAATTGTCTTGGACCACACATAAACTTAATACTAATGATAGCTGAAGAGCTAAAAAAAAATTCACACACAAAAAATATTATAATATTTTAAGAAAACTTAGGAATTTGTGTTGGGCTGCATTCAAAGCTGTGCTGGGCTGCATGCAGCTTGCATGCCACAGGTTGGACAAGCTTGGTCTAGAAGGTTTTTCTCTGAAAGCAATTTTCAAAAAGCACATGCCTCTCTGGTAAGTTCTAAACAGGAAATGGGGCAGTACCTCTCAAATTAGCCCATTCACATTATTCATGGAATAGCAGGAATTGCCACTTTCCAATAGTCAGATGTCACTTTGACAAATGAGGGCACCAGATAAAAAGGAGTTGGGACCTGAGAAGTGACTTTTTTTTTTTCTTTGTACAAAGGGAAGGAAAGAAAAACTCTTAAGGTTATAAGAAAAACTTCTGTGAGATGAATGGCAAACTCAGGGGAAACACTGGCCTGGTAAAGGGAAGCCAGGAACTCCAGTTGTGTTACACACGGTGACATCAAAAGCAAGCACAAACTGAAGGGCAAGGGGAAAGTGTGACATAGGAGAGGAGCTGTCATCAATGCCAGAAAATCAGCATCTTATATGCAGGACACAAAAGAGACAGGAGGTCAAAGAGGGCAACTAGAGCAGGTAAAAAGAGAGTACGAAACTTGGCGAGGGGCATGGGTTGGGATGTGAGCCACAGATAAAGCAGGACTCTTGAGCTGTCATTGCTGTTGGGATTCCGGCAGCTGGGTGGTCTGGATTTGTACTGGCTGACTTAAGGCTCAGGGTGGGAATGGAGAGGGCAGGAAACATTATGACATTATGATGCCAGAATGTGAAACATGAATATCACACACCTTTTCACCACTTAGCCCCATGCCTGCTAGTGGCACAGATGAGATATTAGGGAAAGAAAGTCAGAAACTTTGGTTCTAATTCAGTGAATATTACTCAATTGCTGCAGGCCTGAGTGTATGCAGACTGCGCCACTGTAATCTTATCTTTAGCACACATGTACATAACCCCCACCTTCCCTCAAAGCCTGATGTGTGGAATTTGGACACAAAAAGATTTAGAAGCTGAGATTTTCTTCGAGAAATGAGGCTTTGGCTGGGCGTGGTGGCTCACGCCTGTAATCCCAGTACTTTGGGAGGCTGAGTTGGGTGGATCACTTGAGGTCAGGAGTTTGAGACCAGCCTGGCCAACGTGGTGAAACCCCATCTCTATTAAAAATACAAAAATTAACGCCTGTAATCCCAGCACTTTGGGAGGCTGAGGCGGGTGGATCACGAGGTCAAGAGATCAAGACCATCCTGGCCAACATGGTGAAACCCTGTTTCTACTAAAAATACAAAAATCAGCTGGGCATGGTGGCGTGTGCCTGTAGTCCCAGCTACTCGAGAGACTGAGGCAGGAGAATCGCTTGAACCCGGGAGGTGGAGGTTGCAGTGAGCCGAGATCGTGCCACTGCATTCCAGCCTGGTGACAGAGCGATATTCCATCTCAAAACAAACAAACAAATATTAGCCAGGTGCGGTAGTACACGCCTGTAGTCCCAGCTACTTAGGAGGCTGAGGCAAGAGAATAGCTTGAACCCAGGAGGTAGAGGCTGCGGTGAGCCGAAATCTTGCCACTGTGCTCCAGCCTGGGTGACAGAGAGAGACTCCGTCTCAAAAAAAAAAAAAGGAAGCTTGGAGTGACATTAGCTCTCTGCAGTTTGTCTTCTCCCATCCTATTACAATCATAAACTCTATATGGTCATTCTCACCTACTTATGACTTCTAGAGTTACTCAATCACCATCTTCAACACCTAGTGTATTGATGAAGACAAGAAATGCTAGAAAATACACAAGCAGAGGACGTGAGTGATTTTTGATAGGTTGGGCTGGGCGTGGTGGCTCACACTCAGGCCTGCAGCAATTGAGTAATATCCACTAAATTAGAACCAAACAATGTTTCTGACTTTCTTTCCCTAACATCTCATCTGTGCCACTAGCAGGCATGGGGCTAAGTGATGAAAAGGTATGTGATATTCATATTTCACATTCGGGCATCAAAATGTCATAATGTTTCCTGCCCTCTCCATTTCCCCCTAAGCCTTAAGTCCTTATATTACTAATGGAACATAAAATTGATAGTAAATTCACAATCAAAATAGGTTGGGTCCACCCGGTGGGTAGTGGCTCCCTGGAAATCTGTGTGTAGAAGATTTGTAAAATGATATTAATCTCTGGTGGAAAACATTGCTACTGCCAAGCGGCCGTGCCTGCTGTGTGGAGAGAGGGACAGACAGAAGCTCTAGTCACAATCTGCCATCGTTGTCTTTACACTTGGTGAAATAAGAGCAACTTTTGAGATTCATGCTGTCCCTATCTGTCTACTTAAAACTAAATTACCATTTTTCTCCAGTTTAGATCACCATTTATATAAGGATTCACCAAATTTAGAGTCCGGAACATTCCTAATAAACCACGTTGCTGTTGTAGGACAATTTGCATGTCATGGAACAACATGTAGGAGCCATATATGATAACATCTTACACCACGCCTTGGTATAACAAATCACCTGTTCTTTCCCTCCCAATTAATGTCACATCCAAAGATGTTGCTCAACTGTACAGTATAGCATGAAACAGTCATGACTAATCCGAAGGTTCATTTGTACACACTGAATTTGTTTTTTTCACTTTGCATTACAGCTGCAGGGGAGAAAAAAGGCAAAACACATCCCTGCATCTGTTAGGTTTTAATCCAATTTGTCATATCTGATTGGCTTAATTGGTGCATTACCAATTATGGCACATCAACATCTGTCATCCTCCCCCTCCCTCAATTTCCCTCAACTGTTAAAAATATTGTATAAGTATTAATTAGATAACTGATTAATTTAATCTGGATGAAGTAAATTTGCTACCTAATGATACAGAGGAAGTAATGAGGCTTCAAATCAGAACACCCAACACTGAGAAATTCTATGCAGCTCATTGAGTGTTCCCTGTTGTGGAACGCCCATTGTACTTTCAATTCATTCTCTGACCAACATTTTGTGGATCTGCTTTGATCTACCTAAAACAGTTCTCTGTAGATCTATCTGTTTTACAAATTTAACAAGGCATCACCACTAGAAGACCAATGACCAATTAAGGTCGTCTATAAATTATTTAAATAAGTGTCTGCATTTAAAAAAGAAAAGACATACCATTGATAAAGCAAGGTTTCAAACCACAATTAACGTACATTCCTTAAGACAATTCAGCCTGGCTTTATGTCCAGTTGGTAACTCCCTGAAGCAAGAATGTTTGTTACTTCAAAACCATCAATGTCCTTTTGGTTCCTTCTTTTCCTGCATATTGTTGGTGATTTTCCATGTTCCAGGATGATACATGCTGTTCAGCTTGGACTGAGAATATTCTTGTGCCATTACGAATACAATGAATTTCAACAAATATCTGTCACCTAAATTACTGGGAGTTCAGAAATTAAAGTACAGAGTCTTTCGAGTCAAAGTATTTCAGTGCACATTCTGTTAAATTGCACATTCAACATGCCTGCTTATACTAAACTTTACTTTTCTAGTAAGGCTACAAACGATGAGCACAGTTGGCTTTTTTCAGGAATATATCTTCTAAATTGAATAAAATTGCATTAGAATAACCTGTTATTACCCCCAAATTATTGCTCTGTAACAATATCAAACAACCTGTGTTCCCTCAAACTGTCGTAGTCCAGAAGTTAACATATGGTGGTTTATTTCTGGTAACACTGGCATGTTCTGTGGAGATTCAAGGGAAATAATACATGGCCTTCAAGTGTGGTGACTCAGCCTGTAATTTCAACACTTTGGGAAGCTGAGGCAGGAGGATCACTTGTTACCAGGAGTTTGAGGCTGCAGTGAGCTATGATCACACCACTGCACTCCAGCCTAAGTGACAAAGCAAAACCCTGTCTCTAAAGAAAATAAATAAATAAATAAATAAAAATAAGTAATGCAGGGCCTTTTGTTGTACTGATAATCCTCTAGAAAAAATAATTACCCAGGTATAAAGTTTTACCAACTACAAAAAATGTTATGAAAGATATTGGAGTATTACCCACAAGGACTCTTTAAAATTTAGTCTAAAGAGTACTCCTGGCCAGGCACGGTGGCTCACGCCTGTAATCCCAGCACTTTGGGAGGCTGAGGCGGGCGGATCACGAGGTCAGATCGAGACCAACCTGGCTAACATGGTGAAACCTCATCTCTACCAAAAAAATACAAAAAATTAGCCAGGCGTGGTGGCAGGCGCCTGTAGTCCCAGCTACTCGGGAGGCTGAGGCAGGAGAATCGCTTGAACCCTGGAGGCAGAGGTTGCAGTGAGCCGAGATTGCGCCACTGCACTGAGACTCACTCTCAAAAAAAAAAAAAAAAAAAAAAAGAGTAATCCCTTTGGGTGCTTCTTACAAATGCAGCATCTAGACACACCCAAAAGTCTGTGCTATAGATTTGGATGCTGCAATCAGTCTTCTTAAAGCCCACCAAATCCAAATGAAAATCATCATAAAGTCTGATCTGGGTCACTGATTGCTGTCCTCTTCTATGATGTCTGAATAAAATGTCATTTAGAGAGTCTGCTATTTTTATTAATCTGTGTCATTCAACCCAAGTAAAAACAATTTTCATAATATACTGGTACCACTTGAAGACAGGTTCTTTAGGCATTTCCACTAACAAACGTTTTCCCCCAAAATATTGCTTCCTTTAAGAGCACTTTTTGTAGAAGTAATAAGCTGCCATCAGACCAAGGACTCTGTATATTTTATAAACTCTTTCTCCCCAGCCCCTTCAGGTGAGTCTAGAAAACTCTAAGATAAAGAGATCAGCAAAACCATCATAGACATGTAGAAAATTTCAAGTCAAGAAACTTATGGATGTGGGACCGTGCAAGGTATATTCTGAAATTGCTGGAGTATGACTCAAAGACTGTATAGTGAACTAGAAATGGAAAGACAAGTTGTGGTCTCAGGACAGATCATCTTGGACGCATGCCTACTGATTGGGCCTTTAGAAACTGTGACATTTTGAGCAGATGAATGAATGACAAGATCAAAAGCATGCTTTAGGAAGCGTCAATCTTTGGATTGGTAGGGCAAGAAGGGAAAATGGAAAGACTAGTTTACAGAAAAATTGTAACTGCTTTTTGGGAGTCAGCACTCATCTCGAGTCACGGAGGAGGGAAAGCACAAGCAAGACAGTTCTTTTTTTTTTTTTTCTTTGAGACAGTCTCGCTCCGTCACCCAGGCTGGAATACAGTTGCGCGATCTCGGCTCATTGCAATCTCTGCCTCCCGGGTTCAAGCGATTCTCCTGCATCAGCCTCCTGAGTAGCTGAAACTACAGGCACGTGCTACCACGCCCAGCTAACTTGTTGTATTTTTTTGTTTTTTGTTTTTTGTTTTAAGTAGAGATGGGGTTTCACCGTGTTAGCCAGGATGGTCTCGATCTCCTGACCTCGTAATGCCCCCACCTTGGCCTCCCAAAGTGCTGGGATTACAGGCGTGAGCCACTGCGCCGGGCCGGCAGGAGGCAGTTCTAAGGGACAAAGGTCCTGGTGACATTCCCCTAGTCTTCGAGAATAACTCTCACATTCCCTGCAGCTATCGGCCTCGGCAGAAGGGTACC
The DNA here is from genome assembly GCF_009828535.3 of Hylobates moloch. Lineage (NCBI taxonomy): Eukaryota > Metazoa > Chordata > Mammalia > Primates > Hylobatidae > Hylobates > Hylobates moloch. Next base: position 70,959,359 of record NW_026652293.1, on the reverse strand, counting down.
ACTTCAAAAGCACGCCATCACCTCTAGGGACCATTTTTACCACTTTCATCTTTCTCTTTGTCTTAAGGTTGGATCTTTGCTGAGAGTGTCAGAGTTCTCTTACTGAAGTCTTAATTAGAAAAGTGGCAGATATTTATATTCCAGGACACAAATAGATGCTTCAAAAAGAGCTCCTTTATCCAGTTTTTATTGTCAGGGAAAGAACAGGATTTGCCTTCCAATAGCTGTTGTAGACTACTCACCACACTTAAGCTCAGGATGGAGACATTTTCTGAAATGCCATGGAGGACAGATTGAAAATGCCTTAATCATATTTGGTTCCATTGGACCATTCGAAATTACTTTCCAGCATTCATTTTTAATGTCACATTTTCATAAGACGTTTCTTACTGGAAAGAACTCTCAAACAGAAGTTGGAAAATGTTGGTCCTAATCCCCTACCACTCTTATTCAGCACAGTACATTAAATATGTGCCAGGACCTGCTGAAAGTGCCAGGGAAGAGGACAAATAAAACAGATTTCGCCTTTGGGAAGCTCCCAGTCTGGAATGGGAGAGAGACATACCTGAAGATGGAATTGGAATGTGATGCACTGAGTCCTGGGGCCAAAGTTGGCACGTGGTGTTCTGGGAGCACAGATGAGGAGCTGAACACCTTCACTGCAGGCTTCCAGAGATGGTGGTGGCTAAACAGGCTGAAATGAAGGCAATAAAGAGCAAAGCAGTGGGTGGAGGGTGTTCCCTGCAAGGACAACAATCAACAGAGCTGTCCAGCAGTCTAGTGTATGCATCGGAAATGCAAATGATGTTTTTATTCCTCTAAGATAAAGCACAACCTCCTGCCAACCGTGATCTTGGATAAAACCACAAACACAGGAAAACACGGGACCACTGAGCACCTTTCGAGTCCTGCTCAGGGCCTTTGCCCTTATCCATTGAAGGATTTTAAGCAGAGAAGTCACCAATACGATTTGTGCTTTGGATGTGTCACCATGACAGCAAGGTGAGAGTCTACACATACTAGTGGACAATGGCTAAACCATGTACAAAACTAGAATTCCAACCTGCATATTAAACCAACCTCGTGTTTAATAATTAGCCCAGTAAGCCAGCCTGTTGAAGTCAATTTGTAGATACACTGCTGTCTCTAGCAACAGTCCATGAAGGCAAGCGATAACATCTGTAAAATTGTCTCTAAGTGGCCAGGACTTGATGAATAATTGGCAGCTTCCCTAATTTGAGCTCCCACTTCCAACTTGGGACCAACTAGAGGAGGCTGAATCTGTTCTCCTAACCAATCACATGGGATGCCCCATTGTTAGCAGACAACTTCCTCAGGCCAACAGCCTCCAATCGGGGCACACCTGGAGGATTCCCTTTTACCCACCAAATAGCTTTTCTCTCCTCTGCCTGCTTTTCAGCCTCTGCCAAACACATGAGTGGCAGCTGACTCTCCTTATAGTAAGTTATGAATACAATAGCCTTTGATATCTCATTTGGTTGATCTTTGTTTATTTCCACAAAGGTCAGGAATCTTTATAAATGATCCAATAATTTGCAGTAAATTTGCAAAAAAAAGTATTAAAAATTATAAACCGGGAAACAAGGGAGATAATCAAAACCAGTGATACAATAATAAATATGAGTAACATGAATTAAGAACTTACTATTCATCTGCACTCCACTAATCACTTTACCTCCTAGAATCTCATTTACTTCTTAAAACAGCCCCTGTTGCATGTACTAGATGTTAGCTACATTTTAAAATAGAATGAACAGAGTTAGAAAGACGAATGATGAGTTCAACTCACAATTTTATCTGTAGTTAGTGACTCAAAATAGGTCTTCCTTTAATTAAAAAAAAAAAGTTGTCTGTTTTTTATTGAGACAGAGTCTTCTTCTGTCATGCAGGCTAGTGTGCAATGGCAGCTCACGGCTCACTGCAACCTTGACATCCTGGCTTAAGCAATCCTCCCACCTCAGCCTCCCAAGTAGCTGGGACTACAGGTGTGTGCCATCACACTTGGCTAATTTTTGTATGTTTTGGAAGAGAAGGGGTTTTGTCATGTTGCCCAGGCTGGTCTTGAACTCCTGGGCTCAAGAGATCTGCCAACCTTGGCCTTCCAAAGTGCTAGGATTACAGGCACGAGCCATCATGGCCAGACACCAACTAGGTATTCCTGACACCGAAGCATATGCTCTAAACATTCCATGAACTGACTCAAAACCAAAGTTAACTGAGAGCCAGAGCTTAGACCAAGTCAAGCACTTCATTACTTCTTTTATTTCACAGGACCTCAGAACGGAGATGAAAACAATAGAGTGGAAAATATATTTGGGAGGTAAAATAGCAGAATTTGGTGACTGACAGGCTATGGTTGGTGGTGGAAGGCTGGATAAGGAATCCAAGGTAATTTTATGTTCTGAGAGAATCTTATTCCCCCAGTTCCAACTGTAAAAGGCCCTTCTTGACCCACACACCTGCAAGCCTTGAGGGGGGAACCGAGGGGTTTCAGGTTAATTCTTCCTGGGGCCTTGGGCTAGTCATCCCATATCTCTAAACATCCTGTTTTATCTGTAAAATTAGAAGAATGCCTTGCCCACCTCCCATGGTGGTTTTCTATTTCAAAAAAAATTAATTTATCTATTTCTTTAAAAGTTATGTGTTTTAACACCTATCTTTATTATACAAGTTACTTCTATCATTTGTTTTCATACTAAGGTCTAAGAAATTGCCTGAAAATGTTTTTACTTTTCTAGCAAGTAAATAGTAGATAAAAGAGTGGATATGAAAGTATTAATACTGAACAGTTGTATCCAGATATTTGTTTCAGATAAGTTTGGGTAATATAGAAAATATTTTGTAATATATCTGATGATACATTAGAAGGTTGCACTGTTCTTCACACCTCAAGTGAATCTTCAAAAAAATTGATAAATCTATTTCTCAAAAAGTTATGTAAGTTATTTTTATTATGCAAAGTTATTTCTATATTTTGTTTTCATCCTAACATCTAAGAAGTTGCCAGAAAATGTTTTTACTCTTCTTTTTTTTTTTTTATTATTATACTTTAGGTTTTAGGGTACATGTGCACAATGTGCAGGTTTGTTACATATGTATCCATGTGCCATGTTGGTTTGCTGCACCCATTAACTCGTCATTTAGCATTAGGTATATCTCCTAATGCTGTCCCTCCCCCCTCCCCCCGCCCCACAGCAGTCCCCAGAGTGTGATGTTCCCCTTCCTGTGTCCATGAGTTCTCACTGTTCAACTCCCACCTATGAGTGAGAACATGCGGTGTTTGGTTTTTTGTCCTTGCGATACTTTACTGAGAATGATGGTTTCCAGTTTCATCTATGTCCCTACAAAGGACATGAGCTCATCATTTTTTATGGCTGCATAGTATTCCATGGTGTATATGTGCCACATTTTCTTAATCCAGTCTATCGTTGTTGGACATTTGGGTTGGTTCCAAGTCTTTGCTATTGTGAATAGTGCCGCAACAAACATACATGTGCATGTGTCTTTATAGCAGCATGATTTATAGTCCTTTGGGTATATACCCAGTAATGGGATGGCTGGGTCAAATGGTATTTCTAGTTCTAGATCCCTGAGGAATTGCCACACTGACTTCCACAATGGTTGAACTAGTTTACAGTCCCACCAACAGTGTAAAAGTATTCCTATTTCTCCACATCCTCTCCAGAACCTGTTGTTTCCTGACTTTTTAATGATGGCCATTCTAACTGGTGTGAGATGGTATCTCATTGTGGTTTTGATTTGCATTTCTCTGATGGCCAGTGATGATGAGCACTTTTTCATGTGTTTCTTGGCTGCATAAATGTCTTCTTTTGAGAAGTGTCTGTTAGGTATTGATGGGACGTATCTTGAAATAATAAGAGCTATCTATGACAAACCCACAGCCAATATCATACTGAATGGGCAAAAACTGGAAGCATTCCCTCTGAAAACTGGCACAAGACAGGGATGCCCTCTCTCACCACTCCTATTCAACATAGTGCTGGAAGTTCTGGCCAGGGCAATCAGGCAGGAGAAGGAAATAAAGGGTATTCGATTAGGAAAAGAGGAAGTCAAATTGTCCCTGTTTGCAGATGACATGATTGTATATCTAGAAAACCCCATTGTCTCAGCCCAAAATCTCCTTAAGCTGATTAGCAACTTCAGCAAAGTCTCAGGATACAAAGTCAATGTACAAAAATCACAAGCATTCTTGTACACCAATCACAGACAAACAGAGAGCCAAATCATGAGTGAACTCCCATTCACAATTGCTTCAAAGAGAATAAAATACCTAGGAATCCAACTTACAAGGGATGTGAAGGACCTCTTCAAGGAGAACTACAAACCACTGCTCAATGAAATAAAAGAGGATACAAACAAATGGAAGAACATTCCATGCTCATGGGTTGGAAGACTCAATATTGTGAAAATGGCCATACTGCCCAAGGTAATTTATAGATTCAATGCCATCCCCATCAAGCTACCAATGACTTTCTTCACAGAATTGGAAAAAACTACTTTAAAGTTCATATGGAACCAAAAAAGAGCCCGCATCACCAAGTCAATCCTAAGCCAAAAGAACAAAGCTGGAGGCATCATGCTACCTGACTTCAAACTATACTACAAGGCTACAGTAACCAAAACAGCATGGTACTGGTACCACAACAGAGACATACATCAATGGAACAGAACAGAACCCTCAGAAATAATGCCGCATATCTACAACTATCTGATCTTTGACAAACCTGACAAAAATAAGCAATGGGGAAAGGGTTCCCTATTTAACAAATGGTGCTGGGAAAACTGGCTAGCCATATGTAGAAAGCTGAAACTGGATCCCTTCCTTACACCTTATACAAAAATTAATTCAAGATGGATTAAAGACTTACATGTTAGACCTAAAACCATAAAAACTCCAAAAGAAAACCTAGGCAATACCATTCAGGACATAAGCATGGGGAAGGACTTCATGTCTAAAAGACCAAAAGCAATGGCAACAAAAGCCAAAATTGACAAATGGGATCTAATTAAACTAAAGAGCTTCTGCACAGCAAAAGAAACTACCATCAGAGTGAACAGGCAACCTACAGAACGGGAGAAAATTTTCACAACCTACTCATCTGACAAAGGGCTAATATCCAGAATCTACAATGAACTCAAACAAATTTACAAGAAAAAAACATACAACCCCATCAAAAAGTGGGCGAAGGACATGTTTTTACTTTTCTAACAAGTAAACGCAGCTGAGTATTATATATATTTACATGAGATTATAAAATGTCAGATCTCACTTGGCCAATACTATTTGTAGAAGCAGGAAAATAATGTACTTCAGAGGATAAAAGCCTGAAGAAGCACCCAAAGCATAGCCTTTGCCTCAAGTGGCCAAAACACTGGAACGCTCTTTCCCAGACTATTTAGTTTATCTTCCTTATCACAAGGGAGTCCTCATTTCCCAAAATAACTAAATATATGTACAGAGATCTATATATTTTCTTTACATAAATGTATGTAGATAGAAATATTTCCCAAACTAAGTAAAATAAATAAACCTGTGTACACACACGTACACACACACACACACACACACACACACACACACGTTCTTTTCTTTGGAATTCAACAGCCAATTCAAGATTGTTTATAAAATGCAATCAAATGCAAGTCCGTGGAATAAGAAAATCAAAAGTTGATTCTGAAATCAACTTTAGGAACTCCTTTGTAGGCAACTTCAGACACACTGGTTTGAATTGTGTGCTCTTTGAATTGTTTGTCTTTTTATCTTGGCCAAATACCAGATTTCAGAAGCAAGCAGGTGTCAGAGTACTATGATTATGACACCAGCAACAACACCTGCTACATACTAAGAACTGTACTGTTCTATTTTTTTAATTTATCTTTGTTATTAATGTTATTTTCAATTGACAAATCATACTTGCATAAATTTATGGTGTACAATGTGAAGATTTAATACATGGATACAATGTAGAATTATTAAATCAACCTAATTAATACACTCATCACCTCACTTACTTATCCATGTTTGTGATGAGACTTTTGAAATGTGCACTTTTAGTTATTTTGAAATATACAACACATTGTTATTAACTGTGCTCAACCCAGTGTGCAACAGATCTCAAAACTCATCCCCCTATCTAGCTGAAACTTTGTGCCCTCTGACCAACTACTTCCTATTCCTTTCCTCTTGACCTTACCCCCAGCATGTGGTAACCATTATTCTACTCTCTACTTTGATGAGTTGGATTTTTTTAGATTCCACATATAAGTGAGATCATGTGATATCTGTCTTTCTGTGCTTAGCTTATTTCTCTCAAAGATGAAAGATAAGTGTTGGCAAAAATGTAGAAAAGGAAACACTTGTAAGGTGATGGTGGGAATGTAAATTAGTACAGCCATTAAGGAAAATGCTGTGGAGGTTCTTCAAAAAACTAAAAATAGAACTACCATATGACCCAGCAATCCCACTTCTGGGGGTATATAAAATAAAAATTAAATCAATATGTTGAAGGGCTAGCTACTCTCCCATGTTTAGTGCAGTATTATTGACAATAACCAAATATAGAATCAATGTGAGTGCTAATCACCAGATGAATGGCATATAGAAAATTAGGTATATATACAGAATGGAATACTTGACTTTAGAATGGAATATCTTTAAATGTAAGTAAGAAAATATAGCATATATACAGAATAGAATGCTAGTCAGCCTTTAACGAGAAGGAAATCATGCCATTGTGACAACATGTATGAGCCTGGAAGACATTACTCTAAAAAATTTGACTTGTCTCATTTAGTCCTAATAACCTTAAGAGCGAGATATTATTATTTCTCCCACTGTATCCTTGAGGAAACATAATCAAAGTTGAGTAATTTCATGTGACATGCTCATTATGGACTGATAACAGACACCTGCTTATCCCAATTTTTTAAGGATCCAGGGCAATAGAGAACATAACATCTCCAAGTCCACTATTTTTTGTAACAGAGGGAACAAGAAATCTTAAAACAGCAATTAAATGCTTTAGCACAGAGCTGAACTATGTCCCTTACCCTGACAATCATATGATCACGGTCAATGAGGCCATATGGTCCCATTCTTGACTCACAGGGAGGTCAGGAAGTGTAATTCGGAAAGTTGGAAACATTTGGGAAGCAGCAATGACAGCTACTATAGGTCATATCTACCCAGAGCCTGTAGTGTTCCTCTTTCCAATATGCCATGAAAGTCATAATCATTGCATAAAGCAACTGAGTCTTCTACAGCATAAAAACAAAATTTATATTTGTTGTCTTTAGATTTTAATGTATACTATACTTATTTTCTGGTTTCCTTTGAATATAAACAATAATCTCACAACATAAAAGTCAAACTGGATCTCCAATTTTCTTTTTTTTCTTTCTTTCCCTTAAATTTAACTTTTTTATTTTCTCAAAAAGACCATCCCATAAACATTTATGTTATCAACTACATTGGCTTTTTATTGCTGTGTAACAAATGACCACAAACATACCACAAAATGTGTGCTTATCCCCTCACAGTTTCTGTGGGTCAGAAGTCTGGCATGGTGTAGCGGGACTCTCTACACAACGTTTCAAAAGTCTGCAGTTGCAGTCAAGGTGTTAGCCCAGGTGTGTTTTCTTCTGGATGGTCGGGTGGGGAAGAATCCATATCCAAGCTAAACCAGGGAGTTGGAAGCATTCATGTCTTCAGTAGGACTGAGCACCCTGCTTTTTGCAAACTGTTGCTTGGGGGTCACCCTCAGTTCCTGCCTAAGGCTGGAGTAGACTACCATAGTTTCTTGTCACATGTTCCTCTGCATAGGTGGTATGTAGTATGTCATAGTACCTTGCTTTTTCAGGTTCAGCAGGGGAGTGTCCCACTAGTCTGCAAAGACAGTATTTTTTATAAGATATAATGGAATCATGGAAGTGGCATCTTATCACCTGTACTATTAATCTGTATTATTGGTTAGAAGCAAGTCACATAATCCACTCACATTAATAGGAAGGAATTACAATCAAATGTAGACACTAGGAAAAAGGAATTATCAAGGATCAACTTACAGTGTGTCCATCACATCAACAGAGGTAGAATATAAAAATTATTTATTTCTATTATTATATCTCAATTGCCTGTGTCTTTGACTTACACGTTGTAGATCCCTGTTGTTATATTTCTATTCATTATATAAATTAACTCTTTATGAGCTATTCACCTTTTACTCTATTAATATCCACAAATAATCATGGCTTCATGATGAAGCCTGATTAAGCCTGTGGTGTCTAGTGTTTTAGTATTTAAAGTACCATAGTCTTTAAAGGATCTCTCTCTATTTCTGTGTATGTATGTGTTTATCTCTCTTTCTATGTCTCTTTCTGTCTTGCTGAGGATCAAGACTACATATTTTCTTATCTTTACTGTTCTCTTATTTTTTAAATAAAATCATTGGTGGTACTATTGGTTTAGCTTCAAAGTCCTTGGAAGTAATCCCTTCCTATATAAAAAAGAACTGGGCAATGACTTATCATGGACCTATCAAAGAAATGAGATTGCAGGGCAAATAGCCATTCTAATATCTGGAGAAACAGATTCATCCAGAGAGACGCAGATGAGATTTCCTTAACTGGAACTGAAGCTATGGTAGCCATAAACCAGTAGGAGCACTTAAATGGTAATTTTGATAAATTGCTGGAAGTGGACGGGTGTGATAAATTGCTGGAAGTGGCCTGGAGTGGAAGTAGACTGGCGTGGAAGTGGACTGGTGTGGAAGTGGACTGGTGTGGAAGTGGACTGGCGCGGAAGTGGACCGGTGTGGAAAGTAAGAGTCTCTGGAGGACCACAGATTTGTAGGCCAAGTTTCCATGGGTTTTAACTCTAGGAACGACACCAGGCTCTCATACTGAAGAACAACGTTCACCTCCTGGCTCTGTCAGAGGAAGGGAAAGAGTAATCATTGTGAAACATATCTGACCTTTCTCCTTAACAAAGGCCTTCTTTCTAGGGTAAATGACTTTGGCCAAGGATTATTCATTATTCCTTCTACTCCTGTCCACTTTAGCCTTTCTGTCTCTCTTATGGAAGGATAAAAATATAGTCAATGAGAAGGCAAAGATTCAGAGAAATAGATTGAGAAGACTGCAGTATGGGAAGAGAGTAGAGGGAATGAGGGCCCAAAAATGAAACAAACAAACAAAAATCACCAGAGAAACATATGTGAAGGTTATAGGCCAGAGACACGGGCCCACTAAAAGACCAAGATTGCTCGTAAAATTATAAAACATTCCCCCTCCACCACAACTTTCCACCACAGTGACAGACCTTCAGTAAAATAAAACAAGATTACAGCTGAAAGAGCTGCAGGACACAGACTCTTGGAAGAAGAGTACTTAGGGAAGCTGAAAGGTAAGAAAGGGAATACAGATAGGGACATTAGAGAAAGATGAAGCTTCTGCCACCTTAGCTACAGCAGATACTAAATACAGGCTAAATCTTAGGCAAATTAACAGAAGTCTCCACTCTATTCACCTATGTACCTCAGTTCCTTAGTTCCTGTTAACTAAACAGTATATTAACTTAAAAATATTACAAGACTTGCTAAATGGCAAAAAAAAAAAAAAAATCGGAGACACAAAAGAGGTTCAGACCAGACTCAGCTATGACACAGATTATGAAATTATGAGATAAATATTTTAAATTATGATTAGTTGGTCAAGGGCTGGATATGGTTTGGCTGTATCCCCACTCAAATCTCCAATTTCAGCTCCCATAATTTCCACATGTCATGGGAGGGACCCAGTGGGAGGTAATTAAATCATGGGGACAGGTCTTCCCAAGGCTGTTCTTCTGATAGTGAATAAGTCTCATGAGATGTGATGGTTTTATAAAGGGGAATTCCCCTGCACACGCTCTCTCTTGCCTGCCACCACTTAAGACACGACTTTCTCCACCTTTGCCTTCTGCCATGATCGTGAGGCCTTCCCAGCCATGTGAAACTGTAAGTCTGTTAAACCTCTTTTTCTTTATAAATTACCCAGTCTCAGGTATGTCTTTATTAGCAGTGTGAGAACAAACTAATATGGGGCTCTAACCAAAAACTTAACAAAGTTTAAAAACAAATGGGCAATGCAAGCAGACAGCAAGATGAGAGCTCTAACAAGGTTCTAAAAGGAAATACTAGAAATAAAAAGTATACTAACAGAAATAAAGGGTGCCTTTAACAGGCTCATTAGTAGATTCAACAGGACCAAGGAAAGAGTCAGTGAACCTGAAGATAGGTCAATAGAAACTTCCCAAACAGAAATGCAAAGAGAAAAAAGAACAGGGAAAAACACGATAGAACATGAAGAAATTTTAGGACAATTTTAAAAGGTGTAACATGGGTATGATTTGAGTACCAGTAGTGAATATCTTGAGATGAAGAGAGAAATGTTAACTATAGAAGGGAAAGAATTGGAAGTTACACAAGACGTCTGTTGGAAGCAATGTAAACAAGAAGAGAGTAGAGTAAAACGCTTATCTTCTTGAAAGAAAAAAATACCCCACCAGCCTAGATCTATAGCTATACCTACGGAAATTGTGCTTTAAAATTAAAGGAGAAATAAAGACTCATTCAGACTAACACAAACTAATTAATTACCAGCAGATCTTTCTACAATAAAGTTACATGTTCTTCAAATGGAAAGAAATAATATAGGTAGGAGACTTGGATCTACATAACACTACAAAATGTATATGCCTTTAACAATAGAACATGAAAATAAATGACACTTTGCGGGGCCGAGGTGGATGGATCACCTGAGGTCAGGAGTTTGAGACCAGCCTGGCCAACATGGCAAAAACCCATCTCCACTAAAATACAAAAATTAGCTGGGCGTGGTGGCACATGCCTGTAATCCCAGCTACTCAGGAAGCTGAGGCAGGAGAATCATTTGAACTCGGGAGGTGGAGGTTGCAGTGAGCCGAGATGATGCCACTGCACTCCAGCCTGGGCAAGAGAGTGAGGCTTTGTCTCAAAATACATAAATGCATACATACATACATACATACATACATACACACATACATACATAAAAGGAGAATTGATAATTCCACTACTATAATTAGAGACTTCGGCACTCGTTAGTCAGTGTTCAATAGATCAAGCAGAAAGAAGATCAGTAAGAATATAGGGGATTTGAAAAGCACTATCAATGAATTTGTGATTCCACAAATTATTTGTGGAATATTCCATTCAACAGGAGCAGACTGTACATTCTCAAGCTTGCATACAATATTCACCAATATAAATAAAGCCCATCCTGGGTCATAAAAGACCCTTCAGCCAAATAAAACTGTGGAAATTATACAAAGTATGTACTTTCTCTGCAATGGAGTTAAACTGGAAATCAGTAACAGAAAGATATTTGGAAAATCCAAAAATAAAGGGATTAAGCAACATACTTCTAAATAAGATATAGATAATAAGATATTAAGTAAATAAGATAATCTGAAGATAAAGAGAAAAATATAGTGTGCTAAATGGAATCGAAAGTACAACAGAACATTTGTAAGCTCCTGCAAAAACAGTGCCTAGATAGAAAATTACAGCACTAAACTTATAAATTAAAAATAATTAAGATCTAAAATTAATAATTTAGCCTCTGTCTTAGGAAAGTAGAGAGAAAAGACTAAATAAAGCTTAAAGCAAGCAGAAGAAAATAAAAAGTATAAATTAAGCAATATTCAATGATTTTAAAACAAAAACAATATAAAAAATCAAGAAAATTAAAACATTGTTTTTTGAAAAGATCAATAAAGTAAATAAACCTCTAGCCAGGATAATCATGACAAGAGAGAAAGACATAAATTATTAAAATCAGTTATGAGAGAGGAGGCATCACTACTAATAATTTCAAGGATTTTAAAAGACTAATAAAGAAATATTGTGAACAATTATATTCACATACATTTGATAACTTAAACGGACCCATTTATTAAAAGACATAAACAATCGAAACTTATATTAGGAGAAATATTAATATAAGCAGCTCTATACTTGTCAAATAAATCGAATCAAAAAGTAATAAGCTTTAAAAATAAAAAAACACCAGATCCAAATAATTTCATTGCTGCATTCTATCAGACATTTATGAAGAAATAATACTAATTTTCCTTAGAAATGGAGCAAAAGGAATACTTCCTGACTTATTCTATGAGGCTAGAATTATCTTAATTCCAAAATTGTCTTAATTCCAAATTATTTTAATACCAAAATCAGATAAAGACATTACAGGAAAAGAAAACTACATACCAATCTTTCTCATGCATACAGACATAAAAGTCCTCTACAAATTATCAGACCAAATCCAATAATGTATAACCATCATTACACACCATAACGAAGCAGGATTTATTCCAGGTATTCAAGACAGGTTCACCATTAGTAAATTACTATTGCAATCCACAGGCTAATAAAGAAAATTGCATGAGCATATAATTTGACATTAAAATAATTTGAAAAAATTCAACGTCCATTCATAATAAAACTCTCAGAGTACTAGGAATAGAGAGAAGTTCTCGATTTGATTTTTAAAATATATAAAAATCTTATAGTTAATATCATACTTAATGGTGAGAAACTCTTTCCCTTCTGGACTGGGAACAAAGCAATGATGTCCTCTTTCACAACTCCTATTCAACATCCTACAGATATGATTGTCTATATGGAAAATTCCAAAGTATCTACCCTACCCAAATCTCTGCCCAGGAAAACAAAACAAAACAAAACTGAAATAAATAAGGAAAAATAACAAGGTCAATATACAAAAGTCAGTTGTTTCTCTATATACCAGCAATGAATAATTGAAATTTGAAAATTAAAAAAAACATAAAATACATAGTAGCACCAAAATATAGCATTAACAAAATAAATATGTGGAAACTACGAAACACTGATGAAAAAATTAAATAAAATATTACTAAATAGATTGGAAGACACAAGATTGGTTAAATGTTAGTCCTATCCAACTTCATCGGTAGACTCCTTGTAACCATTGTGAAAATTCCAGCAAACTCTTAGTAAATACAAACTGATTGTAAAATGTGTATGGAAAGACAAAATGTCAAGAATAATTAACACAATACCTAGAAAGAACAAAGTTGGATGACCCCCACTACCTGATTTTAAGACACTATAAAACTTACAGAAATCAAGATAACATGGTTTTGATGAAAGAATAGACACAGAACTGTGGAACACAGAGAGAGCCCAGAAATAGACTGATAAAAATATAGCCAAGTGATTTTTGACAAATGAGCAAAGGCACTTCAGTGGAGAAAGTATGGTGTTTTCAAAAAACTACTGGAACAATTGGACTTGGACGCTCATGTAAGAACAAATAAATCTAGGCATAGAACCCACACCTTACACTAACATTAAACTGAATCATTAACTTGAAAATGCAAAACTTGAAAACTTCTAGAATAAAACAAAGGAGAAAAAACATATTTCTATGACCTTGGGTTTGGTGATGAGACTTTAGATTCAACACAACAATTTCAATAGTAAAGGGGAAAATGATGTTTGCATTGATTAAAATTTAAACTTCTGACAAATGAAGTACAGAGTTAAGAGAATGAAAAGTTAAACCACAGACTAGGAGAAAATATTTGAATAACATGTATCTGACAAAAGATTTGTGTATAAACTACAGAAAGAACTCTTAAAACTCCATAATAAAAAATGAACAACCCAACTAAACAATTGGCAAAAATTTAACTATCCACATCACCAATATGATATCAATAGGTAAAATAAACAGTTAGATGATAGATAAAAAATAACCATTAAAAAAAGATTTCCAGGCCAGGCGCGGTGGCTCACACCTGTAATCCCAGCACTTTGGGAGGCCGAAGCGGGTGGATCACGAGGTCAAGAGATGGAGACCATCCCAGCCAACATGGTGAAACCCCGTCTTTACTAAAATACAAAAAGTTAGCCGGGTGTCGTGGTGGGCGCCTGTAGTCCCAGCTAATCCCAGTCCAGGCTGAGGCAGGAGAATCACTTGAACCCGGGAGGCAGAGGTTGCAGTGAGCCAAGATTGTGCCACTGCACTCCAGCCCGGTGACAGAGCGAGACTCCGTCTCAAAAAAAATAAATTAATTAATTAAAAAAAAAGATTTCCAACATCATTTGTCATTAGAACCACAAATAAAAACAAAAATTAAATAACACTACATAGAATGGCTAACATTAAACAAAACAAAACATACAGAAAATATTAACTGTTGGTGAAGACTTAACTGGAACTTTCATTAATTGGTGGTGAGATTTCAAAATGGGATTTTGAAATTTGAAATGGTGAGATTTCACAGCCACTTTAGAAAGCAGTTTGGCAGTTTCTTTTTTTTTTTTTTTTTTGAAGAAGTCTCACTCTTTTGTCCCGGCTGGTGGGGTGTGGCAGAATCCTTTCCGCTCATTTCCACCTCCGCCTCCTGGGTTCAAGCAATTCTCCTGCCTCAGCCTCCTGAGTAGCTGGGATTACAGGCAGGTACCACCACGCCTGGCTAATTTTTGTATTTTTAGTAGAGACGGGGTTTCTCCATGTTGGTCAGGCTGGTCTCGAACTCCTGACCTCGTGATCCACCCACCTCAGCCTCCCAAAGTGCTGGGATTACAGGCGTGAGCCACCGCACCAGGTTATTGGCAGTTTCTTACAAAGCTAAGCATAGTATTACCATAACATCCAGCAATCACATATTTTGGTATTCTCTCAACTTATTTGAAAACTTATGTTCATATAAATGCTTGTAAGCAAAATTTTATAGCAGCTTTATTCATAATTGCCAAAGCTTGGAGGCAAAGATGCCCTACAATAAGTTAATGGACAACTATGGTACACCATACAGTGGAATATTATTCAGAGATAAAAAGGAATGAGCTACCAAGTCATGAAAATACATGGATACATATTATATGTTTATTTTAATTGAAAGAAGACAGTATGAAAAAATTATATCCTTTATAATTACATTTCTGTGTCAAGACAGAACCGTGCAGTTGGTAAACAGAGCAGTGTTTGGCAGGGTTCAAAGTATCATCGGGTTAACTTGGTGAAGCTAAGAGGATTATTTTAGAGTGGGAAAATTATTCTGTAGGAACCTAATGGTGGACACACGGCACAATGAATTTGTCAAAACACATAGACCTTTACACACAGAGTGACTATTAATGTATGCAAATTTAAAATATATATTTAGAAGATTGGAGGTTCTCAGTATGACATGCAGAGTGTGACAAAAGGGTCTTACTACGTATACTATTAAAATCTCACTAAAGGGAATCAGTGCTGACCTAAGCAACTTTGGAAATCATTTGTGGTTAATAAGGGTATTCCTGGTAGATGTATGGCTAAGGAGTTCTGAACCCACTGTACATGTACACCAGAATTGAGTAAATAAATGGATCACAGATGGTGAGAGCCATGTTTTGTGACTGTTGGGAGGTTACAGATAAGCAAGAAAAAAAGCTAGAATGATCAATGTGGTGGTGAATTTTAGTTGGAGACCTTGATACTACCCCATGTGTAGCTTAATATACTTACATACGGATACATATACATTCCTGTATTATTTAATGACAGGGACACATTCTGAAAAATGCATTTCATCACTGTGCAAAAATCATGAAATATACTTACACAAACTAGGTGGTATAGCCTACTACACATGTAGGCTATATGGTATAGCCTATTCCTCCTAAGCTACACATCTGTACAGGGTGTTACTGCACTGAATACTGTAGACAATTGTAACACAATCATGAGTATTTGTGTATCTAAATGTATCAAACATAGAAAAGGTAATGCATTGCCTTATGACATTACCATGTCTACAATGTGACTAGGTGCTAAGAATTTTTCAGCTCTATTATAATCTTACCCGTCCACCATCATAAATGCAGTTGGTCACTGACCAAAACATCATTGGATATTAGCTGATAGGTTCCAGAAGCAAAGATCCTTGTTCACAACCAGTCTACCTAGTGCCCAGATCCTTTCTAGCACTATTTTTTGTTTGTTTGTTTTTAGACAGTCTTGCTCTGTCGCCCAGACTGGAATGCAGTGGCGTGATCTCAGGTCACTGCAACCTCCACCTCCCGGGTTCAAGTGATTCTCCTACCTCAGCCTCCTGAATAGCTGGGACCACAGGCACCCGCCACCATGCCTGGCTAATTTTTGTATTTTTAGTAGAGACGGGGTTTCACCATATTGGTCAGGATGGTCTCAAACTCCTGACCTCAGGTGATCTGCCAGCCTCGGCCTCTTAAAGTGCTGGGATTACAGGTGTGAGCCACTGTGCCCAGTCTAGTACCATTTTCCAATAAAAAGAAACCAGGGCTCTTTGAAGAAATGCCTGATTGTAGGAATGGACAGGGAGTATACATCGTAAGTCTATAGTATTGCATAGTGCCAGAAAGAAAGAAAGCACTAAACATATACACACATACATAAATACATAAATAAATCCCACAATAATATGTCTAAGGCACATAGGATCCAACTGCAAAAGCTCCCAATGTTCAAAGTTGGAACAAATTGAATGACAAAAATCAGTAAAGTAGTAGTGGATTATAACCCAAAGTATAAAATAAATGTGCATGAGTCTGTACTGATACAAATAAATGATCAGGTAAAGACAAATCTTCTATGCAGAATAATTCCAAATAATATCTGAGGATATTCTTCCCTCAAGGTAGTGGAACATAAGGTGGACCACGTATAGTGACTTTATTCCAAAGATTACAGTACGAATAGGTGAAAAAAGAGTAACTTTTCAGTGGAGAAATCAGATAAATCCTACCCCAGCCTATGATCAAGGATAACAGTATGCCATGAAAAGAAATCACATTGACAGAATATATGCTTGTTATAATGGATTAAAATGGCATTTTACCTCTGTAGTCTTCTGCCCAGAGACTCAGGGCCTCAGTCTAATCATGAGAAAATCATTAAGCAAATACCAACTAAAGATCATTCTATAAACTATCTGACCAGTACTTTTCAAAAGGACAAGGTAATCAAAAAAACAAGGATAGCCTGAGGAAATGTTGCAGATAACAGGAGCGTAAGGAGACAGGATAACTAAATGCAGAATGGTTTTCTGTAAAAAGGACATTACATAAAAACTAAGGAAATTTAAATAATATATGAATATTAGCTAATAATACTATATCTATGTTGGCTCATTAATTGAGACAAATGCAACATACTAATATAAGAATCTTTTTTTTTTTTTTTTTTTTTAAGACAAGGTCTTCCTCCTTTTCCTCCTTCACCCAGGCTAGTGTGATCATAGCTCACTGCAGCCTTGGCCTTCTGGGCTCAAGTGATCCTCCTGCCTCAGCCTCTTGAGTAGCTAGGATTGCAGGCTTGTCCTTTTTATTATTTATGTATGTATGCATTTATTTATTTAAGTAGACAGGTTTTTATTGTTTACATATTTATTTATTTAAGTAGACATCAGGTCTTGCTATATTGCTCAGGCTGGTCTCTTAACTCCTGAACTCAAGCAATCCTACTGCCTCAGCCTCCCAAAGCACTGGGATTACAGGTGTGAGCCAGTGCACCTGGCTAAGAAGTTAATAATAGGGAAAACTGGGTGCAAAGTACATGAAAACTCTCTGTGTGGCTGGGCATGGTGGCTCACACCTGTAATCCCAGCACTCTGGGAGGCCGAGGTGGGTGGATCATTTGAAATCAGGAGTTTAAGACCACCCTGGCCAAGGCGGTGAAATCTTGCTTCTACTAAAAATACAAAATTAGCCAGGTGTGGTGCCAGGCACCTTTAGTCCCAGCTACTCAGGAGGCTGAGGCAGGAGAGTCACTTGAACCTGGGAGGTGGAGGTTGCAGTGAGCTGATATCATGCCACTCCACTCCAGCCTGGTGACAGAGCAAGACTCTGTCTCAAAAAAAAAAAAAAAACACAAAGGCCAGGTGCGGTAGCTCATGCCTGTAATCCTAGCACTTTGGGAGGCTGAGGTGGGTGGATCACAAAGTCAGGAGTTCGAGACCAGCCTGACCAACATGGTGAAACCCCGTCTCTACTAAAAAATACAAAAATTAGCTGAGCATGGTGGCACGCACCTGTAATCCCAGCTACTCAGGAGGCTGAGGCAGGAGAATCGCTTGAACCCAGGAGGTGGAGGTTGCAGTGAGCTGAGATCGCACCACTGCACTCCAGCCTGGGCAACAGAGCAAGACCCTGTCTCAAAAACAGACAAACAAACAAATAAACTCTCTGTGCTATCTTAGTAACTTTTCTGTGAATCTAAAACTTCTAAAATAAAAAAAATTAAAACATAAAAAGTTATTGATGGTTAAATTATCTCAAAATACATTCGTATAAGACATCTATATTTGCATTTTACTACCAAAAGTTATACATAAATTAACATAACATGAGGTTTTATGTCATTGTGTAAACTAGAAATATTATCTGACAGTCTGAAGCACATGTTTGGTATTGTGAGTTTTTTATTCCAAGCTCATGTTGAGGTGAAAATTGAAAATTCAATTGAGTCTTAGATTGGACAAAGCTCTCTTTAATATGACAGCAAAAGTATAGGCACATATATATATATACACACATATAAATGAGAGTGTCTATATAGGTGTGTGTCTGTATATGTATACGTGTGAGTATGTGTGTACTGGACTTCACACCAAAATGAAAAACTTTCTGGTTCCAAAAACACCACAAGGAAAGTGAAAAGAAAACCTACAAAATGGGAGATAATTTTTGCAAATGATGTGGTTGATAAGAGAATTGTGTCTAAGCTATATAAAGAACTCTTACCACTCAATAATGAAAAGACATAAAGTCTAATTTTCAAAATGGGCAAAGGTTTCGAATTGACATTTTTTAAAGAATATATATAATTGGCCAAAAAACAAATGAAAAGACGTTCAACATTATTAATCAAAGAAATGGAAATGACAACCACAGTGAGATACCACTTTATACCCACTAAGATGTCAATAAACAAACAGAAAGATGATAACAAGTGTTGGCAAGAATGAGAATATAGTGACATTGGAACTCTGGTATGCTGATGGCAGGAATGTACAATGGTGCAGCCACTTTAGAAAACAGACTAGATTCTCCTCAAAAGGCTAACCATAGAATTACCGTAAGACTCAGCAATTTTACTCCTACCTATACACCCAAAAGAAATAAAAACAACTATTACCAAAAAAGCTTTTATGTGAATGTTCATAGCAGCATTATGAATGGAAAAATAAAATGAGAGTATATCCATATAATGGATTATTGAGAATATTATTCAGAAATAGGCTAGGCGCGGTGGCTCAAGCCTGTAATCCCAGCACTTTGGGAGGCCGAGGCGGGCGGATCACGAGGTCAGGAGATCAAGACCATCCTGGCTAACACAGTGAAACCCCGTCTCTACTAAAAATACAAAAAATTAGCCGGGCATGTTGGCGGGCGCCTGTAGTCCCAGCTACTCAGGAGGCTGAGGCAGGAGAATGGCGTGAACCCGGGAGGCAGAGCTTGCAGTGAGCCGAGATTGCGCCACTGCACTCCAGCCTGGGCGACAGAGCAAGACTCCGTCTCAAAAAAAAAAAAAACAGAAATAACATTGAGAATATTATTCAGAAATAATGTTCCATTGTTATTAATAATGTTATAATTTACAATAATAATTAATTATAATTAATAATTATTGTCTAACTAATAATATTCCATTATTCCAAATGGATATACTCACATTTAATTTTTCCATTCATAATGCTGCTATGAACATTCACATAAAAGATTTTTTGGCAGTATTTGTTTTTATTTCTTTTGGGTATATAACCAGGAGTAGAAATAGAAATAAAGTACTGAAACACGCTAAAAGATGAATGAAACTTCAAAATATTTTGTCATTAAAAAATAAACCATTTACAAAGGCCCACATATTGCATGATTCCATTTATATTAAATACCAGAATTGGCAAATCTATAGAGACAGAAGTGCTTTAGTGGTTGCCTAAGGCTGGGAGGGATGGGAAATTTTGGGATGAGGGTGACGGCCAAAGTGTACAAGGTTTTTTTTTTCTGGGTAATGAAAGGGTTCTAAAATTAATTGTGGTGATGTCTGCATAACTCTATGAATACACTAAAAGTCATTTACTGCACAATTTAGATGGGTGAATTGGATATGTGAATTATTTCTCAGTTAACAAACCTGTTTGAAAAAAGTCATGACAAATGTGCCCATTTAATATTTATAAGAGTGCCTGTCACAAAGTTAAATGCTATACATAGAATTCTATACTCAGAACACTAAAAAAATTCAATTAAGAAGATAGAGTCTTTGGAACTAGACATCAGAAAACTTTATCCTCTTCATCTGACTGATGGAGAACTGATATTCAGGGAGCTGAAGTGATTTTCCTTTTCACACCAGTAATGGAAGTGCATATTCAAGAGGGCTGGGCTCGGTGGTTCACACCTGTAATCCCAGCATGTTGGGAGGCGGAGGTGGGCAGATAACTTGAGGTCAGGAGTTCGAGACCAGGCTGGCCAAAATGGCGAAAGTCTATCTCTACTAAAAATACAAAAATTAGCCGGGCATGGAGGCCGCACCTGTAATCTCAGCTACTGGGGTGGCTGAGGCACAAGAATGGCTTGAACCCGGGAGGCGGAGATTGCAGTGAGCCAAGATTGCGCCACTGCACTCCAGCCTGGGCAACAGAGAGAGAATGTATCTCAAAAAAAAAAAAAAAAAAAAGAAAGAATGAAAGAAAAGAAAAGAAAACAGAAACATATTTAGTAACTAGATCCCCACTGTCCTGATTTCTTTTCTAGGCCTCTTGATTTTTGTCATACGGGAGTATTCTTTGGGACTTTATTTTCAGTCAGCTACCCAGATTACCACTAAGTTGATTTAGGAGCTAATTTAGTTAAGTTACTTCTTGTTCTCAGGCTTCGTTTATTAGAAATAGGCGTATATGAATTGGTATGCCCCAACATCCATTTTTAGCTGTGAAAAATATGAGGAAGAAATATTTATTGAATGGTTTACCAGAGTCATTTTAAATATGCAATGATTTATGATAGATGGTATTGAGATGCTATTGTTTAACTGTAATTTAATGAATTTAAATTGTTACATTTCAGTGTGTGGCTAAATAGTAATTTAAGTCTGAATTTCAAGTAGCAAACTATTACAAACACTATTTCAGCTGAGGCTGTAAATTGTAGCCTGTGTCTAAACTGACGTTCCAGTTATTTCATTCTTACTGTCATGATCCTGTGGATTCTGGAGACTGAAGTCCTCATGCGTAATGATAAGGACCTTAGAAGATAGAAGGAAATAAATATGAAACCTCATGTTTTTTAATGTAGTCTTTATTAAGCAAAAGACTATTTTGATAAAAGGACTGCTTCTACTTTGAGGTGTCAAACTGAGAAAGGTTTTCCTTTTTCCTTTTTGTTCAAAACTGTTAAGTTTATATTAATTACTTCATGGATTGCCTCAATTAGATTTCAAATGAGGCATTCTGGTGAGTTTTTACAAACACTACTATTAGCAGTCTTTATGTGGCTGACTCGAATCTTATAAATTACTGGAAATCATAATGTAATAATAAATACTACTGCTTCCTCAATCATAGCTGAAATTCAGGCACAGTAATAAATATGAACTGACATAAAGTTTGAGAATAATTATGAATATTAAAGTCTCTTTTCTCTAGTCATTAATATTTGTTTATTGAACCAATACTATTGAATAGGTGGAGCTGATAACTATGGATGTTTTGTCAACAAATAGGAATATCAGAATTATGCCAGAAAATGAACACATTCTAGTGTTCATGTCATCATCGTATCTTGAAGACAAAGTCCCAATTTTACAGCTTTTATATCACAAAATCCCTTAGTCTTTCAAAAATGTTTGTTTTGTGTCTTCAAATTTTTGTAGGTTTTACATAATTTATCTATGATGAATCATTGGAGCTCACTGAGTCTCAAAATCCTATCTAAATTTAGACTTAAAAACTCATAGACAGTAAACGATACGTTTGAGTGGCAATGCTCTCTAGCAAATATAGCACTTCATAACTAGACAATATTTCTTCAAGGTGTGGAAGTGCTCTTTTATAGGAAGGCCATATGTGTTAACCTAGCCATTAACTAGTTAGTGTAACTAGCTAGTGTAAGTTATAAGGAAGCTCTAGGATTTCTGTAGCTCTATAAGTACTTATTTTTATTTTATTTTATTTTTTGAGATGGAGACTTGCTATGTTGCCCAGGCTGACCTCCAACTTCTGGGCTCAAAGGATCTTCCTGCCACAGCCCCCAAGTACCTGAGAATACAGGAGTATGCCACAGGGGCTGGTTTGAAAGCCCAGATTAATAGTAGACTGAAAAGAGTGAGGGTTTTAAAGTTAAAACAAAATAAAACATTAACCTTGTATTCAAATTTTGCTGGTGTGTTTTAGTGGCTGTTTGTCTTTGGGTCTATTACAAAATCATTTTGCCTGCATAGATGCTAATAATAAAAGGCATCATACAATAAGTAAAATAAATACAAGATGAGTACCCATGAAGTTTTTTAAGAGGGAGGGATCGTATTTAGTAACAGAAAGACTTCCTACCCTTCCTGATTCAAAATCTGTGTTCTGAGATGCTTATTCCACAAAATTTTCCATGATAAAATAAGTTTCAGATATGTTCCATGTTATATTCCACCATATTATTTCACTTTAGAACATTTTAAACTATAAGAAATGCTTCCACATGGAAACATCTTTAATGAAGATGCCAAAATTACTTTAATAATGTTGCCAAAATTACTTGGCAACAGAAACTATTTTTCATGTAGCATGTATTAGTATCTCACAGCATATGGCTCATGAAATATTGCCACAACTTGCTGTTTATGAAACACTGATAATATACCACCTGAAAATGGCGACAGACTTCAAATGGTATCATTGTTCCATGTTAATACAGTCTGGGAGAAGCACAATTGAAACTCCATTGATCATAGAGTAGACTATGAATTCCAAGGATAATTTGATCTGAAGAGATATTGGTTCATATCTTGTGGTGAATGAAGATTTAAGTATTCTTTACAGTACACATCACGGAAGAATATTGTTGTCTTTTATAAAATTGGGCATTTCCATAACCTATACAATAAAGGGAGGGAAAACATATAGTAAATTCTACTATCTTTCTAGTGTGTTCTTCCATGTGATAGAAAGAACCATATATCTATGTACCCTTTCACATGATTAATTACATTTGTATAGTAGATCTGTGTACTCTTACAGTACACAAATACAAATGTTTCTTATCCGAAGGTAACTATCTGCGTGGTTTGCCCAAAATTTACACACTAAGGTTCTAATCCTCCTCAGCATGTGATAATACTTGGAGAAAAGGACTTTAATGATAAAATCAAGGTTAAATGAGGTCATTACACTGAACCCTAAACCAATTTGACTTGTGTTCTTATAAGAGGAGGAGATTAGGACACAGACACATACACAGGGACGGTGATGTGAAGACACTAGGAAGCTGGCCATCTATGTGCCAAAGAAGAAGGTCTCAGAAGAAACTAATTTTTTATGACATCTTTATCTTGGACTTCTAGCATACAAAATTTTGAGAAAATATATTTTGGTTGTTGTTAAAGCCATCCAGTCTGTGGCATTTGTTACAGCAGCTCTAGCACACTAATACACATTCAATGTAAAAAACAAATACTCTACCATATCAAATTTAACATAAGAAGAAAACTTTAATTACAGTTTGACCCTTGAACAACATGGGGGTTAAGGCTGAACCTTTGCACAGCTGAAGATCCACATATAACTTCTGACTCCCCCAACTATTAGTATCTTCCTATTTACCAGAAGCCTTACCAATAATGTAAAGAGTTGATTAACATATCTTGTATGTGTATAATATACTGTATTCTTATATTTAATTATTCTTTTTTTTTGAGATGGAGTCTTGCTCTGTTGCCCAGGCTGGAGTGTAGTGGCGCAATCTCAGTTCACTGCAACCTCCGCCTCCAGGGTTCAAGTGATTCTCCTGTGTCAGCCTCCTTAGTTGGGATTACAAGAGCCTGCCACCACACCCAGCTAATTTTTGTATTTTTAGTAGAGACGGGGTTTCACCACGTTGGCCAGCCTGGTCTCAAACTCCTGACCTTCTGCTCCACCCACCTTAGCCTCCCTAAGTACTGGGATTGCAGGCATGAGCCACCACGCCCGGCCTAATTATTCTTTTAAAAAGGATCCTGGTTATCTATTAGATACTCTATTTCTTTATATACATAAAGTAAGCTAGAGAAAAGATAGTCATTAAGAAAATTGTAAGAAATAAAACGCATTTACTATTTGGAAGTTCATCATCAAAAAGGCCTTCATTCTTATTGTCTTCACATTGAGTAGGCTGAGGAGGAAGAAGAAGAAGAGGGGTTGGTCTTGCTGTCTCAGGAGTAGCAGAGGCAGAAGACATGGAAGAGATGAAAGTGGAAGCAGGAGAGGCAGGCATACTTAGTGTAAATTTTATTTTAAAAAATCCACATGTAGTTGGACCCATGCAATTCAAAACCATGTTGTTCAAGGGTCAACTGTAGTTACTTAAAAAAACTAACTGGAACAAGACAAGACAAGGATGCCCACTCTCACCACTTCTATTCAACATAGTACTGGAAGGCCTAGTGTGTCTGGAGTTGGTTCCTTCCAGTGGGTTCTTGGTCTCGCTGACTTCAAGAATGAAGCCGCGAATCCTCACGGTGACTATTAACAGTTCTTAAAGATGGTGTGTCCGGAGTCTGTTCCTTCAGATGTTCAGATGTGTCTGGAGTTTCTCCCTTCCGGTGGGTTCGTGATCTCGCTGACTTCAGGAGTGAAGCCGCAAAACTTCGCAGTAAGTGTTACAGCTCTTAAAGGTGGCACGTCCAGAGTTGTTTGTTCCTCCCGCTGGGTTTGTGGTGTCGCTGACTTCAGGAGTGAAGCCGCAGACTTTCGCAGTGAGTGTTAGCGCTCTTAAAAGTGGCACGTCCAGAGTTGTTTGTTCCTCCTGGTGGGTTCATGGTCTCGCTGACTTCAGGAATGAAGCCTCAGACCCTCGCGGTGAGCATTACAGCTCATAAAGGTAGTGCATTACAGCTCATAAAGGTAGTGTGGACCCAAAGAGCGAGCACCAGCAAGATTTTTCGTGAAGAGCAAAGGAACAAAGCTCCCACTTTGCAGAAAGAGACCGGGGTGATTGCTACTGGCTGGGGGGTGGCCAGCTTTTATTCCCTTATTTGTCCCCGCCCACATCCTGCTGATTGGTCCATTTTACAGAGTACTGATTGGTCCATTTTACAGAGTACTGATTGGTGCATTTTTACAAAGTGCTGATTGGTGCATTTACAATCCTTTAACTAGACACAAAGCACTGATTCGTGTGTTTACAATCCTCTAGCTAGACAGAAAAGTTCTCCAAGTCCCCACCAGACCCAGAAGTCCAGCTGGCTTCACCTCTCACTAGCTACAGCAACCTGGCAAAATAAATTTTAAAAAGGCATCCAAAGAGAAAGAGAGGAGGTCAAACTACCTCTCTTTACAGAAGTTATGATTCTATAGCTAGAAAACCCTGGAGTCTCTGCCAAAAGGCTCCTAGAACTGATAAACAATTTCAGTAAAGTTTCAGGGAACAAATATCAATGTGCAAAAATTAGTAGCATTTGTATGCATCAATAACATCCAAGCTGAGAACAAAATCAAGAACACAATCCCATTCACAACAGCCACAAAAAGAATAAAATAGGAATATAACTAAGCAGAGAGATAAGAAATTTCTACAGTGAGAATTACTGCTGAAGAATTAAGAGATGACACAAGCAAATGGAAAACTTTCCATGCTCTTGAGGGAGGATCAATATTGTTGAAATGGCCATACTGCTGAGAGAAATTTATAGATTTAATAGTATTCCTATCAAACTACCAATGACATTTTTCACAGAATTAGAAAAACTATTCTAAAATTTATATGGAACCAACTAAGAGCCCAAATAGCCAAAGAAATCCTAAGCAAAAAGAACAATGCCAGAAGTATCACACTACCCAAATTCAAACTATTCTATAAGCCTACAGTAACCAAAATAGCATGGTACTGTTACAAAAACAGACATATAGACCAATGGAACAGGTTAAAGAACCCAGAAATATAGCTACACCCCTACAACCATCTGATCTCTGACAAAGTCAACAATAACAAGCAATGGGGAAAGGATTCATTGTTCAGTAGATGGTGCTGGGATAACTGGGAAGCCATATGCAGCAGATTGAAACCAGACTCCTTCCTTTCATCATATACAAAAATCAACTAGAGATGGATTAAAGACTTAAATGAAAAACCTAAAATTATAGAAGCCCTAGAAGAAAACCTAAGAACTATCATTCTGGATATAGGCCTTAGCATAAGATTTCATGATGAAGTCTTCAAAAGCAATTACAACTAAAACAAAAATAGACAAATGGGACATAATTAAACTAACGAGCTTCTGCACAGCAAAAGAAATTATCAAAGAGTAAACAGAAAACTTACAGAATGAGGGAAAATATTTGCAAACTTTGCATCCAACAAGGGTATAACATTCAGAATATATAAGAAACTTAACAAGCAAAATCAAACAACCTCTGAAAAAAATGAGCAAAGGACTTGAATAGACACTTCTACAAAGAAGACATACACACAATCAAAAAAATTTTTTTTAAATGCTCAGCATCACTAATCATTAGAGAAATGCAAATCAAAGCCACAATGAGATATCCTCTCACACAAGTCAGAATGGCTATTGTCAAAGGGCCAAAACAAAAACAAAAACAAACAACAACAAAAGAAAACAGATGCTGGTGAGGTTGTGTGAGAAAAGGAACTCTTAGGCACTGCTGGAGGGAGTGTAAATTAGTTCAGCCATTGTAGAAAACAGCTTGGGGATTTCTCAAAGAACCTAACACAGAACTACCATTTGATCCAGCAATCCCATTACTGGGCTGCAAAGAAATATACATTGTTCTACCAAAAACATACACACACTCATATGTTCATCACAGCACTACTCACAAGAGCCAAGACATGAAATCAAACTAGATGCCCATCACTGGTGGACCAGATAAAAAAATGTGGTGCATATACACCATAAAATACTACATAGTCATAAAAAAGAGTGAAATCATCGTTTTGCAGCAACGTGGATGCAACTGAAGGCCATTATCCTAAGCAAATTTATGCCAAACAGAAAACAAATATTGTATGTTCTCACTTAGAAGTGGTAACTAAACATTGAGTACACATAGAAACAAACAGGGGAACAACAGACACCAGGGGCTACTTGGGCATGGAGGCTGGGAGGAGTGTGAGAGTCAAAAAACTACTTGTAAGTACTATGCTTACTTACTTGGGTGAAAAAATCATTTGTACACCAAACTCCAGCTACCTGCAATTTAGCCATGTAACAAAACTGCACATGTACACCCTGAACCTAAAATAAAATTTGAAAAAGGGGAAAATAATAATAAAACAAACACCTGTATCAGTTAAAAGATTAAAACAATCTATCCCATGCAAAGTATACAAAGTTAACACAGTAGCAGCACCATTATTCTTCATATCAACCATCTCCTCTCTATGAAGACCAGCCTGTGCAATTATCAGCCCTAGGACTTCAGGTCCCTTTTGAACCCGTTAAACTATGCACAGCTGGAAATCTCAAACTAATCCTGGACTATGGAACAAAAGTGATTTCTAATAAAATATTTCATAGAAAACAAATTCATTGACAGCCATTACATAACTTACAGATGTTTATTGAACTGCTAGTTAAAATGGTACCATTTTGATAGAATAACATTCTCATAAACTTAGATCAAAACTATGCAAATATCTATGTTCCTAATTATGCCTAAAATTTTGATATAAAATTTCAAATGACAATATAGTTAGTGAAAATTAAATAGTCAATATATTTGACATTTTACCCCAGATTTAACCATGAGACAATTGAAAGATGATTTGATTGATAATATTAAACATATACAGAACTTTTCAAGAATATGCCCTTGAAAGGCCAAGGTAGGCTTCTCACTGGAGAGTTTCATATCAGATCTATAGGCCATTTAGCTTCCCCGATCTAAACTTCAGTTCATCCAATCTCATACTGAAAACCACATACTCATGATACAATAAATGACTCTCTATATCAAAAGCTTCATAATAAAAGCCTATAATATTACTGATGTTTATGTTACATAGTGTTGTTTAAAATTTTATCTTAATATTTTGATTGTAATTGTTCACATTATCTTCAATTGATAAAACTCAGAATGGGAGTTTTATAAAAGTAAAACGTATAAAAATGTTTATAAGTGTAAAATGTTTAAAAATGTAATATAAAAAATTAAAAATGGGGAATTTTTACACTTTCCAGAAATTAAGACTTGGTATTTTAATGTAGCCATTATTCAACCTTCTACGGCTTCTCTCACTAAAACAAAGTTATAATACCCCTATATTAATCACATTATTGACTATTGTTCAAAACTGTATGCGTCATTTTATTAGATAAAATGCACTAATTTCTTTTTTTTTTTTTTTGAGATGGAGTCTCGCTCTGTCGCCCAGGCTGGAGTGCAGTGGCATGACCTCGGCTCACTGCAAGCTCTGCCTCCCAGGTTCACGCCATTCTCCTGCCTCAGCCTCCCGAGTAGCTGGGACTACAGGCGCCTGCCACCGCGCTTGGCTAATTTTTTTTTGTATTTTTAGTAGAGACGGGGTTTCACCGTGTTAGCCAGGATGGTCTCGATCTCCTGACCTCGTGATCCGCCCGTCTCGGCCTCCCAAAGTGCTGGGATTACAGGCGTGAGCCACCGCGCCCGGCCAAAATGCACTAATTTCTAAATATTTACTGATTGTAATGTTTGGTGAGTTACAATTTTAAGCCTAATACACAATTTTCCTGCTCTATTAGGACTCTAATCTGTAATTCCCCCATTTTTAATTTATTTATGTTACATTTTCCCTGAACTTCAAAGTTGAGACAAACTGAAGGCTATAGTTGTGTGTATGTTATTCCTGATTACTCCTCCTCCAAATTCCCTCAAGGATGCTAGAGGGAACTCCTACCTCATTTTCAAACCTTCTCATGTCATTACAAGCATATGTCTGTTTTTATAGAAAATATCTCACATAAATAAGTTTTGTGCAGATCAAACCAGTTCAAACAAATACCACAACATTAAACATCCTTGGTTAGGAAAAAAATACCAAAAATCTATCATTGATCTACTTATTTCAAGTAGTTCTTAATATGACAAAATATAATACAATACAGAAAATTTGGCCGATTCCCTTCAAGCATATTATAATGAGATTTGACCTGCAATTTAGTGACATTTTATGTTATCAATCTTTCCCTAATCCTTTCTTCCCAGTTCAATTTAACACCCAGTTTTGGTCTCATTTCATAAATATTATTTTCTCAGATTTGTTGCATTTGGCAAAAAGGCAGAAGATGCATTACTAGATTAAGAGGACTTTACACTCTAATTTGAAGGAGAGTGATGTAAAGATGAATCACTTTCACTCTAGCTCCTGCTTTGAAGGAGGCTGCTATTATAGAGGTGATAAAGTTATCCACCTACACACTTACACTATAAAGTAATCATGGATAATTGACACAATAAATCTGAAAACAAAATACAACCCAGTGAGTAGCAAATTCTGACTGAAGGGATTGGGGAAGGCTTAATGGAAAACTTTCCATTTATTCTCTATCAGTTAAAATGCTTTTTGTGTGTCGAGATCTGTATCAAATATATCACCTCCTTCTGAAGGCTTCTCCAAGATCTTCAATCAAGTGACATTATGGCACTCTTTTTGAAAATAATTTTACATGTGACATAGGCCAGTTGGTATATAATGCATCATATTATACTTATTAGTGTGTTTGCTGTTTTGGTTTTCTCTTCCCAGGATTTTAAGATTTTTGGAAAAAAAAATTGTATCTTACTCACATTCAGTCAAATATGCCAGCACACTGCCCCGTTTGGTAAGGAATTATTGCTGAATACATTAAGCTTACATTTACACATATATACATCAATAAAGAATACTAGAGACTTCCACTTTTGCCCATGAAGGATTAAAAGTTGTCAGAATTACTCTCGACCCTTAGAAACTAGTAACCCAGGAAAAAATCATAGCAGGAGCTATGATTTCTGCCATTGTCCCAGCCTACTGCATGAAGGAAGAAAACACAGGAGGAGGCCAGGTGCGGTGGCTCACCCCTGTAATCCCAGCACTTTGGGAGGCCGAGGCAGGAGGATCACGAGGTCAGGAGATTGAGGCCATCCTGGCTAACACAGTGAAACCCCGTCTCTACTAAAAATACAAAAAATTAGCCGGGCACGGTGGCGGGCGCCTGTAGTCCCAGCTACTCGGGAGGCTGAGGCAGGAGAATGGTGTGAACCCCGGGGGGTGGAGCCTGAAGTCACCCCAGCACACCACACCGGGCGGCAGAGAGACTCTCTGTTCCACAAAAAAAAAAAAAAAAAAAGAAAACACAGGAGGAAATGGTGGTCTCTGTGATTTGAGGAGACAGGGAGCATTGTTCAGCGAGGTGAAAGGTACTAGATAAATGCATGAATGAACGAACAAGTATTTGGCAGATGAGAAAGACATGCTTAGAGAAGCCACGTGACGCCCAGTAAGCACGCTTACATTATGTTAAACAATTTCAAGTACATTATTTCATCAATGCTTTGAGGCATGAATCTTTTTTAGTTTCTGTTT
Organism: Hylobates moloch; assembly: GCF_009828535.3. Taxonomy (NCBI): domain Eukaryota; kingdom Metazoa; phylum Chordata; class Mammalia; order Primates; family Hylobatidae; genus Hylobates; species Hylobates moloch. The sequence goes on along the minus strand of NW_026652293.1, from coordinate 70,928,469 downwards.
TGCAAACTAGAAAAATACAGCTCAGAGAGGACATGAACTGTTCAAATGCACAGAGGGTAAGAGAACATGATACGTTATTAAACCCAAATATCCTACTATCACATTTATCCTCTGATGCTAAGGAAAATTTAACATTTAATTCCTCCTCATCTGACTCATCTTTCAATATTTGAAGACAAATTTTCCTCTTTATTTATCTAGAAAAAATGTCCTCAATTATTTTCATCACATTAACTTTCTTGACAGCCACATCAAAATTCTGAATTTTAATAGGATTTGACAAACTAATATTCCTAAGGGCTTTTTACATATTGACTCAAGCGAAGTCAATATGCTCAAATGTTCAGCAGCATATATACAGGATGAGAGAAACTTAGCTTCCTGAGCAGTGGCAGTGTGTGAATAGGGCCTAATGCAAAAAATGATTATGGCACATTGGGAGGCTGAGGCGGGCAGATCACTTGAGATCAGGAGTTCAAGACATAGCGAAAGCTCATCTCTACTAAAAATACAAAAATTTGCTGGCCATGGTGGCAGCCACCTGTAATCCCAGCTACTCGGGAGGATGAGGCAGGAGAATCGCTTGAACCCGGGAGGCAGAGGTTTCAAGTGGGCCGAGATCGCACCACTGAACTCCAGCCTGGGTGACAGAGAAAGAAAGACTCCAGCTCAAAAAAAAAAAAAAGATATGAACTTTTAGCTCAATCTGAGACCGTTTTGTTGCCTGACTCCTAATAACATGTGCTATAATTTAAGTAATAATTCTACTTCTGAAAAGGTACAACTCTATGATTTTCATTTCTTTATAATATATAGAGAAACTGAAGTATAGGCAAAGAGTATTTATACAAATGTAAAATATGAGTACAGATTTCATTTTAGGGATTACTGAAAAAAAATCAAGATATTTAACCTGATAAATGAAAAATCCAGAGAACAGTTAATATTTAACGTTAAATATTATGTTAATATTTAACGTTAAATAT
>NW_026652293.1:70757028-70927473 GCF_009828535.3 Hylobates moloch | reverse complement strand
GTTAATATTTAACGTTAAATATTATGTTAATATTTAACGTTAAATATTATGTTAATATTTAACGTTAAATATTATGTTAATATTTAATACTTAAAAGTGTCCTTGTTCTTATTTACTGTCCCTCTTTCAGATAGACATGTCTATCTGATAGACATTTATACTTATATCATCTTTGTCAATATTTCCAGGGCTTCCTAATCTAGCTGAATCAACAGCTATATTTTATGGTAAATAAATAACTTTTTTTTTTTAGATCTTCACAGGTAAAAGGAGTGTCAAAGTGAGAATCTGGGGTCAATGTAACAAACACCTTCCTAACAAAGGAGTAAAAGTTGTGATTTTGTTACTGGAAGTGTGAAAGCAGAGGCTGCATGATTTTTAGAGACGTAATGAAGGAAACCACGACATTCGCCTACTCTGATTTGAGATTCCTTAATCCAGCCCAGAACACCCAGAGATGCCCACGTGCCCATTGAGTAACAAATGTGAACCAACGTCACAAAGCCTCTTTGATCCAATGCAAGAGAGCCTTCCTTTTCTGTTCCAAATACGCTGGGTTTCTCACTCCTGGCTCTAGCTCCCATTCAGAATGGTCCCTGTCTTTGTATTTGATATTAACATTTGCATTCCCAGAATTTGACTTCTTGTTCTCCTTCAGTCCTTGGGGCTGGGGCTAGTCCCAGTGGTTCTTTCCCCTCTGGCAAGTCCTTCGTAAAGGGCTAGTCCCAGTGGTTCTTTCCCCGCTGGCAAGTCCTTCGTAAAGGGCTAGTCCCAGCGGTTCTTTCCCCGCTGGCAAGTCCTTCGTAAAGGGCTAGTCCCAGCGGTTCTTTCCCCTCTGGAAAGTCCTTCATAAAGTATGATGCAGTCTCATGAGCCAGCACTTAAATGGGACTGATTGTATTGACACTACTATATAGTAGATTGATTTAGGTAACTTACAAAGTCCCTACTCAGTGTAAGGTTCTATCATTTTAGAGTTAGTATTCCTTGCATTTTACTGAAAACAGTTTTCAAATTCTTTTTTTTTTCTTTTTTTTTGAGGCGGAGTCTCGCTCTGTCACCCAGGCTGGAGTGCAGTAGCACGATCTGGGCTCACTGTAAGCTCCACCTCCCGGGTTCATGCCATTCTCCTGCCTTAGCCTCCCGAGTAGCTGGGACTACAGGCGCCCACCACCATGCCCGGCTAAATTTTTTTTTGTATTTTTAGTAGAGACAGGGTTTCACTGTATTAGCCAGGATGGTCTCGATCTCCTGACCTCGTGATCCGCCCGCCTCGGCTTCCCAAAGTGCTGGGATTACAGGCATGAGCCACCGCACCCGGCCTAGTTTTCAAATTCTTAAATGATACTAGTAACTAATTGATTGATTTAAAGTTATACTTTACATACTTACATACCTTAAAGTGGTGATTTTGGCTATTGTTTCCATATATTAAGATTTCAGTAAAGCTGCTTATGAATTAAATTCAGTTTTTCCAACATAATATCTCCATTTATAAAATGAATATTATTGACTTGCTTTGTGTTCTTGTTCAATTTAAAATAAAGTGATATCTGGACTGTCTCCAGCTCCTAATTCATAAGTCTTTTACCTTACTTGGTCTCTCCTCATCCTCTTTTTACTTCCTCTTCTTATTACTTTCCATACTTTGATTTGTTTCTATCACAGACTACATGATTCCAACTTCATTCTTAATTTTAGAAAAAAAAAGTATTACCACCAATCCATTATTGTGTGCCATATTTCTGTAAATGGAACTTCCAGTTTATATGAGATGAGTAACATTACATTCTTGATTATATCTTTGTAGTGCAGAATTTTCTGTAGTTTTCAACCTCAGCCCAAGTTTTCCATAAGATTTAACAAATTTATTTGAATTTCAGTTTCCACTAAGGTAACAAAAGTAAACAAATTGTATCTTGATGACTTTTTAATAAGTCTGTAAGAATTTTCTTCTAATTTAAAAATTATATACCTCAGACATTCATACTTATATCATCTTTTTCAACATTTCCAGGGCTTCTTGAACTAGCTAAATCAACAGCTATATTTTATGATAAATAAATAACTTTTTTTAGTTCTTCACGTGTAAAAAAAAGAAAGTGCTAATTAGAAATAACTTTTTATTGAAATTATTTTTTCTTCAAGTGTTTTACACAATGTGTAAGTCTATGACTATTGATATGGTTAGGCTTTGTGTACCCACCCAAATGTCATCTTGAATTATAATTCCCATGATCCCCACATGTCAAGGGAGAGACAGGGTCGAGGTAATTAGATCATGGGGGTGGTTTCTCCCATGATGTTCTCATGATAGTGAGTGACTTCTCACAAAATCTGTTGATTTTATAAGGGGCTCTTCCCCATTTGCTTGGCACTTCTCCTTCCTGCTGCCTTGTGAAGCAGGTGCTGCTTCCCCTTCCCCTTCCACCAATGATTGTCAGTTTCCTGAGGCCTCCCCAGCCATGCTGACCTATGAGTCAATTAAATCTCTTTCCTTTCCAGTCTCAGGCAATTCCTTATAACAGTGTGAAAACAGGATTGATACAATTATCTTTGAATAATCTAGACTCAATTCATCCTTGTTTTTGTAAGGACAGAAAATTGGTAAAGATGAACAATAAAAAGTTTTAAAAGCCTTAAGATTTAGTGATTTTTCTGAAAACAATAACAATACAAAAAAAGAAAAAAAAATCTATAACTTGTGAGTCCAGCATTGCTTCCAGTGGCTACTATGATTTATAATTTACACTTTTTTATTCTGCTCTGATTTTTATTATTTAGGAAGTGCAGAACCTCTCATTTCTTCATATTTTAACATTCAATGCAGATTAATCACCTTCAAATTTTATTCTTGAGCAATTATAAATAATAATAATAAATAAATAATAATAAATTATTCTGTGGATAATTTTATTATCTTATTAGTGCTCAATGAACTTCCCCTAATGCCTAAACCAACGATATTTTGATGTTAAACACTGACCCAGGCAATCGATAATCACAGGCCAAAGCTTGTTCCTTGACTATAGTTCTACTAATTGAATTCCACATTATTCTTGTGTGTGCCAACAAATTACATCTATAATGTGTTGTTTACAATTTTCAGCTTCTATCTGTGGTATGAAGTGAAAATAGGAGAAAGCTGTAAAAGAATCTTAAAATCCTAGCTTTTTAACATGATTTTATACCTAATTTAATATCAATATTTTAGGCAATTGCTTATGTTGTATTTTTCTAAATCACTACTCATTTTGTTCAAATAATTAATATCAGTTTTTGTTGTTGCACTCATGTATCATCAGTTCCTTAAATGTTTACTTAGCATGCCTCCAGTAGCAAACACAAGTGATATTAAGGATTAGGAACAACATAACTGCCTCATACATTTCATAAAGTGGAAATCTTCTAGGGGAAGTATTGGCAAACTTTCTGTTAATGTTCATATATAAATACTTTTGGCTTTGAGAGCAAGAATGTCTCTGACACAATAATTCAACTCTGCTGTTTTGGTGCAGTGTCCTTAGAGAGGCATGAAAAGAAAATACACCAAAATATATGGAACACAGTGGAAGGGATAATCTATAGCTATAAATGCTTACATTAAAAAACAAGACAGTTCTCAAGTCAACAACCTAACTTTACATCTTGAGGAACTATAAAAAGAACAAACTAAACCCAAATCAAGTAGAAGAAAGGAAATAACAAAGACTAGAGCAGAGACGAATGAAATAGAGAATAAACAGTATAAAAAATCAATAAAACAAAGTTTTCTTCTTTGAAAAGATGTAAAAAATGGCTACACTTTAGTTCAGATGAACCATGCAGAAAAAGAAGACTCAAATTATTAATACCAAAATCAGAAATGAAAGTGGGACATGCATTATTATTAATTCTACATAAATAAAAGAATTATAAGAGAGAACTATAAACAAGTATACCAGCAGATTGAATAACCTAGATGAAATGAACAAATTCCTAGCAACATAAAACCTACCAAGATGAAATCATGAAGAAATATAAAATCTGTAAAGATTTACACTGGTGAGGAGATTGAATCAGTACTCAAAAATCTCCCAGTGAAGAAAAGCCCAGGATTTGATGGCTTCCTTGATGAATTCTACCAAATATTTAAAGAAAAACGTAACACCAAACCTTCTCAAACTTTTCCAAAAAAAAAAAAAAATGAAGAAGAGAACACTTCCTAACTTACGCTGTGTCCAGTATTACCCAGATGCCAAAGCCAAAGAAAATACAAGCAAAGAGGCCGGGCACGGTGGCTCACACGTGTAAGGCCAAAGCGGGCGGATCACAAGTCAGGAGATGGAGACGGTCTTGGCCAACATGGTGAATCCCGTCTCTATTAAAATACAAAAAATTAGCCGGGTGTGGTGGTGCGTACCTGTAATCCCAGCTATTTGGGAGGCTGAGGCAGGGGAATCGCTTGAACCCAGGAGGCAGAGGCTGCAGTGCAATGAGATTGCGCCACTGCACTCCAGCCTGGCAAGAGCAAGACTCTGTCTCAAAAAAAAAAAAAAAAAAAAAAAACAAAGAAAGAAAAGAAAATACAAGCAAAGAAAACTATAGACCAATATCCCTTATGAACATCAATGCAAAATTCTCAATAAAATATTAGAAAACCAAATTCAGCAGCATATAGAATTATACACTGTAACCAAGTCGGGTTTATTTCTGAAATGCAAGGAAGATGCAATATGGGAAAATTAACTAATGTAATACACCACGTTAACAGACTGAAGAAAATAAAAACCATGATCATCTCAGTTGATGCGGAAAAAGCATTTGACAAAATGTAACACCTTTGCATGACTGTTAAATACCCAACAAACTGGGAATAGAAGAAAATATCTCAATATAAGAAAAGCCATTTGTAAAAAACTCACAATGGACACCATTCTCGATGGTGAAAGACTGAAAGCTTTTTTTCTAAGATAAGGAGCAAGGCAAACATGCTTTTATGTTGTCACTTCTATTCATGATAGTACTGGAAGTTCTAGTCAGAAAAATTATGCAAGAAAAAGAAATAAAAGGCATTAAATGGGAAAGGATAAAATTATCTCTGCATGTGATAAAATCTAGTATTTGGAAAAGCCTAAGTATTTAACAAAACATTGTTATAACAAATAAATGAATTCAGAAAAGTAGTAGGATATTATGTCAATGCACAAAAGTCAGTAGTATTTTTATAGAGTAATGATAACCCCCCCAAAATTAAGAAAAGAATTTCATTTACAATAACATCAAAAAAGAATAATTTAAGCAGGTAGGTGAAAGACACAAACAATGAAAACTAATGTCCAACAAATGTCCAACAAATGCCCAAATGTCCAACAACGATAGACTGGATTAAGAAAATGTGGCACATATACACCATGGAATACTATGCAGCCATAAAAAACGATGAGTTCATGTCCTTTGTAGGGACATGGATGAAACTGGAAACCATCATTCTCAGTAAACTATCGCAAGGACAAAAAACCAAACACCGCATGTTCTCACTCATAGGTGGGAATTGAACAATGAGAACACATGGACACAGGAAGGGGAACATCACACTCCGGGGACTGTTGTGGGTTGGGGGGAGGGGGGAGGGACAGCATTAGGAGATATACCTAATGCTAAATGACGAGTTAATGGGTGCAGCACACCAACATGGCACATGGATACATATGTAACAAACCTGCACATTGTGCACATGTACCCTAAAACTTAAAGTATAATAATAATAAAAAAAGAAAGAAAACAAAAACAAGGACAACAACAAAAAAAAGAAAAAAATTGTTAAAAGAAATTAAAGAGGACACAAATAAATGGAAAAAACACTCTATGTTCATGATTGAAAGATTTAACATTGTTAAGATATAAATATTACCAAAGCAATTTATAGATCCAATGTAATTCCTATCCAGATCCCATAAATTTTGGGGGGAACCAGAAAAAGACATTCTAAAATTCATATGGCATCCCAAAGGACTCCAAACAGCCAAAACAATCTCAAAAGAAGAAGAAAACGGTTGGAGGACTCACATTCCTAATTTCAAAGCTACAAAGCTAGGGTAGTCAAAAGAGTGTGGTACTAGCATGAAGACAGACATATAGACCAATGGAACGGAATAGAATAGAGATCCCAGAAACAAACTATTGCATATACAGTCAAATGATCTTTGACAAGTGTGCCAAGACCAATCAACGGGGAGAGGACAGTCTCTTCAATAACGGTTCTGGGAAAACTGGATATTTGCATGCAGAGGAATAAAGTTGAGCCATTACACCATATACAAAAACTAACTCAAGATGGATCAAAGGCCTAAGTGTAAGATTTTAAACTGTAAGACTCTTAGAAGAAAGCATAGGACAATACTTCACAACATTGCATTTGGTGATGATTTATTGGATGTGTATCAAAGGCACAGGCAACAACAAAAATAAATTGGATTTTATAAAATTTCTAATATAGAGTACAAAAAAATTATCAATAGAGTAAAAAGGTAACCTACAGACTGGAAGAAAATATTTGCAAATAATATATCTGATAAGGGATTAATATTCACAACATATGGAAAATTTCTAAAACTAAAAAAAAAAAATACAAAAAACACCTTGATTCAAGCATTGGCAAAGGATTTGAATGTACATTTCTTCAAAGAAGATACATAAATGGCCAATAAGCACATGAAAAGATGCTTAGCATCACTAATCATTAGAGAAATACAAATCAAAACTACTAGTAAGATACTACCTCACACTTATTAGGATGGCTATTATCAAAAATAAAATTTAAAAAGTAAAAATGAAAGCATTGGCAAAGCTGTGGCATAACTGAAACCCTCCTGCACTGTTTATCAGGATGTTATCATATGGCCACTATGGAAATCACTCATGACAGTTCATCAAGCGTGGTAGCAGGCACCTACAGTGCCAGCTACTCAGGAGGCTGAGCCAGGAGAATGGCGTGAACCTGGGAGGCGGAGCTTGCAGTGAGCCGAGATGGAGCCACTGCACTCTGGCCTGGGCAATAGAGCGAGACTCCATCTCAAAAAAAAAAAAAAGAATATATAAAAAAAATTAAAAATTAAAAATACAACTACTATAGGATCCAGTTATTCCACTTCTGGGTATGTACCCAAAAGATTTGAAAGCATCATCTTGAAGAAATATTTGTACACTCATGCAGCATTATTCACAGTAGCTAAAACATGGAAGCAAACCCAAGTGTTTGCTGATGAAGGAATGAATAAACACAATGTGGCATATATGTAACGATGAAATGTTATTCAGCCTTAAGAAGGAAGGGAATTCTGACACATGCTACAACATGGATGAATCTTGAGGACACTATGCTAATTGAAATAAGCCAGTCGCAAAAAGACAAATACTGTAGTATGGTTCTACTTATATGAGGTTTTGTAGTAGTCAAAATCACAGTGACAGCAAGTAGAATGGTGGTTGACGGGGGCATTACAAAGTATTTATTCAATGGATGTGGCGTTTCAGTTTTATAAAATGAAAAGTGGGAGATAAATGGTATGATGGTTGTTCAATATTATGAGTCTATTTAATGCCACTGAACTGTATACTTAACATGTTTAAGATGTAAATCCCATGTGTATTTCATCACGATTTTTTTAGAAGTGAAATAAAAGCCAAACGAGCAGTGTGCTAAGATTTTCTTCATGGGCCATATTTGCTAACCCTGGTTTTGGGGCATAGTCACAAGCTTCAGCGTGTCAGTGGCCCCAGTCATTACATTTTAGACAGGGAACACAAAGCATCAGTTACTCCAGAAAGTAGATTAAGTGGAGGACAGTTAAGAGGTTTCTACTACAGTTCTTATTGAAACCCAGAGCTTCCTTCATACAACCGAAACAAAAATGACCTTGATTTTCAAGTGTGATTATAAGTAAGACGCTGATTCATGCTTTGCTGCTTTTCCAGTCTGAGATCTTTGACCCTTTGTCTTTGTCCTACAGCCTAATTTAATTAAGCAAATGCTTTCCAAAGTGGCTTCTGTATTTAAATCGTATTTTTTTAAAACATAGATTTTAGAAGTTAAACCAAAAGTTTAACTTTCTTTCGGCATAAGGGGTAAAGTTTAAGAAATGACCCTCCAAAAGCTTTGCAAGAAGGAAGTTGGATTGTCATGCAGCATCAATTTTATGATGTATCAGTCATCAAGGGTTCACTAGAAATGGTACTTCATCCTTAGGATGTGAGTCATTTCATATTCGTAGCCTCCACAAATTTGTCATAGAGGCATACGATATAGGAAGCCATTAGCTGAGTAACAGTCATTTTAAATTGACGTATATATGTTGTTGACATCTTCTACGCTGTTCTCCATTGGCAGAGCCCCATCACATTTCCGGTGCCCTTTTTATCTGAAAAATTTTTCCATAGTAATATTCAATTCCTACAAAGCCCTCATCTGACCCAGATTTATGTGATGTTTCTTAAGGTTGGAATTAGCCCTCAACACTCCACCTTGTCACTGACGTTTTCTCTCTTTTTCAGCATACAGCCAGAACCTCCCATCTTAGTTTGCTGGTTATATTCTGGCAAAAATTTACCATACGAAGGTCTTATTTAAACCTATAGTGGTGAAATTTTTAGGACTCAATATTGTCTAAGACTATTCATTCAACAAATGTAGATTTATTGCCAACTATGTATCAGGGGCTTTATAGGTGCCAAAGGATCAGTATCTAGTCCTTGCTATCAAAATCCAGTAGCTAAGATGTATGTATAGGGAGAAGGGTGTGAAAAAAAAAAAAACATGTAAACCAATTAGGACACTACAGCATAACAGTGTGAGTTGTGAATAGATGATATGAGAACACAGATAAGTAAATCATCAGTGGCCTGACATTGAACAGTGCAGAGAGGTGTAGATATGAGGCCTCACAAAGCGTGAAATAGACTAAACTTTGAAAAACGAGAAGAAATTTAAAGAGGGAGGGGCATTACACAGACAGAAAACAATATGTACAAAGGCTCAGAGTCATGACATAGCATAATATGATTTGATCTGGAAACAGATAATATTCCGTATAATTAAGCTAACAGTATAGCTATGGAAGAAACAAGACATAAATCTGAAAGGTTAAGTAGGGCTTAGAGTTCATAGGTTAATAACTTTTAGGCTAAAAGTAGTAAGCGGCTTTGAAGAATTGAGGCAGAGCAACATGGTCAATTTGGTAATACACATTGATTACAAAATAATATGCAGGTAAATGTGTTGGATACAGATCTCACCAGAGACAGTTCTAGACTGGAGACTTATATTTGGCAGTCACCTAAGTGTATATGATTATTGGAAACATAGATTTGCAGAGAAAATAGACAGATAAATAGACACATAGATAGAACAAGAAAATGAAATCCAAGGGGGCATACATCTCTGGGAGGACAAGGGAAATTGGGAGCAGTGACCATAAAACAAAAAAAGAAAACCAGGAAAGTATATTTCTAGAAGGTGGCCATGTTTAATAGACATCACGTAAAATGAAGATTGAAAACGTTATACAAAATGAAGAGCATTAGCTTAGCAAGAGAGCTATGTGACATGAGAGGTATGGATGATAGACAGCCATCTGTTGAGAGGAGAATGGGAAGCAAGAAAGTAAAAACAGTAAATTTAAACTATCCTGCCTTAACTTTCAAAAAATCAATCAATTAATTCACCATACTAACAGACTATTGAAGAAGAAAATAAATGACCATTTCAACACATGCCAAAACATCACTTGACAAAATTTAACATTCCTGGTAAAACAAACAAAATTCTGTCACAACCTAGGAATAGAAGGGAACTTCCTAGTCTGATGAAGACATCTACAAAATACAATTTTAAAAAGTTAGAGTTCACATCATACTTAATGGTGAGACTGAAAATTTCCTATTAAGTTTGGGAATGAGGGATGGAAATCTTCTCTCTAAACTCCTATTTTACATTGTACTAAAATTTCTTGTCAATGCAATAAGACAATCAAATAAAATCATACAGATAAGGACATGAAAAAATAAAATTCTCTATTCACAGACAGCATGACTGTTTATATAGAAAATCTCAAAGGATCTATAGAAAAGCAATACCAAACCTAACTATATAACCAAGAGAAATAAAAATCTATGTTCCCGCAAAGTCTTACACAATGATTTATAGCAGCTTTATTCATAGTTGACAAAACTTTAAAGTACTCCCAATGTCCTTCAACTAGTGAATGGAAAAGCAAACTGTTAATACATCTATACTAGGCTTTATAGACACACTATTGATTTACATAACAAAGATGAATCTTAAATGCATTTTGCTAGTGAACTAAGTAGCAAAACCAGAAAAACTCCATATTATATGATTCAATTTTATATGACACTCTTTAAAAAAGGAAGAATTATCCCAAGGCAATCAGTGGTTGCTGGGGTTGGGGGATGGAAGCAAGAGTTAATCTATAAAAGAATAGCAAAGGAGAAATTTTGGGGTGATAGAATGGCTTTGTTTGAGCCAGGCATGATGGCGCACACCTGTAGTCTGCCGCTACTCAGGAGACTGAGACAGGATTGCTTGAACCCTGGAGTCTGAGGCTACCGTAAACTATGATTGCACGACTGTGCTCCAGCCTGAGCAACAAAGTGAAACCTTATCTTTATATAAAACACAAAGAGATTTTTTAAAAATTGAAGTGTTGCAGTGGATATACAACTCTATGCATTTGTCTAAACCAACAGACCTGAACACCACAAAAAGTGAATTTTATTACACGTTAATTTTTAAAATTTACCAGAATGTGAAGAAATTGTATTACAAATGAATCACATGATCATACTTAAGGTGGCTGCAGGAGGAAGAAACTGATGTAATTAACTCTGGAAAAATGCTGTTTTGACTGCATACTGTAAGGCTAAGGGGAAAAAGGAACAGTACACAAACACTGTATCCTAGTTGATAAATTTGTTTCTCACAGGAGTTTTGGTTAAGAATTCTGAAACTGCTTTAGTTGTACACTAGAGTTGAACAGATTAGTAAAGATGTGATAAATAATAAAGCCAGGTTTCTCACTACTGAAGAAGGAAGTTACAAATAAAAAAGGAGAAGGGCTAAAATGAACTCCGCAGTGCTGAATTGTGGTCAGAGGTCTTAATATGGACTCATATTTTAAAGTATATATGTCAATACATAGATGCAGATATAGTTGTGTGTGTATGCGTGAGTTAGTTTAGCTACAGGTGTGTCCCAGCTTTCTTAACTGAGAGGGGATAGAGGCAGTGCCACTCTAGCAATGAGCACAGCTGGTGCCTGGATCTTTGTTTTTAAATATCACTCACCAGCAAAAGGAGCCAGGGCTCATGTGAAGTGGCTGATTCCAGAACTGCAGCAGGAAAAAAATATATCACTAGAAATTAAGGAAGTGTTAAAAAAAAATGGAATGCATATAGAGAGAGACAGAGAAAAGAGAAAAAGAGATAGATATAGATACATGAAAGAGACACAGAGAGAGAGAGGAAGAGCAAGAGTGTAAACAAAAAATAGAAAATCACCACTAAAGGCCGCGCACAGTGGCTCAAGCCTGTAATCCCAGCACTTTGGGAGGCCGAGGCAGGCGGATCACGAGGTCAGGAGATCAAGACCATCCAGGCTAACATGGTGAAACCCCGTCTCTAATAAAAATACAAAAAAATTAGCCGGGTGTGGTGGTGGGTGCCTGTAGTCCCAGCTACTCGGGAGGCTGAGGCAGGAGAATGGTGTGAACCCGGGAGGCAGAGCTTGCAGTGAGCTGAGATTGTGCCACTGCATTCCAGCCTGGGCGACAGAGTGAGACTCCGTCTCAGAAAAAAAAAAAAAAAAAAAAAAAAAAGAAAAGAAAATCACTAATAAAACATCCTAGTAATAATGGCCACAGGCAAGATCCAGCAATAAATACAAAAATTAAATCTGATTTTGAGCTACATCAATTCTAGTAAGTGTTGCAGGACAAGAAAATCACTGTGGTGGTGTTGCACAAGGCAAGTAAGTTTAAATAATTCAGTGAGAACACAATTCAACATCTATTTAGAAAGCTATGGAAAATGAATGGCAATTCAGAATCACTTGTGTATACATGACAAACATTGGGTTTAAATGTTTAAAAGTTGCATAGATTTAAATGGTTGACTAATTTCATGACTATTTCATGTCAACTTCGATTTTACTAGTAGAGACATATAAAAATTAATTATTTTATTTAAAATGTAGTGAGAAAGTCACCCTTGTTCACTCTATTGAGTAATTATTAAATATGATTAAACACGTGAAATTATTCTAAATTATCTATTTCTTACTTTCATACCCACACTCTCTTCCCTTCCCCTAAACTTGTATCTCTTCTTATAGCCTTTATTTGGTGAACAGTAATATTACCCACTGAGTTGCTCAAGCCAGAATTTTGGGAATAATCTTGGCTCATTTTCTCCAAATTCAGTTCTTTCTCTATGTCCCCAAGTGATGTGAATTCTCATTAAACAAATCACTTATCTGTATTTCCACTGCTGAAACTTCAGTTGAAGACTTTATTGTTTCTTTACTGGGCTACAGAGATTACCTCTTAATTTGTCTTCCTGATTCCTATCTCACTCAACTGTCAAAGCAATCTGTCAAAGTCACAAATTGATTGTTTCATTCTCTTGTTTGAAATCTTCCAGTGACTCAACGACTTCATGCATGAAAGCTTGTTATGGCTTGCCCTTCCTGATACAACTCCTATTCGGATTTCCAGCCCCAGTGCGCATGTGCAGTTCGTTTAAGGTCACATTGTTCTGAAATGGCTTCCTCTCCAAGGACACCTCCCATCTCCCCTTCTCCAATGCCATTGGCTGCCAATCTCCAACTCTCCTTCAGGCTTCTGTCTGGCTGTTTGTGCTCCAGAGACCATGTTTGGAGAGCCTGGAATTGGTGCTCCATCCACCGATCCCCAGACTTTCATCACCCTCACTGTATCACTTTCCACGCTGGTTTATAACTGCTTGAGTATCTACCTGCTCCCCCACAGCAGTGTGCAATCTTCTAAGACACAGCCAGATTTTATTATTATTATACTTTTTTTTTTGAGACAAAGTCTCACTCTGTCGCCCAGGCTGCAACCCCCGACCTCCCAGGTTCAAGCAATTCTTGTGCCTCAGCCTCCTTAGTAGCTGGGATTACAGGCATGGGCCACCACGCCCAGCTACTTTTTGTATTTTTAGGAGAGACGGGGTTTCACCATGTTGGTCAGGTTGGTCTCAAACTCCTGACCTCAGGTGATCCACCGGCCTCAGCCTCCCAAAGTGCTGGGATTACAGGCGTGGGCCACCACGCTTGGCCCATATTTTATTATTATTTTTAATATTATGAGCCTAGAACAGTGCCTGTGACTTACTATGCACTCAACAATTAATGAAAAAATGAATTAAAAGACACAGAGCACTTTGTGACCTGTGATTTGTCACCACTCCAAATCCATTATCCTAGTTTTCCCTATCAGAATGATTTTAAATGACAGTATTATCATACACCTATGGCTGCAATTGTCCTTTACAATCAAGATTTTCTTATAGACTCCAAATTAAAATAGTTAATCAGACATTTTATTTTTATACGTGAACTATTTTTCTGTTTAGTCTTTAAAGAAGTTACCCTTGGACCTTATCCCAAGTGAAAAGTGTTAGCTTATTTCCACTAATTAAAGAGCTTCAGAAATTGCTACTAGAATTGCATTAAACTTTATTTGCCTTAAACATTACACTTACAACTTACTCCTTTAGAAATATGTTTTAAGAGTCTAGTTGAATTTTCTGTTTTTAAAAGGTGGAGGGGCTGAGCGCGGTGGCTCACGCCTGTAATCCAAGTACTTTGGGAGTCCAAGGCAGGTAGATCACTTGAGGTCAGGAGTTCGAGACCAGCCTAGCCAACGTGGCGAAACTCCGTCTCTACTAAAAATACAAAAATTAGCCGGGGGTGGTGACATGTGCCTGTAATCCCAGCTACTGGGGAGGCTGAGGCAGGAGAATCACTTGAACCTGGCGGAAGAGGTTGGCAGTGAGCCAAGATCACGCCACTGTACTCCAGCCTGGGTGACAGAGAGAGATTCCGTCTCAATAAAAAGAAAAAGAAATGCTGGAGGCTTTGGAAAAGGATTCCCACTAATGGACTGCATGAGCATGCACAGGAACAGGCATGAACAAGTGAGTTCTTCCGCCTTTGTCTGTCTTGTGAAGTTATACATACTGATATCTCCCTGCCCAACCCAGAGTGTGGGCTCTCTGGCACAATCTTGGAATCAACATCTAGTGCTGGCAAAATATCTTGTACTTAAAAACAGCAACAGCAACAATAACAATGTTAAATTCAACTGCCTTTTTTATGGAATCAAATGCCACATTAATGCAGAATTGCAGAGATGGTGGCCCATATCTGGAGGCACTATCAAATCAAAAGGAGTACTAAGAATGGGTCATGATTAACTCTTTGAAATTGACCTACATAAGATAGAGCTGAATGCCAAAAACAAGGGTGCAACTGGCCAGGCATGGTGGCTCACGCCTGTAATCCCAGCACTTTTGGAGGAGGCTGAGGCGGCTGATAAATGGTCCCAAAGGAGCAGAGAAGATGTGAGTCTTCATCACTCAGAGTGACAAGGGAGGCAGAGAGCACATCAAAAGAGGGGACAGTTAAGCCAGGTTTTCCTGCATGTTCACAAAAAGATAATAGTTAATAAATATATAACAATGATCCACAAAATGGTAGTAACTCAATTGACATTAACTACCAAAGACTTCAAGATAGTAGAGATAAAAATGTTTCTTAAAGTCTAGGACAGTTGCGTATTTATCTTTGCAATCTCCACAACAACCTGGTCTTCCACATACCAGCAGAATATCAATTGTCTATTACAAAGATACACGGTAGCTCCTCCCTTCAATGGTTTCCTCTCATGGCCACCTACAGTCAAACAAATAGGTATGAATCTTGCAACCACCCTACTAAAGTAGACTGTAACTGACAGTAATCGTCTCATAATGTTTGAATAATACCAGCTGGGCTTGGTGCAAAGCAGAAAGAGCAAACAAAAACTTTTCCTTCCATTCATAAGGCTCACGGGAGGTGTTAAGTAAATGTTAGTCACTCCTTTTGGATTCTTTTTCTCTCTGTAAAGAAAAACTAGTATTTGTTTGAGATTAGAGCAATTGTCTTGATATCAAAAGTTAAAATGGGAAGACTATTTGGGTAACATATAGAACAACTCAACTCTAATCCTTAACATTTTAAAATGTCTTTAATTTGGAGGATTGTCAGCATTTTCTCAATTATTTTTTGGTATTTTCTGTTTGTCTTTATTTAGGACTTCATAAAATATAAGCAAAATAATTTTCATGTTGTTTGTACTTGCAACATGTCTAACTTTTGACTTCTTTGGCGTCCTTACTGAAGTCTTTCCTTCTATTTCTTTCATTGTTTTATCCCCTGGGTACTAGTTTGCTATGAATAGTCTGAATATTCTACATGGAGTCTCCATACTAGAAATAAAATTCCTTTGTAACACTATGTATTCTCACCTAATAGTAAGGAATTGGTGTTGACTAACAATACTAGTCTTCAACAGAAGATTTAGCAATGATAAGAAGCTTGTTTTTTAGGGTAGATTGTATTATTTTGCACCAAATATCAAATTTTCCTTTTTGCTTTGACTTTCATGGGGGAGGTAGGCATTATGCAAAATGTGACATGCCTCAGCCAATGACATGTGAGAAGCCATGTGTGTGTGTCATTTCTGGGCAGAAGGTTTATCCCTTTTTACTTGGCCATGATTACTAACAATGTTCCAGATAAAGGAAGCTTTGCCACCTTGGGTCCTAGAGAGAAGATGATGCAGAGCAGAAAAGAAACCAAACTTTGATGAAGCACGATCAATAAATAAACTATGTTTCGATGACATTGTGAGGTCATTTATTCTTACAGCAAAATCAAGCCATTTCTAACATATATAACTGAGTCTAAAGAATTCTTTAAGACAGGGGCCGGGCGCGGTGGCTCACGCCTGTAATCCCAGCACTTTGGGAGGCTGAGGTGGGCGGATCACGAGGTCAGCAGATCGAGACCATCCTGGCTAACACGGTGAAACCTCGTCTCTACTAAAAATACAAAAACAATTAGCCGGGCGAGGTGGCGGGCGCCTGTAGTCCCAGCTACTCGGGAGGCTGAGGCAGGAGAATGGCGGGAACCCCAGGGGGCGGAGCCTGCAGTGAGCCGAGGTCGCGCCCCTGCCCCCCACCCGGGGAAACGGAAAACCCCTTTCAAAAAAAAAAAAAAAAAAAAAAAAAAAGGATTCTTTAAGAAAGGCATCCTACCAAACGTGGTAGGCAGAATGACCCCCAAAGATGTCCATGCCAAAGATGTTCCCTGATCCCTGGAACCTGTGAAAATGTTACATAACAAAGGGGACTTTGCAGATGTCATCTGAAGCTATGAACCTTAAGGAAGGGAGGTTTTTGTGACTTATCCAAGTGGGCACAATTTAATCACATGTGCCTTTAAAAACAAAGATGTTTCTCTCTTTGGAGGCAAGAAGGGTGCAGCAGAAGAGGAAGTTAGAGAGTTAATTCAAAGCATGAGGACTTTTCTGGTCAGTGCCCATTTAAAGAGAGAGAAGACAAATAAAGGGGATCACAGCCTTCCCTAAGGAGCAGAGATGGCCTCCCAGCCAGCAGCCAGCCAGCAGAAATGGCCTCCCAGCCAACAGCCACAAGGAAACAGGGACCTCAGACCTATCAGAATAAGAAACTGAATTCAGCCAATGACCTCAACGAGCTTGGAAGCAGATTAATTTCCAGACCCTCCAGAAGAATGTAGGAATCAAGGAACAGAGACTTGGGCCTTACGATATTCCAAGCAAAGGACCTTGCTGAGCCACACTGTATCCAACATTCGCACCTACCAGAACTGTGAGATAATACATTTGTGTCTTTTCTACCAACTAAATTTGTGTTAATTTGTTATAACAGAGATAGGAAAAATAATATACTGATTTTACAGTTTAAGGAGTAATGTGCATGGACTAGTAAGAGACATGTACCTTTCCAGTAGGATTAAATGAATTAACTGAATTTACTTTGATGGATAGTGATAGCAAAAACCACATGATGATAGTAAGATCTGATCTCTCTCTAGCCACTATACCTACAGGAAATTATGTATTTTATAAGGGTTTCCAACCTAAAAATGAAAACTAAGCACATTTACTTCTCAGAGTTTTTGGATAATTTTTTAAGTAAATGCACATCATCCTGTCCCTGATATACGATACATAATCCATTCTTGATGGTTAAATAAATAAAGAGACAAGTAAACAAATGGAAGGTGACTGAGATTGGACACACAGCCCAATTTATGGGAACATTAGGTTTCTACAATTAGGATTGAACAATATTTGATCCCAATCAGTAATTTGCTTTTGATATTTACAGTCAACCTGCTTGACAAAAAGACAAATTGCTATTTTCAAAGTAGGACAGGCATATCCTACCAATATCCTATATTAAATTAACTGAAGTTATCTACAAGCCTTTTAAAACCTTTTATCACAAAACTGCTAGTGATTTCAACCTGTGTCTTCTCTTCAGGTAATGTCTATAAATAAGGTTGTATGGCCAGGCATGGTGGCTAACACCAATAATCCCAGCACCTTGAGAGGCTGAAGCAGGAGGATTGCTTTAGGGCAGGAATTCGAGATAAGCCTGGGCAATGTAGCAAGACCTTGTCTCTACAAAAAAATACAAATAAAAAAATGAAATTAGTGAGGCATGGTGGTGTGTGCCTATAATCCTAGCTTCTTGGAAGGCTGAGGCAGAAGGATCACATGAGATCAGGAGTTTGAGGCTGCAGTGGGTTAGGATTAAGCCACTGCATTTCAGCCTGGGTGACAGAGCAAGACCTTGTCTCTAAAAAAAATTTAAAAAGTAAGATTGCATCATCATCTCTAACCCTGCATGGTTAGCCCATTTATTGAGAATATTTCTCAAAGTTCTGAGAGAATAAAGTAAGTATTAATTCCGAGGGAATAAAATAAGTAGAAATGCTAAAAGCTATTTTTCACTGGACTGCAATTTCTTACTTACAAAAACCATCCACTCATCTTTTCTAGCAATGAGAAATTATTGAGCACCTACACACCACAATTGTAGGCATTAGAGTGAGTCAAGATAAATATAATATGCTCCTTGCCCCTGTAAAGATCATAATTTAATTAGGAAGCCAAATACATAAACAATCATTAATGTTTTCATTGTTACAACAACATGTTGTAGCACAAAGGAGGGAGGCAATGAACTTTGTGGGGATAGGAAGGAAAACCTGATGGTGGAGGGAAGATTTGACTTGGTTCCCAAGTGATTATTTGCACTGTTACTCATTTTACACTTGCCAACTCAAAATTGCTGCCTCGTGATGCATATCATTTCAATTTCAGAAGGCCAAAGGTATACAGATTCTTTTTGTCATAGTGTCTTCTTAAAACTGGGTTAGACAAACTTTTCTCTAAAGAACTAGATGGAAAAAAATTTAGACTTTGCAACCACATCAGCTCTGTCACATCTACTCAACTGTGCAATCCAGGGTAAGCAGCCACAGACAATATGTAAACAATAATATGTAATTAAATGGGTATGGCTGTGTTCCAATAAAATTTATTTACAAAAACAAGCAGATAGCCAGAATTTGTTTGCAGGCTACAGATTAACAACATCCATCTTAGATAAATAATATAAAAATATAAAATAGTGAAAAGGTATTACACTCTGTGCCAGGACTTACAAAGACACATACATGGAAAATGGACGCTTCTTGCTTTCAAAAACAAACACAAAAAGCAAAGAGTTTACCAATGTACAAGATTTACGTTAAAGAAATTACACCAAGATTTCAGTCTCAAATTTTAGCCTTGGACTTAGTATCTAAATTGAATTAGGAAACCACACTTAATCTGACTTCATCTCATTTTGATGTGTTGCTTCAGACTTTAACTAATATATTAGGGTTTTGTTTTGTCTTGTTTTCAATGTATCCAGTTTGTTCAAAAGACTTCAGCCTAGGTCGGTTACAGGAAAACAATCAAACTGTCCTATTGACTAATTATGCCCAAAATAGTTCCCATCAGAAACAGTTGCAGGGTAAAATCATGTTTCTAGATTAGGCTCAGAAGCTGGGATGAGAAGGAGGAACTCAAAGGAATTTTATTTTTAGATGTGATCACATTTAGTAAAGAGAAGGAACAGGCTGCGGTCTCAGAAGCAACGGATAGGGCTCAAGAGGAAGGTCACCAGCAAGTAAGATACAAGGGTCTGACACCTCCAGAATCCAGCGGATCCCAGGTTAAAGTACATGTGCTCAGGCGACCTTTTCACTATCTTAGTATCTTCACTATCTTAATACTAGCACTATCTTAAGGGTATAATTTAGTGCCTACTGAGAGCCGGGCTGGGGTTAATATCGGAGTTGGAAGCCATGAGAGACTGTTGAAAACCTGGCTAGTTGTCTAAGCTTCAAATTTGAGATGAGATAAAACCAGAGTAAGTGAATTTAATGAAAAAGAGAAAACGCTGCATTCAAGGAGAATAAAGATAGTGGTCATATCAGAGTAGAAACCTCACATTCACATTGGAAAACAGTGGGAAATAAGATGGAAAATAAGGACCAATGGACAGCATGTGGACTTTTGAAAGGAGGGTTTTGTTTTCAAAATGTTACAGAGACACAATTTGGATTTTTCAGCCGAACAGTGACATGTTCCTTGAGAGATTCTTATTTGGTGCCCTAATTAGAGAAGAGTTGTGGTGTGGGAACAACATTCTTGAAATCCAGTCAAGTGGTTTGCTGAGTGGCATGAAAATGAATCACTGTAGGCTGGGATTTGGAAGGTGTCAGGGGGAATTGCAAGAAATTTTTAATTTTTGACATAGTGAATAAAGGAGAGAGATCTGTCACAGAGAACTCCAAGGTTTGTAGTGAAAGTAATTGGAAAAATGGTAATATCCTTAGAAGAGACAAGGAAATTGAAGAGAGAATCTAATTTGGAGCATATATGGCAGATTCACCTAAAGAGACGTCTTGAGGATGAACTTTCTATTAACTTTCAATCTGGTGCAAATGTGCAAGAGTTTTTTTTTAAATTTTTTATTTTCTAATAATAGAGAAGTAACCTTGGGAAAAATGCTCTGACTTTCTAAGCAGTCTCTCTACCTAATATCGGAGCATTTTATTCTAAAAGGTGGTTTGGTAACACAATGCTACTTCTTACCCTGGCAAACCCACTTCACACAGGCTACATTCAGTAGGGTGTGCACCTGATACAGCTTCAGGGTACAGGATACTGGGGGCTGCACAGCCAAACCTCAGCACTAACTTATCTCAGACCTTCCCGCTGTCCACATGGAACAAAAATATCCTTTGTTATAGGAGTAAATACTTTTATTTTATTGTATCTTATTTTACTTTATTTTAGAGATAGGGTCTCATTCTCTTGCCCAGACTGAAGTGCAGTGGTGTGATCATAGAACTCCTGGGCTCAAGTGTTCCTCCTGCCTCAGCCTCCCATCTAGTTATGACTACAAGCATGCTCCACCATGCCTGGCTAATTATTTTTATCTTTATTTTGTAGAGACAGGGTCTCGTCATGCTGCCCTCACTGGTCTGGAACTCCTGGCCTCAAGTGATCCCCTTGCCTAGGTGTCCCAGATTATTGGCATTGCAGGTGTGAGCCACCACACCCAGCCAGGAGTAAATATTTTTCATAAATATCTTTATTAAAAGGTTTCAATAAATGTTCTCATTAAGGATCACAATTCATAATTTTGTAATCCCCACTAATCAAGGAAGAATGGTGTCTCATTTTACACATATTGATCCTATGGAGAAAAAAATTACATATAAGTGTGAATTATCTAAAATATGAAGGTTAGGATCACATACTTAGGTGGCCACGGAATTTGAAATTTGGGGAGTTGACAAATTCTCCCAGTATAAGAACACAGAAAGAAGAGCAGCGCTGGGCCTGACCCTAGAAAATGTTTTCAAGGAATTATTTTCTAAGTGAAAAGTGTACACAGGGCGATCATCAAAGGGGTTCCCATACAAAAAAAAAAAAAAGCCAGTATTATGATATCTTGCTAAGAAGAAAAAGCAATTGGAATGTATTGAATGAGTTCTGTAACATTTTAAGGGAAATGACAAAACTATTATCTACAGGAGATAAGTGAATTGAGGTTTTTCACCAAAAACTTCTTCCAAGATACTTTAATTATTTGAATAACCTTTAGTAAAATAGAATAAGAAATCAACCTTTTATAGTTCTAGGAGTTTTCCTACCCTGATATCCTAATCTTGTTGGAGGCAATAATACATTTTCTTAATGACACTCTTAAAATCTTTTACTGCAAGTTACAGGAGGCCTTTCTTCACAGGAGAGGCAGTAAAGAGAAGAGAGAAAGTATATGCTAAGGATTACGCTAAGTAAAATAAGCCAGCCACAGAAAGAAAAATATTGCATGATTTTACTTCTAAGTGGGATCTTTCTTTTTAAAAAAGTCAAATACACAGAGAATAAAACAGTGGAAACGTGGTGGGGAGGAAACAGGGACATGTAGGTCAGAGGATACAAAGTAGCAGCTACTAGGATGAGGGAGTCTAGAGATCTATGGCACAAGATGAGGGCTAGAGTTAAAATTGTATGATATGTGGGATTCCTGCTAAATGAGTAGATTTTAGCTGCTCTTGCCACACACAGAAAAAATAGGTGTAATTATCTGAGATGGTAGATGTGTTAATTTGCCTCACGATGGCAACCATTTTACTGTCTATATGTATCCTGTAATGTCATGCTGCGCACCTGAAATATATACAATAAAATAGAATTTCTAGGCTGAGTGCAGTGGCTCACGTCTGTAATCCCAGCACTTTGGGAGGCTGAGGCAGGCCTCCCAAAAACATGTATATATATTTTTTCCTCAAAAAATATGTGTATATATATTTTTTCTTCAAAAATTATATATATATATGTGTGTGTGTGTGTGTGTGTGTATATATATATAATATATATATATTTTTTAAAGGAGCTTCTCCCCTGTGGCAAAAGATTAAAAACAGAGAATGAAAAGTCACTGAGGCTTTTCAAATAAGAAGAAAAATAAGTAGAGAAGTTGAGCCTTAGAGTCTCAGGGAGTAAGTCAGGAGCCCTTGGACTCATCCCCACTCGGGATTGTTGCTGCGCTAACAGGTCTTCTTTGTTCTGTCCAGGTTCTTTCCAGGCTTAGATACTACATAAAAGACATTTCAATTGCCCTTTGCCTCATTTACTAACTACAGACCTGTTGGCCCAACAGCTGTATGCTTATGCTGTGGGCAGATCAGACCTTCAAATACCTATTAGTGATTCTGCTTTGTCTAGAACAGCCACAAGATTATTTTTTGGAACAAAACTATCTGTTGAAAATACACTGAGAATAAATACACTTTTTCAAAGTCATTTCCCAAACGCACTTAAAAAAGAATTAGCTTGATCTTGTATAAAACCAGTGACCATAGTTGAGAGAACTGGCTTCTCTAGTGTGGTCCTGGTGTAAGTGACATATGTGTGTTGTCAACTACCCATATGTTACCTTCCTCTTTAACTCAAATGCTATCTATGTTGTCATATTTTATCACGACAATTCCCACTTCAGTCAGGAGAGATGCCAAAGCCCTGAAAACATGGGAAGAACAAATGGAAAAGATATGAACAATCTTACTTGCTGATATAATGAGAATGTGCGGTTGAAATGAGGAGAATGCTAGAAGGGAAAATATTTCTGTTATGTTGATTTTCTAAGGAGAGAAAAGAGAAGACATTATGTAAAACTGTTGTAAGACAGCAGGTGGTTAAAGGGAAAGAAAAAATGATGGCCTCAAAGGGAAGCTTGCTAAAATCAAAGGAAGTTTTTGTGCCTCTGTACAGAGGAAAGGAGGGAGAAAACTCGAACAACTTGGTACAGAGCCGGGGCAAGGCAAAGTTTAAGATTTAATAGAAAAAAAGGAGAATGTTTGGCGGATGTAGGTCCAGAGTAGCTAAAGCACAAGCAGGTGACTAAACTTTAGAATGGAAAATACCCCTTTCTCTTTTTTTTTTTGAAAAAAGAAAGGTAGAGTAATTAATGGTAATGATACTGGGGAATTTTAAGAAGAAGGAAAAACTTTTAAATGTTCAAATCAAATTACTTCATTCTCTTTTTGTGGGGATAGTAAAATATGCTATCATGGAAAATAGGATTCGTCCTTTGAGAGGCATGAAAAACAAATCGCATAACAATTATAAGGCATGGTATAGAAATGCTGCAAAATGCATTTTTAAATGACTATCACTTAGAAGAGGTGCTTACCTGTGGTTAAATATAGACTTGGCAATTGATAGACTAGAGCAATAGAGATGATAGATCAGGGGTGAGAGAGGCAATAAAGAGTAGAGTTAGTGGGAGAAAACAGTTGGGAAAGGTAAAAGGGGGGGCGTTTTCATGGCACAATCAAGGGGGTGGCCAAGGTCCCTGGAGGCACCTTGACTGAGGGACACAGTTTGAATGAAATTGAAGAATTTGAGGAATTGTGAAAGCGTGCAAACATTCTGTCAGGGCAGAAACTGAGAGTGAATGCACACGCCAACCCAACTATGCCCTTTTCCACAACGTGGACTCCCCCAGCTTCTAATCTTAGCTCCTTCTTGGGACTCAAAGTATATCAATATCTCCAAAGCTTACTTCTTAATATCTGTTACCTCTGCTTCTTATTCACCCCTCTGTGTGTCTGATAATGGCACATGTACTCTCCCATCCTGTATTAGCTGGTTCTGATTCATTTTTCTTTCTCTGCTTGGGAGTCCTCGCTACCTTCCCCAGCCTCTGGCTAACACACAGAGCAAAACAGCATCAGCGTGATGCTACAATATACCAGAATAGTGGCAGAAGGCAGATTATGGAGAGAACAACGAGTAAGAATCACAGGTATTCAAGACATATGAAAGCTTGCCCTACAACTAGGCAAAAGGTGCTTATGAAGAAGGACTAGAAAACATAGATTAGCCTGGACCAAAATGGAGAGTGGCACATGGCTATAGAACCCCAAAGTAGGTTAAAACTGTGTTGTCCTCTCCAGATATCTGACTAAGATTTATGCAAGTTTACATACACATTTTTTCTCAATGTTCAAATGCCTTAATAAATAATCTTGCCACTTTAAACAATAAGCAAGTTTTTGTTTTGTTTTGTTTTGTTTTTGGAGAGAAAGGCTCACTCTGTTGCCCAGGCTGGAGTGCAGTCGTGCAATCTTAGCTCACTGCAATGTCTGCCTCCCGGGTTCAAGCAATTCTTTTGCCTCAGCCTCTCAAGTAGCTGGGACTACAGGCACCTGCCACCACACCTAGCTAATTTTTGTAGTTTTAGTAGAGATGGGGTTTCACCATGTTGGCTGGGCTGGTCTCAAACTCCTGACCTCACATGATCCACCTGCCTCAGCCTCCCTAATTGCTGAGATTATAGGTGTGAGCCACCACACCCGGCCTAAACAAGTGTTAATTTTGGTTTAATCACAATAAATAGAACCTGAGAAGGTATGTGATAGCCACATGATAAATAAGGTTTATTTATATAATAATAATTTAGATCTTAAAAGGACCAAGCCAATTCTGTATCCACTTGCACAGAGGTATCTCAGTGATGTGACCTTCCTAAAATTTTCATCAAGTTGCTTCCCTGCCCTGCTTAAAAGATCTCCAACAGCTCCCCATGGCTTCTGGGAATCAGTCACTTTCAGAGTGTAGAGTAGCTTCACATCCCAGGTTTCCCCAGACAGTCTCAGTTCACACTAACTATCTTGTCAAAATTACTTACAGCTTTCACTTTCACCCTAAAAAGCAGAGCAGTTTGGATATAAATCATATAGTCATCACAAACTTAAAGACTTTAATATCTCATAACTGTTCAGCCTCATATCCTGCTATTCCTTCAAAACTCCTTCAGATGTGTGGAACGTGTCATAATTTTGGAACACATCAAGTAGTTCCATTTCTGTATTCTTTTTATTGCACAACGTGCACTATTTTCACAGCCTTTTAAGTCTTCTTTTACAGCCTTAACCCTATACCCATTTATCCACCTGGAAAGCTCCAGCTTACCCTTGAAATCCTAGATCAGGTGCTACCCTCACTAAAGGCCTTGTTCACGCCTGGAGAATAAGCTTTTCATTCCTGGTCTGTGAACACACACCTCACACACACCTCCAGTGTAGCATCTGTGGCATTTTACTGTACGTGTAGGTTTATCTATGTCCCTCATCAGACTCGGATCTTTGAGAATATGTTTAAATATGTCCAAAAGAACACATTTATGAGCTCAGCCTCCTCCAAGAAAAATCCTAGTCCTATTCCAGCACTGCCCATCTCAAAGAACAGAAACAAGAGCTTCTGCTGAAAAAGTCGGAAACCAGCTATCATTCTTGACTCTTCCCTCTCACCCACCTTCTCCCACTTCACCCTATCACAAAATTTTAGATTTTACCTTCTGAATCCTCACTTCTGTTATCTCCACCAAAGTCCAAGCAACAGTCATCTCTTATATAGACTGAATCTATAGCATTCTAACCAGGCTGGCTGCAGATATTCTCACCATTCTCAACATTTCAGTCAGAGTGTTCTTTTTGAAAATAAAAAACTTTACTATTACTTCTGTTTAAATTCTAGCAATTATTTGCCATTAATCTAATGATGGAGATGCAAATTCTGAGCTCAACCTGCCAATGTCTATTCATCAAAAATACCTGGCTTTATCTACTCAATGCCTGTTTATCCTTGAACTCTCAGCTCAAGTATCACCTTCTCAAGGAAGACATTTTCTGACTTCCCTGAGTCAAATCTCCCTATTATAGACTTTCTACCACTATTTGAGCGTTTATTTCATTGCATATGTTAATATCACTTTTATCACCTAGATACAGTTCACAAGCTAGACTGTACACTTATTATTATTATTATTATTATTATTATTATTATTATTATTATTATTTGAGTAGGGGTCTTGCTTGTTCAGCCAGGCTGGAGTACAGTGCTATAAGCATAGCACACTGCAACCTTGAACTCTTGGGCTCAAGCGATCCTCCTGCCTCAGCCTCTCAAGTAGAAATTATGCAGGATTTTTTACCCCTTAGCTCAGCTAGGTGCAGGTTCTTGTCTCACAACCAGTAAAAATTAGGCACACAGACACCAGAGACTGAGTGGAGTAGAGCTTATTTATTTTATTTTATTTATTTATTTTGAGACAGAGTCTCGCTCTGTCACCCAGGCTGGAGTGCAGTGGTGCGATCTCGGCTCATGGCAACCTCTGCCTTCCGGGTTCAATCACCTCTCAATTCTCCTACCTCAGCCTCCTGAGTAGCTGGGACCACAGGCGCCCGCCACCACGCCTGGCTAATTTTTTGTATTTTTAGTAGAGACGGGGTTTCACCGTGTTAGCCAGGATGGTCTTGATCTCCTGACTTTGTGATCTGCCTGCCTCAGCCTCCCAAAGTGCTGGGATTACAGGTGTGAGCCACTGTACCCGGTCCTGGAGTAGAGTTTATTAAGCGAAAGAAAAGCTGTCAGCAAAGAGTGGGGACCTGAAAGCAGGGTCCTTGTTGCCTCCTTCACAGTCGAATACAAGGGCTTTTACATATAACCTGATGGGGCTGGGTTCCCTATTTGTATAAGGCATGAATTCCTGGTGGCACAACCCCATTCCCCCAGTGCACATGAGAGACCATAGTCAGCTGTGGGCATGTTTAGGCAAGCTCCTGTGCAAGTTGCCTTATTTGCACAAAACACAGGTTGGAGGTTCTCCGGGAACCCTTTCCTTATTATTTGCCTAAAGCAGGCTGACTGATTCCTTTCAGTGAGGACTGCAGGCATGCACCACCATGCCCAGCTAAGTTTTAAAAATATTTTTTAGAGACATGGGTCTTACTATGTTGCCCAGGCTGGTCTCAAACTCCTGGCCTCAAGTCATTCCCTCATCCCAGCCTCCTGAATCCCTAGGGACTGTATACTTCACAAAAGCAGGATCCATTTCTGGTTTTTCTCACTACGCTACCCAAAACCCTAGTCATAGTAAATACATATGTGTAAATGATCGAATGATGACTGAATGAATGAGAGTCTTGCTTGTCTTTATAGCCTCAGTGGTAAGGATGATACCTAGAACTTAGAAACAGATAAGTAAATAGGAAGCATCTTTCATGTATTTTATATTTTCTTTGGATAAGTGTTTAATTATACTATTTACTTTTTTATCAAGGGAAAAGTGAGTTTGTTCTGTCTTGTTTGGTTTGGAAGAGTTCAAAGAAGGGAATTAAACTTTCGCTACATTTTCTTTTTTCTTCCCTCAGGTCCTTTTATTTCTAAGCCATGCTCTAGTACATAATACTTTGCTTTCGTCTTTTGGCTATTAAAATTACACCTCAGGCGGGTTAGGTGAGGAGCTGTGATAGTTTCAATTGACGCCCAACCTCCCCCGCCAAAGAAATAGCAGATGGGGCTTTGAATTATTTCATGAAGACCTGAATTATCTGAAACAGATAGTATAAACTCTTCTACTGAGTTTACTGAAGTAGTATAAACAACTTCAGGGGTCAGAGAATATAAATGAATGAAATTTGAGGGTGTAAAAGAGTGCATGTCCTATTTAAAGTCACTCAGATTCCCAGTTGGTTTTAACTCTGGTATGGTCAGAGAACAACATGTTATTAATGTATAATGGAAGGTTGTAGTGTGCTACCCTTATCTCGTATACCATGGATAATATTTTTATAGCTTGACTTAATTTGTTTTAAATCTCCAAGCTGAATAGTAACAAATTATTTAGACTGTCAAGTTAAAATATAGATATATGTATGTTTATTATAAGTTAAAATATAGATATATATGCACACACACATATGTTGTGTGTGTATTTAAAAATATAACTCCAGTTCCCTAACACTGTGCTTTAAATGAAGTGTTGCGTTGGAAAAATAAACCCTAAAGTGTAATTCTATACTTGTTAATGGGTTGATGAGATGTTCGATTTAATTGGCTTTCTTCATGTTGTGCTTCTGGTGTCAGGGAAAAGATAGTTCTTACTGTCAATTTCTTCCTAATTTATCTCATGTTGAATGCTCTGCCAATTTAGCTATTCAATTACAGCAATATTCATTTTTCTTACTTACAGGAGTTTAACTCTGGAATGACCTGCATATTTGAAATAGAGGATTAAATCAGAGTCAATTATGTTGCTCATGGTTATGGAGGACAGGGATATTATGATAAATGAAATCTGCTTGTAATCCAGAAAGCTTCATTTTAGGCACATGCATCACAATTTTACTAGAGTGACTTTTATTAGTCTTGCCAACAAGAAGCAAATAGTCAGTACATTTCCTTCTTCAATATGTCACTTATTAAACATGCAAAAGGGCAGCATGCTGGCCAGTGTGGGAGGAGCAGGAAGAAATGGAGAGGCCGAAGGTCCAGTGTACCATGCTGTAATTAGTCTGTTCTCACACTGCTAATAAAGACATACCCAAGTCTGGGTAATTTATAAAGGCAAGAGGTTTAATTGACTCACAGTTCAGCATGGCTGGGGAAGCCTCAGGAAACTTACATGGTGGAAGGGAAAGCAAACACATCCTTCTTCACATGCCAACAACATGGAAAAGTGCTGAGCAAAAGGGGGAAAAGCCCTTTATATAACCATAAGAACTCATGAGAACTCACTCACTATCATGAGAATGGCATGAGGGTAACCGCCCCCATGATTCAATTACCTCCCACCAGGTCCTCTCAGAACATGTGGGGATTATGGGAACTACCATTCAAGATGAGATTTGGGTGAGGACACAGCCAAACCATATCACATGTACATACCAAAGTCAGCTTAAGAAGATAAAAATTAGTCATTTATTTGTTTTACTTTATTTGATTTGTTTAAATGAAAACAAATGAATGTAACATTTATTCTAGCAGAAATACTGAAGGATTCCTATGAAATTCTTATTTCTTACCTATTAAAAGGTATAACTTATTATGAAGATAAAAACAGACATTCATTTATTCTTACAGGTAAGGAAATTACAATGGAAATCAGAGACAAAATGGGGAAAAAAGGTAAGTTCTAAAATGTAGCCAAGTGAGAACGAGGGGAAAAATTAAAAGC
This sequence comes from Hylobates moloch, assembly GCF_009828535.3. Classification (NCBI taxonomy): domain Eukaryota; kingdom Metazoa; phylum Chordata; class Mammalia; order Primates; family Hylobatidae; genus Hylobates; species Hylobates moloch. The sequence continues at coordinate 70,898,211 of NW_026652293.1, read as the reverse complement.
TGGTTTCTACCAAACCAAATTTTTCTATAAGTTATCATACTACCAAGAAACAGAAAGCACATTGAAATGGGATTATGTTTGAAGATGTTTGAGTGCTATTAAAAAATTAGGTGGTAGTTGGAAAGGAAAAAGGGACCAAAAAAGGGTTCTTTTTCAATGTTTTTGTCTTTTGAGATAGGTGATATTAGAACATGTTTACATACTAATAGTAATGATCTAATAGAAGAAGAGAAATTGCTCAACAGGGAGAAGTAATAATTTCCAGAACGAAGGTCCAATAAGTTGAGTGAGAATAGAGCACAGAACACGAGTGAAGAAGGAGTTGCATTTTATATGAACAAGAATTCATTCATAATGTGACTGACCATGCAACCAAGACAGCTCCTCTTCCCCATCAGACAACTATTGTTTACAGCTGTCTTTCTCCCAGGTAGGGCCATGAGATTGATTCCCACAGAGGGAATAAAGAAAGAAAGTATCACCTCTGAGCTGAAGCAGTTATGCCTTCTCCACCATCTTTTGCCTCTATGGTGATCACAGAAGCCACATGTTGCAGATGACCTCACATCAAGAAAGTGATCTGAATCTCTAAAGCATTGCTTGAAGAGAAGCTGTTCAGGAAAGCCACATGACCAGGAACAGATGCATGGACTTCAAGTGAGTGATAAGCAAACTATCATGGGAGAAGCCAGTGAGATGCTGAGCATTTTCTCTCAGCAGTCAACCTACCTTAGTGAGTATTCACAAGATGAAAAGCTGTAAGTGTGCTAGGGACACAAATGGATTGTTAGATTTCATAGAAAGAAGACTGGGGTAGCTTCTAAATGTGTGTTTTTTAAAATGGCCCAAGTTTATAAGCTAGGAAGGAGGGAAAGGAGAGTTTGGTATAGGATGTTTGAGTAGGAAAGCAGGCATGTATTTGTCATTTTGGCGAATGAGAAAGTGAACATACTGAGGAGTTTAGTAGACATGCTGGATAGTGGCAACATCCGATCTGAGATTTGAGATCACAAATTTAATATGTCTAACATTGGTTGAAAGACATTCTAGTTAAGCATACAAACAAACACAAGCTTGTTTTAGAACAAAGGTAAAGAATTCAAACTTCATCTAATTACACTCTGATGAATAAAAAGAGATTATAAGATATTTAAAGAGGGAAGAGCAGGACAATTTCAGATGGATCAAGCAAGGCTGAGCAAGGGACAATGGCTTTTGCTGCTGTAAATAGCACTATGGCACAACAGGAGAATCAACGAGGGGAGAAACTGGTGCAGCAGTTTTGAAATATCTACAGAAGACTTGACAACAATACCTGAATGAGGACAATACCTCTGGTTTACTGAATGTTGATCATGTGCCCAACAGTACATTAAGTCGTTACATACCAAGATATGTAATCTTCACTATAAATCTGTGAGGGAAATATTGATTTTATGTCCTTATTTTAAATGTGAAGAAAAAAGGACCCATTACAGTGAAGAGATTTGCCCAATGGTGCACAATTAGAAAATGGCAGAGCGAGATTCAATTACACACAATCAGATTCCAGAACCAACTGCTTCCCCAAAGCTCTAGCTTCCCCAAAGCTCTAGTTTCCCCAAAGCTCTAGTTCCCTCCCTACAGAGGGCCTTTTGCTAAGACACCAGGTGCTTACATTTTTATTAAGTCACTACTCTGAGGCCCAAGGGAGCTGAGGAAATTGAGAGCATGCAAGAGAAACGGTGCTTCCGCTGGTGTTTTCACCAAATAAATTAAAATTTAACCTTAAAAAAATTATTAAAAAGCACAAAAGATGCTGATACCATTCAAAATTCTTGATACCAAGAATTTTGAAAAGAAAAACTGCTTATGAAGTACCTTTTTTATAATAAAGAAATTATATTTAATCTATGTGGGCTTGCTCTTTAGTCAAAATACACTTCTGTCTCCTACTCAGTCTCCTTCCACTGCTTTAAAGCAATTTACTTTGTTATGTCAATTTTAATGTAAAATGATTTGCTTTAGATTCATTTCTTGGGAATTAACTACACAAGAAATGTTCTCTAAGATCAGCTGCATGTCTTCTGTCAAACAAATTTCAATCGTGAAAATTTCAAGGAATTTTGGTAAAAAAGTTTTTAGTATCCAAAGTTAAAATGGACATTATGGCCTTAATCACCATCCATGAGAACAATTCACATGTACAAAAATAATTGCACTATCAAATTAGTTTCCTCTAGTTTTGGTACCATCTTCTATCAGATTTTTTTTTCTTGAAAGAATTAAAATTTCAGTATCACCCTTCCCATTCTGTCTTCCATAGCTATAATTATTTTTATCATCTATATCCTCTATTGTTTCCCAGTTGAATTAATCAAGTAAATTGTATTAACTGAGACCACTAGGGTCCTCCTCAAACTCCTCAATTTAATGACTACAGGGAGAGTAGAAAATAAAGCTATTTAAAAATGGCATTTCCTTTAGCATCTAACATACAGAAGATATATGTATAAAATCAATGTAAGTGATAGCAATATCTTGAAATATTTCAGTTGCTTGAAGAATGGGGTAGTATATTTGTTTCCTATTGCTCCTATAACAAATTATCGCAAATTTAGTGGCTTGAAACAACAGGAATTTATCTTGCATTTCTTAAGGTCAGAAGTCCAAAATCCATTTCAGTGGGCTAAAATTGAGATGTCTATAGTGCTACATTCCTTCTGGAGCCTCTGGGAGAGGATCATTTTTCTTACTTTTTCCAGCGTCTAGAGGACACCTACGTTCCTAGCCTCAATGCCTCACTCTCCACATTTAAAGCCAGTAGTGTACCATCATTTCTCCTTCCTGACCTCTGCTTCCATCCTTACATTTTCTCCCTCTGACTGATCCTGCCTCCCTCTTACAAAGACCATTGTGATGACATTAGGGACATTTGAATAATCCAGGATAATCTGCCTATGTCAAAATTCTTCAAATAATCACATCTGCAAAATTCCTTTGCCCTGTGAGATGGCTGAATTTATATGTCAACCTGACTAGGCTAAGGGATGCCCAGATAGCTGATAAAATTTTATTTCTGGGTGTGCCTGTAAAGGTGTTTGCGAAAGAGATTTGTATTTGAATTTGTAGATCCGGTAAAGAAGATCCACCCTCACCAGTATAGGTGGGTATCATACAATCCTCTGAGGGCCTGAATACGAAAACAAAACAAAACAACCACACACACACACACAAAAAAAAAAAAAAACAGAGGAAGAATGAGTTTACTCTCTTTCTTCTTGAGGTGGAATCCATCTATTCCTACCCTCAGACATTGGAGCTCCTGGTTCTCAGACCTTCAGACTTTGGGAGTTACACTAGGAAACCCTCATCTGATTCTCAGGCCCACAGACTCAAATGGAATTATACCACTGGCTTTCCTGGTTTTCCAGCTTGCAGATGATAGATTGTGAAATTTCTCAGCCTCCATAATTGCATGAGCCAATTCTTATAATAAATCTTTACATGTATACACAAATACACACAACACAAACACACACATATGCATTACATGTACATATCTGTGTGTGTTTATATATAGATGTAGTGAGAGAGAGAGAGAGAAGAGAGAAAGAGAGAGAGAACTTGCTGGTTCCAATTCTCTGGAGAACCCCGCTCAATACATCATGTAAGGTAACACATTCACAGGTTCCAGAGATTAGAATGTGCACATCTTTGAGGGGCCAGTATTCTGCCTACCACAGGTAGTGGAATGGAAAAGCAGCTAGGAATCAGAAGAGCTGGGTTCTGGTTCCTGTTTTGACATTTAAATAACTAGATATTCTAGGAGTACAGAAGTCGACATGACTGGTACACCACCACACTCACCCTGCTGCCCAGACATTCCATTTTACATCAGAGAAATCAAGACCCACAGAGGGTCCCTGAGTTGCTCGAAGCCAAAACCTAAAAGTAGCAGAAGTGAAATACAACACAGGTTCTGAGCTCCTTGCCAGTGCCCCTCCTGCTGTATCACACTGACAAGTGACTTTTTGCACCTAACACATGCCCACAGAGAGAATCAAATGAGACTGCACAAGTGAAAGTCTTTTGCCTTTATGAAATGCTCTACTACAGGAGACATTCTTATTACTTTCACAGTATAAACAAAGCACTATTAAACAACGTTAGGTCTCTTTTCTCCCAATCAGTAAAGACCAAAGGCTTGAGAGGAGAAAACATAGAAAGTAAACATTTTGTGCTTGAAGTAAGGGAAAATAAAGTTAGGCCCAGGAGTTTTACTGAGGGCCAGTCAAAATTCCCCTTCACTCTCAAAAAGAAATGTTAAATTCAGCATCAAATTGATTACTTGCTAAATGCTTAGATATTTAGAGAGGAAAAGGATAATAGGAGGGGAAACATCAGCTTTCCACTCAGTATCTGCTCTGCTGACTCACATGTCCATTTGCAGAGACGAAAATTCTCAACTGAGCTTCAAACATGTTTAGGATTTCTTGCAAAAATTAAATTGCTCCTACAACTCATGGAATTCTATCTAACATAGGATTGCTTCAAGGGCAAGCTTGACCTATTAGCAGATGGGAGCACAGCTGATGAAATAAAGTGATTAATACTTACATTTAATGGAATAAATTCAACAACCCAATGATGATGGAAGACCTACCTACTGGCTCCACTGCAGCTTGTAAACATGGCCTTCAAATCTTGAGGCAGCTTTTGAACAGAACGGCCTTTTAGAGAAAGCTAATGTGCTGAACTGAGGGAAAGGCAAATGGGGTTCACTCAAGAGCTTCATCTCTGAAATGACTACATTACATAACGGAAAGTAAATTCTCAAAGTTTGGTGGCTGGGTAGGAGGGAGGTCCACCAGTTTCTTATAGTTGAAGTTTGGTTAAAACAAAAATCCCACAGGTCCTATGAGTCATTTGTTAAGAAGAGAAAGTCTTTCCTGTAGACCTTACTAAAGGTTTGATGTTGGGAACTAATTTAGCAGCTTTGGCAAATCGTTTTAATGACAAAAAAGCATGAATTAGTTTCAGAGAATGGTATGGACTCTATTTTCCAAGTTTGGAGGTTTTGAAGCTATCGTGGCCTCGTGTTAGAAAGTAGGTCATGCCTGTGTCTCCGTGTTCTTATTGATAGATACCAAAATGTGTAAGTCCCAGCTGGCAAAAGCAAACTGAATTAGCTTCAGAATGTTACCTAAACATCACCAAGTGCTACAGACTGAATGCTTGTGTCTCCTCAAAGTTCAAATGTACCCCATTAATCTCCCCTAAGGACGGGGTTTTAGGAGATAAAGCCTTTAGGAGGTTATTAGATCACGAGGGAGAAGGCATCACAAATAGAGAAAGTGCTCTTATAAAAAGAATTCCAGTAGTCTCCCTTGCCCCTTCCACCACGTGAGGACACAGTGAGAAGGTGGCCATCTGTGAATCTGCTGCTGTCTTAATCTTGAACTTCCAAGTCTTCTGAAATGTAAGAAATCAATTTATATTATTCATAAGCCATTCAGTCCATAGTATTTTTATACAGCAGCCCAAATGGACTAAGAAACCAGGAGACTGGGAATAGAAGTGGAGGTAAGTTTGTTTTTTTTTTTTTGAGACAGAGTCTCGCTCTGTTGCCCAGGCTGGAGTGCAGTGGTGCAACCTCAGCTTACTGCAACCTCTGCCTCCCAGGTTCAAGCAATCCTCCTGCCTCAGCCTCCCAAGTAGCTGGGAATACAGGTGCCCACCACCACTCCCGGCTAATTTTTTGTATTTTTAATAGAGACAGGGTTTCACTGTGTTAGCCAGGATAGTCTCAATCTCCTGACCTCTTGATCCTCCTGCCTTGGCCTCCCAAAGTGCTGGGATTACAGGCGTGAGCCACTGTGCCCGGTCGGCAACTTCTGTATGGTAATAAGCCCTCTACAGTTCTCTGCCTATCAGAATCTCAGCATCCTAATATTGAAACCCTGTGAATGCAAGCCTGGATCAGCTGGAGATTTCCCTACTATGCAATGCTACAACTGACACTGAGGAGTTAATCTGATGAGATCTGCCAAACTTAGCGTGCTCTGCTTGATTTTGGTGTCTTGCAGTTGTTTTTTTCCATGAAACTGAAGGCTGCAGTAGCTGAAGGCTATGCTGCTGAACACTGTAACTTAACCTTCCTTGGGTACCTTATAGATAACCTTTTTAAGTCACCATGGTAACAATCACTTAAGTTGTTTTTTAGGAGCTTGGGGGTAGCTCCCGTCCAGGTCAAACTGGTTGAGACCACTGACCCTTCAACTGGGGCTGTGGAAATACCTGAGTGGTGGCCTTTTGACCTCACAGACACAAATACTTCACCCTCTCATGCTAATGCTGCCATTTTCTGAAAAATATATCCCATGAAATGCCATGAACACAATGTTTGTATAGACCACTGATTACTTCATTTTTCTCACTGCCAGTCACCTTTCTCTATGTCTTAGACCACCCCACTTCTGTAAACCATAAATATCCCTAAGCCCTATCTTTAGGAAGGTGGATTTGAAACCTGTTCTCCTGCCTCCTTGCTTGGCGGCCTCATGAATAATCCCTACCTCGTTTGCAAACTCTGTCATCTCAGTGATTAGCTTGCTATGAGTGGGAAGAATGAACCAGGTTCAATAATGCAACTAGTCAATTGGTAAAATGTGCTTTACTTCTCCTTTGCTACAACTAACATACACACATGCACACGCCCCTATGCAATTTTATTGGTCTTTAGCAATGCATCCTCCATCTTCTTCAGTTGTGGAGGTGACAAAATAAACAGTAGAATATTCTAAATCTTTTCTAGTTGGCATTGAATTGCAATGAGAAGGCTGCTCTCAACTGAGCACATTGTCACCTGAACACTCACAAACACGCACACACTCCCATATACACTGCCGCTCTGGCAAGACTTTGGCAATGGCTTGGTTCCCCTCCTGCCAGCAGTCAGAATCCAAATAGATAGTACAGTGGAAGCCATGGACAATTCCCAAAGTGGAGAATCTGACCTCAAAGCACTGTAAATGGACTGATTCTTCATTCTGAGAATACAGATACCATAATAATACATGTTTATACAGTTTAAGAATGTCCCGGCTTACACAACCTAACCATAGTCAAAACACCAAAGCAGTACAGGTATGGTTCAAGTAACCAAAGGAAAGTCAATGTTCTATGCAGTCTTGGCCAGGCACGGTGGCTCACGCCTGTAATCCCAGCACTTTGGGAGGCCAAGGTGGGTGGATCGCCTGACATCAGGAATTCGAGACAAGCCTGGCCAACATGGTGAAATCCCGTCTCTACTAAAAATACAAAAATTAGCCAGGTGTGGTGGCAGGTGCCTGTAATCCCAGATAGTCGGGAGACTGAGGTAGGAGAACTGTTTCAACTCAGGAGGCAGAGGTTTCAGTGAGCTGAGAACACATCACTGCACTCCAGCCTGGGTGACAGAATGAGACTCCATCTCAAACAAAAAAAAAATGTTCTGTGCAGTCTCGACTGGTATATTTCATGACAAATCATTGGGCACAGATCCCTTAAATTCACAATTGTTAAATTTCTAATTATTCCCTGAGTGAAGAGAAGCTCTTCTCCCCGCATGGAAACTCATCACTTCTCTTTCTTGTATGGACTTCTGTAGAACATGAAGATGGAATGTGGTCTACATACACACAGAGCTCAGTGTTCTCCACCCATCCTCTTTTCCTTGCAAGACCTGCCTAATTCGTTTTAGGATTGTTTTGAGGATACTTATTTTAGGGAACCATCTGTAGGCTTAATCTCTCCATAGTCTAAAAGTTCAGGCAGCATTTTTGAATTGAAAGTCAAAAACTCAAAGGTGCTTGTGATAAACTCATATCCCTAAAGATAAGTCTAGGTAAACAGTTCTCAATGGGGGTAAATTTGCTCATCAGGGAACACTTGGCAGTATCTGAGGACATGTTTAATGTCACGCTAGAGGGAGAAAGCTCCTGGCACCTAACGGGTTGTGGCCAGGGGTGCTGCTAATCATGCTACAATGCACAGGATGGCCCCCACAACAAGGAATTACCCAGCCAAAAATGTGAACAGTGCCAATGCTGAAAAACCCTTAGCGCAGTTGTATGTCACCACAGAGAGAAAAACCTTCAAGAGTAAAGAAGAGAAAGATCATCAAGGTCTCTGCTCCTGTATTTGATGTGTCACTGGATTTGTTTACTATTGCTGCTGTTAACAAGCTACCACAAACTTGGTGGCTTAAAACAACACAAATGTATTATCTTACAGTTCTAGAGGTAAGTTAAAACATGCCTCACTGGGCTGAACTCAAGCTTATTGCAGGGCTTTATTCCTTCCAGAGGCCCTGGCAGAAAATTCACTTCCTTGATTCTGGAAGCTGCCTGTAAACCTTGGATGAGGGCCTGCTTTCATCTTCTAAGGTGGCAATGGCCAGTAAAGTCCTATGGTGCCATCACTCTGGCATTTGAAAGCACCTTTGTAATCACATTGAGCCATCCAGAAAATCCAGTATAATCTTATTTTAAGGTCAGCTGATTAGCAACCTCAACTCTATCTGCAAACTTAATTCACCCTTATACCTATGTCCATATTCATTTTCTGGGGATTAGAACATGTATATCTTTGGGGTGAGGATCTGTTTTTCTGCCTGCCACAGTCACTGATTTGTAAGGAACCTAGGTGACTTCTATGCTGGCTCAGAAGAAGCAAATTACACAATATCATAAAAGCATCTGAACATTCATAACACTGAACTAGGAAATTTATATTTCATTTTTTCTCTTAATATTGAGAATACAGTGCCTGACCACCCAAAGACCTGAGTGAAAGGTAACAAGTAAAAATGGTTCAAGGTCACAAAGACACTAGATTATCAACAGTGGAATCCCGTAATCTCAGTTTCTCAAAATGCCTCTCTGCCTGTAGCCTGATCTCTCACTCCGCTTTTGCTAAGCAGCCCTGTGCTTCTGCACAGTTGTGCTGTCTCCTGCATCAGTATTTCTCCTCGTGCCCTTCCTTCTCCTTACGTGTCTATTCTGTCATTGGTATTTTCGATATCCATCACTGGCAATTTAACAATCCACCAACCTCCTTCTCCTTTATGCAACTCCCCACCTATATCAACACAATTCTTCTTCCTTAACTTCCTCATAGCTCTTGTTGTCATCCATCATATTAGAATATAAGCGTCTAGTGGGAAAAGAGAATGGAGGCTATTTTGTTAAGTGTCATGCATAGTATCAATTAACAAATATTTGTTAAAATAAATGGAATGGGATTTGTTGTTTCCTTTTATTTTTACTGAGATAAAATATATGTAATATATTATTTACCTTTTCACTATTTGGAAGTGTACAATTCGATGGCATTAATTATATTCATAATGCTGTGCATCTGTACTCAAGACTTTTTCATTATTCCCAACATAAAATCTACACCCAATAAACAATAATTCCCACTCCTCCCTTCCCCGTAGCCTCATGTAACCTCCATTCTGTTCTCTGTCTCTATGAATTTGTTTATTATAGGCATCTCCTGCAAGTGGAATCATACAATATGTGTTCTTCCATGTCTGGCTTATTTCACTAAGCATAATGTTTTCGAGGCCCATTCATGTTGTATATTTATCACAATTTCATTCTTTGAATTACTAGTATTAATTGCATATATCACATTTCGTTTATCCATTCATTTGTTGATGGGCACTTGGATTATTTTTACCTTTTGACTGTTGGTAATAATGCTGCTATGATCATTAGTATAGAGATATCTGTTCAATTCCTTGCTTTCAATTCTTTTTGGATATATACCTAGGAGTGAAATTACTGAGTCCTGTGGTAGGGTGGTTCTATGTTTAACTTTTTGAGAAACTGCCAAACTGTTGACAGTTGGCTGCAATATTTTACAAATGAAAACAAAAATATTTTTCTTATTGATACACAGATTTTAAACTCAAAGCAATTGCTTTGTTGTACCGATTTACAATATTTTTAGAATCAGGAAAATGTGTCATTTGATTTGACCTTTTGCTCTCAAAGATAATGGGTGGCAAAATGTGTCTTTTAAAATGTTAAAATTTTTAGAATTTATGAATACATGATAATTTCCTAAAATAGGTAAAGTAACGAGAAGAAATACAGACTTAGCAAACTCTATGATGCCTGAATTAATAAAAATATAGAACAGCATAAACATATGTAGCAATTCTAAACAAATAAGCATTTCACAAAAAAATCTGACATTTGGATGTGTGTCTTAAGAAAGAGATGTTATTGTAAGAAATAAAATTTTATTTAACTTTTATTACACATCTGTTAATTAATTTCAATAAAAGGAGATATGTACCTTGTTGTACATTCTGTTTTTTTTTAATTAGGCTAATTTGCATCCTTTTGTTTACAAAACACAAGAGTTGTTTTGTTCTACTGATCTAATTTAGAGCACAAGGAGACAGAACTCACATTCAGCAATGTCTCATTGTTGGTATAATTAATTTGAGTTGGATTTGTCATACTTTGCTAGGAACCAGAATATTTCAATTAAATGACAGTATCTGTTTTAAGGCTGCGCTTTCTGACTTAACAAGTATTCTAATATAAAATATAATATTAAAATCAAAACACTGGTATCTAGACTCCCCAAGGACAAATTATTTAAATACTAGACATGTAGTCTAGGTCAAAAATCATATGGCATTCTCTTTTAGGTATATTAATGAAATTGTTATCTTTTATCTTCAGAGGTCAGTGTAAGAAAATTTACTTAAATATGCTTAAGATGTTTGAATGTTTTGAATTGAGAATGTCACAGGACTAATTTACTATAAAGCCCCCCCTTTCCATTTTAGACAGTAATTATGTTTTATAAAAAGAGATACCCTTATTGTTGATGGTAGTACATTAAAAAATTTGCAGCTCTGGTAACTGGTGACTTTCAGCCCCAGGCTTAATCTTCCCCTGGTGCTAAACCAATCCTGACCAGGCCAGGAACCACCTTAGCCCCCACCAACTGAAGAGGTCTGAGTTAATTTTCCAATCAGCCTGGCACTCAAATCACTAAGCATGAGCCCTGGGCCTTCATGTGTATTCAAGGGTCTTCACATTGTTTCCCTTTTCCTTCCCAAACTAACTTCAGCAATTAACTGAGATTCCTCAAAACACTTCTTTGCCCCACAATGATTTGCCACTTTCGTCAACTCTCTAGATTAAACCTTTTGTATTTGTGGTTGACAGAAATGAGTAGATAGAAAAGTAGATGAACTGTTACAATCAGTATATGTAGTCCTTTTAACCACGTGGGTCTAGTTCTTCTCAACAGATCCTTTTGACTTTATAAACTGCAAAGCGAAAATAATCTCTTCACATGAAGCCAAAGAGAAGGGCCTCAACTGACATGCAATATGCCCTGATCTAGCAAGCTCATTGTCTTAGTCTGTTTTTGTGTTCCTATAAAGGAATACCAGAGATTGTGTCATTTATAAAGAAAAGAGGTTTAATTGGCTCATGGTTCTGCAGGTGGTATAGGAAGCATGGCACTTGCATCTGCTCCTGGTGAGGGCCTCAGGAAGCGTCCAGTCATGGTGGAAGGCACAGAAGGAACAGGCATATCATATGGTGAAAGTAGGAGCAAGAGAGAGAGGAATCAAGAGAGAGAGCAGGGGAGGTGCTAGTCTTTTTAAACAGCCAGATCTTGCATGAACTCATTAGGATAGGGAGGGTACCAAGCCATTTGTAAGGGATCCACTCTCAAAATCCAAACATCTCCCACCCAAGCTCCACCTCCAACATTGGGAATCACATTTCAACATCAGATTTGGAGGGAAAAAAAACAGCTCCCAAATTGTATTGTTCCATCCCTCAACCCCCCCAAATCTCATGTTCTTCTCATGAGAAGAACATTGCAAAAATGTTGCAAACATTTGTAAAAATACATTGCATAAATACAAAAATCTCTTCCCAATAGTCCTCAAAAGTCTTAATTCATTCCAGCATCACTCAAATCCACCTATCAGCCTATGAAATCAAGACAAGTTATTTACTTCTAAGATACAATAGTGGTCCAGGCATTGGGTAGACATTCCCATTTCAAGAGGGAGAATGGCCCCAAACAAGTCCAACATTCAGCAAGGCAGACATTAAATGTTAAAGCTCCAAAGTAATCCTGGGCTCCATGTCCCACATCTCGGGTATACCAGTGCAAGGAGTGGGCTCCTAAGGCCTTGGGTAGCTTTTCCCCTGTGGTTTTGCAGGGTGCAGCCCCTGTGGCTGCTCTCATGGCTTGGAGTTGAGTGCCTGCACCTTTTTCAGATGCATGGTGCAATCTGCTGACAGATCTACCATTCTGGGATCTGGGGAATGGTGGCCTTCTTCCTATAGTTCCAGTAGGCAGTGCTCCAGTGAGGACTCTGTGTGGGAGCTCCGACCCCACATTTCCCCTTGGCACTGCCCTCGTAGAGGTTCTCTTTGAGGGCTCTGCTCCTGCAGCAGGCTTCTGTCTGATCATGTAGGCTTTCCCACATATCCTGTTAAATCTAAGTGGAGACTGCTAAGCCCCCTTCACATTTGTATTTCATGCAACTACAGACTTAACACCTCTTGGGAGCTGCCAAGGCTTATGCCTTGCAGTGGCCTGAGCCAAATTTAAACACGATACTAAATAACTTAAATTCCAGCTTTATTTCTTTGCTCCATATCTGATCACAGGTTGTTAGAAGCAGCCACACCACCTCTTGAATGCTTTGCTGCTTAGAAATTTCTTCCAACAGATACCGTAAGTTATTATTCTTAAGTCCAAACTTTCTCAGATCCCTAGGGCATGGACATAACGCAGCCAAGACCTTTGCTCTACTTCCCAATAACTTTATAATTTCCATCGGAAATCTCATCAGCCTAGCTTTCACTGTCCATATTTCTATTAGCATTTGGTCATAACCATTTAACAAGTCTCTATGAAGTTCTAAACTTTCCCTTATGTTGCAGTCTTCTGAGCCCTCCAAACTTTTCCAACCTCTGCCTGTTACCCAGTTCCAAAGCCACTTCTACATTTCGGGTTTCTTTGTAGCAGTGTTCTGCGCTTCGGTACCAATTTTTTGTGTTAGTACATTTTTGTGTTGCTATCAAGAAATGCCTGAGACTGGATAACTTATAAAGAAAAGAGAGTTAATTGGTTCATTGTTCTGCATCTGCTCCTGATGAGGGACTCGGGAAGCTTATTATAATGGCAGAAGGTGAAGGGGGAGCAGGCACGTCACACGGAGAGAGCAGGAACAAGAGAGAGAGGGAGCAAGAGAGTGGGAAGTGCCAGGCTCCTTTGTAAACAACCAGATGTTGCATAAACTCATTAGGGCTGGAAGGACAACAAGCCTTTCATGAGAGATCCACCCTCATGGTCCAAATACCTCCCACCAGGCCCCACCTCCAACATTGGGAATTACATTTCAACATGAAATTTTGAGGGGACAAACATTCAAACTATATCACTTATTTCTTCAGAACAACATCTGCAAGGAGGCTGAACTGTTTATACCATTTTATCTTTCATTTAATCATATCCACTGTGCTTATTGATATGGTTTGGCTGTGTCCTCACCGAAATCTCATCTTGAATTATAGAATTATAGCTCCCACAATTCCTACACATTGTGGGAGGAACCTGGTGGGAAGTAATTGAATCATGGAGGTGGATCTTTCCCATGCTGTTCTTTTTTTTTTTTTTTTTTTTTTTGAGACAATGTCTTGCTCTGTCATTCACGCTGGAGTGCAGTGCTGCAATCTTGGCTCACTGCAACCTCCACCTCCAGGGTTCAAGCAATTCTTATGCCTCAGCCTCCCAAACAGCTGGGACTACAGGTGCATGCCACCACGCCCAGCTAATTTTTTGCATTTTTTAGTAGAGATGGGGTTTCGCTGTGCTAGCCAGGCTGGTCTTGAACTGCTGTCCTCAAGCAATCTGCCCACCTCAGCCTCCCAAAGTGCTGGGATTACAGGAATGAACCACTATGCCTGGCCCCGTGCTGTTCTTTTGATAGTGAATAAGTCTCACAAGATGGGATAGTTTTATAAAAGGGAGTTCACCTGGGCAAGTTCTCTTGCCTGTCACCATGTAAGACGTGACTTTGCTCCTCCACCATGATTACAAGGACTGCCCCATCTTGTGGAACTGTGAGACAATTAAACCTCTTTCCTTAATAAATTACACAATCTTGGGTATGTCTTTATCAGCAGCATGAGAACAGACTAATACACTTTTCATCCTTCTTTGGCATATTACCTTTTCGTGTTCTGCACAGTTTTCTTTCCACCATGTTCTTGGGATGCCTCTTTGGATTTCGTCACCCAGGCTACCTTCCCTTCTTGCTTCTACGTCAGCAAGAGACTAGAAAGTGGCAAACACAGAGTCTGGGTTTTTTCCCTCAGCTCTTTCCCTATTCTGGCATCATGGTCTGGAAAAGCCTGTATTTCTATGACTTATATTCCTAGTAGGGCAGCCACTTCTCCGTGGTTCCAGCTTCCACCTCATGGGGTCTTAGGAGTGAACATGGCTTCTTAGTTTCCACACTCACTAGTCTCTGGATACCTCAGCACCTCCTGTTGATTTCCTAAGTCCTGCACATGCCTCTGTAAATCATCCTTCATTAAATTTTCTGCAGAATCTGATCTCCATGTTTCCCCTGCCTCTTATAAGAAACCTAATTGATTAATCTCCCAAAAGTTCTTCCTGGAGGAGAGAACTTCAACTTTAAAGCTCAGGTTGGGTCTCTAAGGCCTTATATCAGTATCCAGCACACTTAAGATAAAGAGTAAAAGGAGTTATTGGGAAAGTTTCAAATGTAATACCTAGATCATATTCAATGTGAGGCATCAGACTGTGACAGGCTGCACACAGCATATTTATTTATACCCTGTGCAAAGCCCAGTCAACTGATAGAGAGAAAAAAAGACAACACATCCATTGAAGACATTTCACCTCCTTTCAGTCCCAGCGTGTCATGCTCTGAATCTGTTAACTTTGACAGGTCTCAAATGTTCAGCTATGCCAACCTCCCTTGTCAACATTCTTGAACTACCTGTAACTATAACCCTTCCAAAAGCCCTTTAAGTAAGAAATACACAGCTCTTTTCCATGTTACAAAATTTGTTATTTATCTTAGCTAAAGTAGGTCCTGCATTATTAGTAAAATTAAATTTTGCCCCCGTGACATTATAATTTTAAACCCTTGACAGATGGTTAATGAGGATTTTGTCTTCCCTCTCTGTGCAGAGCTCCTCTAAATAATATGTGGTTATCTTATTCACCAGGTGTCAGTCCAAGTAATAAAAAGGAATACAAATGATTTTTCATTATATTAGTAACTTGAATCATAATTTTGTTTTCCTTCCATTTACAGAAGCAGCATGGTGAAACAGAATCAATGTCCTCTAGACAAAATATCATTATAATTGGAATTAAAAATGTATACTCAACTTTGCTGTGTTAATAAATGGCTTTATGGTTACTGTAGCCTGATTCTTTTGTAAGAATGAGTAAGTGGTTTGAAATGACTTTCAGTCAACGAGTGCAGGAGCATCTGCAAGGAGTGTTTACCAGGAAGGCATGTGAGTGTGTGTGCGCATCAAAATTTCATTTCAACATACTTCCCTCTGCCTTGGAGGACTGGCGCAGGACTTTTCCCTACAAAGTCTCCCTAGATCCTGGTATAATTCACTAGAGTCCATTCAGAAGGTACAGAAATTTTTAAATGGAAAAGAATAAGGAAAGCCTTCCACATCGGATCAAACAGCTGGTCTAAATGGCAAGAGGTAAAGTCAGCTTCATGTGCCACAGACATTCCTGCCAACTCTAGTCACCCCAGAAGTCCTACCCTTGGGACCTACTCCCCATAGCAGCCCAGTAGCCTAGCCTCTCAGAAATTGGAGTCGGAATCATGTGGCAAACTTTCACAGAAAAAAATGAGGAATGGGAATTTTATTCTAAGGAAGTGGAGGGTTTTATTTCTAACCATTTGCCTTTGGTGTCCCTTGTTTTTCCCAATCACTGTCCCTTGAAGCAATACTCAAGCTGTGCCAATAAACATCCTTTTGGCAATGGTTCACAGTTATTTTCCTGAAAGAACCCTTAAAATTGTATCTGATTATAGCGAATGTTTGGCTCATCAAAGACATCCCATTAATTCCCTTGATTTTACGAATAACCAGTCATATTTCTTATCACTTGAACATTACCACAATCAATTGATATCCTTTCATCTGAAATCAAATAAACTAGGTATGTTACTTAGATGTACATTCATAATGCAGTTAAATGGAAAATTTCCATTAAACTTTGTTTTCTGTTTGGTTGGTTGGTTTTTTTTTTTAATGTAGTTTTGTTTTGTTTTGTTTTGTTTTCTTTTTTGAAGCAGGATTTCACTCTGTTACCCAGGCTGGAGTGCAGTGACGTGTACACAGTTCACTGCAGCCTCAAACTTTTAGGCTCAAGCAATCCTCCTGCCTCAGCCTCTAAAGTAGCTGGGACTTCAGAGGTGCAGCACCATGCATGGCTAATAAAAAAAAAATTTTGTGTGGAGATGGGTTTTTGCTATGTTGCCCAAGCTAAATTAAGTTTTTGATATATTGAAAATTTCTAAAATAATGAGGATTCTTGAGTGGCTAGTAAACAGAGAATTAGAATTATACCGAATACTTCTTTTTATAAGTGACTATGGCTTCTCAGTATTGCTGAATAAATAAAAGCAATAGAAAGACATGTTTGATGAAAATATGTTTAAACATGTGATTAATGGGGCAATTCACCATAGCACAGGAAACAGCCTGACAACCGTCTGTGCATCTCCCCAAACCCATTACTCTTCTAATATTGTGCCTGGAGAGCAAGGAAACACCATTGACATTGTCTTGTTCTGAGCCTCCTGCCCTTTGATTTTTCTATAATGGGCACAACCATCATAGTGATTTGAAGTTACTTGTTCACCTAAAGTCCATTTATCAGTATTATTTTGTTCCTATTAGTAGAATAAGAGAAACGGGGGAAATCTTTTAAGTCAATGAATTGGAGCATCAGAAGGAGTGAAAATTAATTGCAACACTATTTGAAGTCATTCTGATTTTAGAAGAAAGTTTAACAACTTGTTCAAATATCAAATATCAATATTCAAATATCAATATTCAAATATCAAATATCAATATTTGAACAATGTTGTTCAAATATCAAGCTAAATATCCCCAATGTTGTTCAAATACCAATATGATTATTGACATTCCTTAATAAACAACACTCAAGTGACATGCCTTCCTTGTAGTGTAACTTCCATTTATGTTTGCTTCATCCTTTTTGCTAATAATTTTACCCTCTTCTCACACTTCAATTTACTTATATAATTTCCTTTTAGACTAGGTGTTCCTTCAGGAAAGCAGACTCTTTTATCTAGCGTCTTCAGATAGCAAAATGACTGACAATGATGGACTCTTAGACATAATTGTTGTATTGATAGAATAGATTTAAACAAACTAGTAATACCACATTTGTATTCCAAAAGAAAGCCTGGGCTGTGTCTCCATCTCTGAATAAAATGTAGAGCCAAGTTCAAACAGGAGTGCTACATGCAGCCTCCTCTCCATATTGCCCTGAAGTGATACAGGTGCAAAACATATACACTTCAAGAAACTCAAAATCATTTAATCCAAACTTCTCATTTTACAAATGAGAAAATGGGCTCAGCAATATGAAATGATTAATTCAGGGATGCAATGGACCTTCTCTCCTGTTGGAGTCAAAGCAGAGGCTGGGCACACTATAGTGTGCGATAAACTTTGAAGTGGGGAGAGAGAAGGGTTGGTAGGTTTCAGCACCAGCTATTCTCCTACAGCAACTACTGCAGTGGGAGCAGCCAAGGTCTCTCCTCACAGCCCCAACCCTGAAAGATGTTCCTCAACTGTTCTTTTTCATGGAGCATGACTCTCTGTCTTCTAATAGAGTATCATTTTTAGCTACAAATGTTAAAATATGGAAATACCAGTGGCACTCATTGTTGATGCCTCCCCAGTTGCCTCTGGTTTTGTTCACATTGCTGTTAGGGGTCAATCTGAAAGCAGTGGTTTCAGCCTGCATTAGAATCATCCAGATAATCTGTTAAAACACAGATAGTTGAGCCCCAAACCCAGAGGTTGTAATTCAGTAGGTGTCTGGTGGGGCTAAAGAATGGACACTTCTGTTCCCAAGTAATGTTGATGCTGCTAATCTGGGAACCACACTTTGGGAATAACTTGTCTAGATCAATCAAGGCAATTCTGTTTTCTTTGCCAGTGATTAGTTTAGGCATGAGTATGTGATATAAATCTGATTTATAAACTCTTAAGTATTTATTGTGCACATATTATGTGCTATACACTGTTCTGTGCACATGACATACATTAGTCAATGAAACAAAAATCCCTGACCATGTGGAACTTATATTATGCACCTAATTACATTATGCACATATGAACCAAAGGCAGGATTACTATACAGCAGCTGTTGAGGAGCACTGGACTGGAAGTCAGAGATCAGGGTACCCATAATGATTCTGCCACTAGTTACATATAGGTATACTTCACAGATATTGTGGATTCAGTTCCAAACTGCCACAATACAACAAATAGCACAATGAAGCAAGTCATACAAATTTGTTGGCTTCCCAGTGCATAGAAAAGGTATGTTTATACTAGAATATAGTCTATTAAATGTGCAGTAGCATCATGTCTTACGGGGGCAAAAACAATGTACATACTTTCAAAACTACGTCATTGCTAAAAAATGCTCATAATCATCTCAGCCTTCAGTGAGTTGTAATATTTTTTCTGGTGGAGGGTGGTCTTGCCTTGATGTTAGTGGCTGCTGTCTAATCAGGATGGTGTTTACTGAAGTTTAGGGTGGCTGTGGCAACTTTTAAAATAAGACAAAAACGAAGTTTTCCATATCGATTGACTCTACCTTTTACAAATACTTCTTTGTAACATGTGATGCTGTTGGATAGCATTTCACCCAGAGTAGAACTTCTTTCAGAATTGCAGTCAGTCCTCTCCAACCCTGCTGCTGCTTCCTCAAGTTATTCTATGTAATAGTCTAAAGCCTTTGTGGTCATTTCAACAATGTTCTCAGCTTCTTCACCAGGAGTAGATTCCATCTCAAGAAACCACTTTTGTTTTTGCTTATCCATAAGAAACAACTCATCTGTTTACGTTTTATTATAAGATTGCAGCAATTCAGTCACATCTTCAGGCTCTACTTCTAATCCTAGTTCTCTTGTTATTTGCACCACATCTGCAGTGATTTCTCCCACTGACGTCTTGAACTCCTAAGTCATCCATGAGGGTTGGAGTCAGCTTCTTCGAAACTCCTGTTAATGTTGATATTTTGACCTTCTCCTATGAATCCCAAATGTTCTTAACAGCATCTGGAATGGCAACTCCTTTCCACCATGTTTGGCCAAGTTTTTTTATTTTTCTTTTCTGTAGAGACCAGGTCTCACTATGTTGACGAGGCTGGCTAGTCTCAAATCCAGAAGGTTTTCAATTTACTTTGCCCAGATCCATTAGAGAAATTGCTATCTATGGCAGCTATAGCCTTACAAAATATATATTTTTAAATAATAAAACTTGAAAGTCAAAATTACTCCTGAATTTGTGGACTACAGAACAGATGTGGTGTTAGCAGCCATGAAAACCACACTAATCTCTTTGTACACGTCCATGAGAGCTCTTGGATGACTAGATACATTGTCAATTACCAGTAACATTTTGAAAGAAATCTTTTTTTTCTGAGCAGTAGGTCTTAAGAGTGGGCTAAAAATATTCAGTAAACTCTGCAATAAACAGATGTGATATAATCCAGGATTTGTTGTTCCAATGATAGTGCAAAGACAGACTATTTAGCATAATTCATAAGGTCCTTAGTATTTTCAGAACGGCAAATGAGTATTGGCTTCAACTTAAAGTCACCAGCTGCAGCCACCGCTAAAAAGAGAGTCAGCCTGTCCTTTGAAGCTTTGAAACCAGGTATTGACTTCTTCTCTCTAGTTATGAAAGTCCTAGATGGTATCCTAAAAGAGAAGGCTGTTGCATCTACCTGGAAAATGTGTCTTTTAGCATCGCCACTTTCACTAATTCTCTCATCTTGATCTTCTGGATCACTTGCTGTAGCTTTTCCATCAGCATTTGCTGCTTCGCCTTCCACATTTATGTTATAGCTTCTTTCTCTAAACTTAATTAATCAACCACTGCTAGCTTCAAACTTTTCTTCTGAAGCTTTTTTGCTTCTCTCAGCCTTTATGTAATTGAAGAGAGATAGGGCTTTGCTCTGGATGAGGTTTTGGCTAAAGGGAATTTAGTAGCAGATTTACTCTTCTATTCAGACCACTAAAACTTTCTCTATGTCAGCAATAAGGCTCTTTTGCTTTCTTATCATCTGTGTGTTTGCTGGAGTAGCATGTTTAATTTCCTGCGGGAACTTTTCCTTTGCATTCATCACTTTGCTAACCATTTAACTCAAGGGGCCTAGTTTTCAGCCTGTCTGTACTTTTGACATGCCTTCCTCACTAAAATTAATCACTTCTAGCTTTAGATTTAAAATGAGAGATGTGTGACTCTTCTTTTTCCTTCAACACTTAGAGGCCACTGTAGGATTATTGCCTGGCCTCATTTTACTATTGTTGTGTCTCAGGGAATAAGGAGGCCTGAGAAGAGTGAGAGAGATGGGGAACAGATTGGTGGAGCAGTCAGAACATGTACAACATTCATCAATTAAGTTTGCCATCTTATACGAGTGTGGTTCATGGTACTCCAAAACAATTACAATAGTAACATCAAAAATCACAGATCACAGATCACCATAACTGGTATAAGAATAATTTTTAAAAAGTTTAAAATATTATGAAAATTAACAAAATGTTACACAAAGACAGAAAGCGAGGACATGCTGTTTGAAAAAAAAAATGGCTCCAATAGACTTGCTGGATGCAGGATTGCCGCAAACCTTCAATGTGTAAAAAACGCAGTGTCTGCAAAGTGCAATAAAGAGTAATAAAACGAGATACGCCTGTGTTAGGATAATTACTTGACCTCTCTGGGGCCCACGATGCTCAGCAAAAAATGAAGGGGTTAGATTGCAACATCTCATAGGTTTTCTTCCAGCTTCAACATTCAATTTCAACCCCAGCAAGTCTTTTACAGTTGTAATGTAGCGATTACCAGCCACGAAGTCAGGAATATACCATTACGAGTCCACAGAAATAACTTCACATACTTTGGCCTGTGTATGGCTGGGAAAGGTCAGAGTCTGATGGATCACACCTTCAAGAAGGCTTCAGGTCCAATTTAAAAACTGAGTCAGAAATAAGGAAAGGCATTGCAGAGAATAGTGCAAACGCTAACAAAAATACATACACATTGTGCTGAAATGCAGTAATGACTATTGATCCTCAGTTAGATTTTCAAGTCACCATTGCACATATAGGTCTCAGTCAATAGCACCTTGTTTTAAATACATTGTACAAAGAATTTCCCAGGTGTTAACTCTCTTCTTTCACACACTACTGTGTGTGTGTGTGTGTGTGTGTGTGTGTGTGTGTGTGTGTGTCCATTATTACTTTTTTTTCTTTCAACTTTTATTTTAGGTTCAGGGACTACATGTGCGGGTTTGTTACATGGGTAAATTGTGTGCTACTAGCATTTTTTAAAAATAATTTGAGTAAGTTGTAGTCCTGATGTCCCATCACCCTCACTAGACAACCCATCAAGTTAGGAAATCATAACTGATACCACACTACCTTCTAACCCACAAAGCCATTCAAATTTCACCAATTGTTCCAGCGAGATCTTTTTATTCTGTCTTGGTTCCAGGATTCCATTCAAGAGTACACATTGCAGCTGGGCGTAGTGGCTCATGCCTGTAATCCCAGTACTTTGGGAAGCCGAGGTGGGCGGATCACCTGACATCAGGAGTTCAAGACCAGCCTGGGCAACATGACAAAACCCCATCTCTACTGAAAATAAAACAACAACAAAAAACATTAGCCGGGCATGATGGCACATGCCTGTGATCCCAGCTACTTGGGAGGCTGAAGCAGGAGAATCCCTTGAACCAGGGAGGTGGAGGTTGCAGTGAGCCAAGATCGTGCCACTGCATTCCAGCCTGGGCAACAGAGTGAGACTCCACCTCAAAAAAAAGAAAAAGAAAAAAGAGTACACATTGCATTCCATTTTCTTACCTCTTCAGTTTTCCTCTAACTGGAAGATTTCCTGAATCTTTCTATATTCTTCTTGAGCATTATAGTTTTTAAATATTATTGGATGAACTGGAAAAACTGGAACTTGACCTGAGGTTTCCTAATTACTAGACTCAGGTCATGCTTTCTTGGTTGAAAAACAACACAGAAATTGTGCACTTTTCTCCAAGCTGCACATCAGGGGCCCTTGATGTTAATACAACCTGCCAGTGAAGTAGTTAACTTTAAATCAGTGGTCATGTTTTTTTAACTAGGTTTCTCCACAATGTCACATTTTTCCTCCTGGTAACTGATATATTCAATTTTATAGGGAGATAGTCCAGGATTATGTTAATATCCTGTTCCTCATCTAACCTCCACCCACCAGCCTTGGCCTGCATTGACAACTCTCTCTTGAATCAATTACCACAATGATGGTGGGCAAGTGGTGTTTTTCCATTTCGTCAATTTTTTTTTACATTGATTAGTAGCATTCTACCATAAGGAAGAGCTTTCCTTTTCCCACAATTATTTATTGATTCATTCATTTAGTTATATCAGTATAGACCTATAAATTTCTATTTTATTCAATAGATTATATCCCATCACTATTATTATCTATTTTGAGATTACAGCTGTCCCAAATTTGGCCAGTGGGGGCCTTCAAAGTGGCTCACATGTCATGACTTGTTTCTATCATTTTTTCAGCACTTTCTTACTTTCTGGCACAATAAAATATTCCAAGTTTATTTTGAATTTTCTATGCCCTAGCCAACTAATCAACAATTTCTCCAAAGAGCCCTGGTTCCTTCGGTGTACAATGTGCTCTGTGTTTACTGTGCTCATTGCTTCTACAGTGTCGATGCTTCTAGATCTATGGAGTGGACGGAGCCAGAAAACGTGTATATCACCACGCACAGACTTACGCACACATCCATACATGTATCTTCAATAATTCCACACCTAGGCCAGGCGTGTTGGCTCATGCCTGTAATCCCAGCACTTTGGGAGGCCAAGGCGGGCAGATCACCTGAGGTCAGGAGTTCAAGACCAGCCTAAGCAACATGGAGAAATCCTGTCTCTACTACAAATACAAAATTAGCTGGGCATGGTGGCGTGTGCCTGTAATCCCAGCTACTCAGAAGGCTGAGGCAGGAGAAACACTTGAACCCCGGAGGCAGAGGTTGCAGTGAGCCACGAATGTGCTATTGCACTCCAGCCTGGGCAACAAGAGTGAAACTCTGTCTCAAAATAATAATAATAATAATTCCACACCTAAATATCTATAGGTATATACTTTTAACAATTAGTTCCTATCAACACTTCCAATTTTAATCCAAAACTTCATGATTCTTTTTAGCCTTGTTTGTAAATACTTTCTCTAACAGTGTTAAACCTGGTTCTCTTCACCATCTTCACTACATTAACTAACACGATCGAGGCCAGCAGGCTGCCTACCACAGAGCTCTGCACCCTCAGACATCGGTAAGCAAACTGCTGGGAGGGTCTTTACACCTCCCACATCATCTCTTGCCCTGAACCCCATATCCTTGGGCATGCCACCTGGAAGCCACCATAGCCACCTCTCTCCATCTCATGGCCCTGCCGTGATCCTGCTGCTAATTGCTTTGTGCTGAAAAGAGAAAGACCATTATAATTGAAAATGAATAATGTCTGTATAAGAATGGAGAGTGTTGGCCGGGCGCGGTGGCTCACGCCTGTAATCCCAGCACTTTGGGAGGCCCAGGTGGGCGGATCACGAGGTCAGGAGATAGAGACCATCCTGGCTAACGTGGTGAAACCCCGTCTCTACTAAAAATACAAAAAAATTAGCCGGGTGTGGTGGCGGGTGCCTGTAGTCCCAGCTACTCCGGAGGCTGAGGCAGGAGAATGGCGTGAACCCGGGAGGCGGAGCTTGCAGTGAGCCGAGATCGCGCCACTGCACTCCAGCCTGGGCGACAGAGCGAGACTCCGTCTTAAAAAAAAAAAAAAAAAAAGAATGGAGAGTGTCTTAGAGAAAACTGAATTGTAAGAGAAGGTAATTTTGGGCACCACTTAATCCTCTCCCTGTCTTTTCTAATGTGCTGGAACCCCATCTTCCCTTTCCTAGCAGCAAGCATTCATCAGCCTGGTACTGCCTGCAAGCAGTCCAGGGAGCTTCACCAAGGATCCTGGGCCTACCTTGCCCTTCTTCATTACCAAATCCTTTCTTACCTCCTCCTCCCTGCCATTTGACGGACCTCCTTTAGGTGTTAAGAGGAAAATTAACATGTCTGTCAGTGGTGGAATTTCAGATAGCACAGGGAAACTGATACTATGGCATTCAAACAGATATTGTAGGAGATATTTGGGGGCAAGACACCCTTAAACTGCATCAAAAATATGACTCCACTCTGATTATTTTAGGTAAATACGCACAACTCAGAGGGTTTTTCTTCAGTATTTTTAGATTCCATAGCAAAAAGTAAAATCAGATAGAGAAGAAATGCAAAATGTATATATTATCAAAGTTTCTGAATAACTATTGCAGACATTCTATTTTTTTGACAGTGAGTAAATCAGTCTTTGCAATTATTAGTCCTGGACTAATTTAGAAAGCAAATACCATTGAGCTGCCAAAATAAGCATCATACAATAATAATTAAAATATATTTTTAAACTGTAGTAAATATTTTTCTCCAGTGTGGCTTTTTACTTATAACAAATACTATAAGGTAAAATTTAGATTTATTATCTTAATTACAACCATAGACTCAAACTGTTATAGTAATGAAAACAGGATCTAATTACACAGAGGTACCATGAGACTGATCCTTTTCTAAATGCTGTTATACAGCATTATTTATTTCATTTAATCCTCACATTGACCCATTTAGCCACTATATAGACAGCTACTTATTATTATGGTAACTTTTTAACAATCAAACTATATTTAAGAAAAATAGATGTCTTAAGTGACATTTTTCAAATATTTCACATTTGCATAATATGCATTTTAATTTAATAATGTTACTTAAGTCATGTGTTTTAAGGAAGCAATTTCTCATAATGGGAAATTAGTTTTGTGTGGGATGTGAATTATACAATCATTACATCTATCCTGCAGAGGTTTTTAATTTAATTGTTTCAATGTCTAAGCAAAGATCCTCATGTTGGGGGCATTAATGTAAGTGAATATTTTTATACAGGAGAAAACAAGGAAAAACGTTAAGTATTAATTCTAAAATTAGAAATCAGTGAGAACAAAACCAGACAAAAAGAGGTGCATTTTTCTCCATCCCACCAAAAAAAAAAAAAAAAAAGAAAAAAACATTGCCTAGGGGAAGAAAATTATATTTCTTTCATTTGTGATAAAATGTAAGTAGTCTCTTAAAATAGGGAAACAAAAACCTGGAGAAGGTCAACTCACTCAGGGTTACTGAAGAGATATTTAGGGGATAAACAGCTGCTTTTGTTTCAATAGACAGGAAGGGTAAGGCTTCAGGGAAATTGCTCTACTGCTGCCTGCATCACTTATGTAAAATGTGGTTCAAGGACCAGCAGCATTGGTATCACCTGGCACCTAGTGAAACGCAGACTCTTGAACCCTATTCCAGACCTACGGAGTCAGATCGTGAATTCATATAAATATCACAATATGTGCTAACTCACCCTCATCCAAACTATTCTCCTTGTAGCTACCAGAGAGATTAGCAAACCCGGGACTTATGCGTCACTTTCTTAAAATTCTTCAATAAAGTCTGTTACACTTACAATGACCCAATTCTTGCCATGGTCTACAAGGCCCTGAGAGATCTGGTGCCTGCCTGCCCTCCCACCTCATCCAGAACCACTGTCTCCTGATCTCACTTTGTTCCCTTCACACTGGACATTTTCAGATTCCTCCAGTGTCTTAAGCTCTTCATTACCTTCAGTTCATCACACATATTTCTTCTGCAAGGAATCATCATATTCACTTTACTTTTCATTTGACTAAATTCTATTCATCCTCCAGGTCTCTGTTCAAACTTGAGTACTTTCCTCAGAGAAGCTCTTTCTAAAACCTCACAACATAATAATCCCTCCACCCAACTTCTTACTCTCCATTTGGGCTGTCTTTCATAGCAATTTAGCTTTTAGTTAGTACTATGTGTGCATGGTCATATGTGCACTTATTTGTATAATTCTTGTCTCCTTCACTAAGCTATAAGTCCCTTAAGGGCAGAAATAATTGCGTTTTGCTCAATACTGTGTATTTATCTCTTACAAAACTACCAAAACATTTATTGGGTTAGCAAATGTTGATAAAGAAGCAATGTTGAAGAAAGACGTAAAGTAAATTATTCTATGATAATTTTAAAAAATGTTATCTTTTATGATTTCTCTTTTAATCATAACAATTTCAAACACGAATAGATGGTATGGAAATTATTAAAATTAATCCTGGCTATGGGTCAGTTTTTATCCTTCTATCCTTTCAACTTTGCTCAACATAGCCATAAATTCACAAATATTTATCAACTCTCCAAAAGAGAACAGGCTCTGGTCTTCTTCATCTCAAATACATGATCAGCCTTGTATCTTCTTGTTTTTAACTGTATCACCAAAAAAATACAAAATGTTTTCCTTAGGCCAAACTTAATGAAAGGGCATTGTTATAATTTTCCTGAAAACCAAACCAAATCAAACCTGATAACAGTTAAGAGATCTGAGACTCCTTTGATTTCTTATACCACCCAATGTAGTATTCATCTACTGGCTGACTGGCCTTTCTGCCACCTTTGAAAATTCCAATACAGAAGTTCCTGCAAAACCAAATTTAGAATACATTCCTCTCTTAGGACCATTATATGTCCTGCTTTCCAGCATCAATAACTCTACGCAAACAAGTTGGAAGTGAAGTAGCCACCGTAAAGGAGAGATATATATCAAGTCTCTGATTAGCTATGGCTGTATAACAAATTACCTCCAAAACATTGTGGCTGAAAACAACCATTTTATTAAAGCTCACAATTTCTGGGTGAAATTTGGGAAACGCTCAGCTGAGCTATGCTTCTGCTCCACTTGATTTTAATTAATACAATACCCAGCTGATGAGCTGGCTGGTCTGAAGAGTCCAGAATGGCTTTGCGCACATCTCTTGGCAGGGATGGCTGGAAGACTGCACTCAGTTGTGTCTGTGGCTGGAGTATCTACATTTGGCCTCTTGAGCATTACAGTCTCAGGGGAGTTGGACTTCTTAAATGGAATCTCAGGAGGTGCTAGAGAGAGTGTTTAAATAAACAGGAAGCAGAAGCTAACAGATTGTAAAGACTTGATTCTTGAAATTAGCATATTCTAACTTCCACTATATTCTATTGGTCGATCAGTCAAACAATACCACTGCATTCACGGGAAACGAACAAAGTATCCCAACCTATGTTGGGAAAGACAAACTGGTAAGTTGTGAAAGGCTATAGACGTGCTGAAATATTTATATTCCATTGTACAAATATAATTTCTTTGTTTTTCATCATAGGAAAAAGTTGGAAATAACCAATTTATATTATAGTATTTATAGGAAATAGCTTCCAAAATTCACATATACATTATGTTTACATTTCTAAGATATAAGTATGCCAAGAGATAAACACTACAAGTGGTTTTATAAAAACAAAACCATCAACATATTATACTGATTGCATTTGTATTAATTTTGTTCATAGTTCTCAAACATTTTGTAGTGTGGGCATATTATATTAACAGTGAAAAATGAAAATACAATATTATATGAAGTTCAGGAAAAAAATCTTAAATCAAAATAATGGTCAAAGAGCTTTCTCTCATTGAAATTTAATTTGCTCAGTGGTGAATTAAATAACACATGGTGCAATTTGAATTCTCCTAAAATGTTTAGCTTTTGAAATCCTAGCCCATGAGTTATCAGTATGAAAGTTCTCCAAAGCATTCAAGGCAGTTTACCATAGTGGTAGAAATCAAGGACTCTTGATCCTTTGTAGGCTTCTAATTCATTCACAAATTGCTACTTGTTTGATCTTGGGCAAGTTACTTTAACTGGCTGTATCTTAGTTTTCTATTCTATAAAAGTGGTTTGATAATTACAATACTTACCCCGTGAATTGTTGAGAGTTAAATGACTTAATATGTATGAAGTACTTGTTTAAGGGCCTGGCATGTAGTTCTAAGCAAGTGCTATAAAAGTATCACCTATTACTACTATGCTTTTAATGCTGAAACAGACATAAAAATGTCTATGAAGCTAATTGTATACTAATTCAATTAGAAAAAAATAGAAATGAAATACAGTGTATCGGTAATGATAGGGAGTTTTAGAATTATTACAGGCATATTCAACTCTATTTCCTCCTCATAAAAGTTATCATCCACAATCAGACCTGCTGTTTGGCAGCTCAGATTTGAAAATAGCCCTTTTGACAGCAAGGTCAAGGGAATTTCTCTTGTGAAAGAGAGTACCGCCTAATGCGAACAATAGGTAGAGAGTTATTTACAAAATATATTTTGTATATTTTTTGTATATATAAAAATACAGAGGGTATTCTCTAATACCCTCTGGTAAAATTAATTCTCGATAGACAAATGCAAAACAAAATAGAAATACATACAAGTAAAAGTTATTGGTAAGTCAGAATGAAGGTGTAGTACTTATACCTACTTCCCTTTCTAGCTAAGAACTATTTGCTGAGTTGCTGATACTCAGTTCAGTGAGGGAGGGTCTACTCTGCAAGGAGGTGCTTCCAAAATACTCATAAAAATAGCCTTCTTAGGGCACCCCAAAGTGGCTGAAATATGCCATAGGAGAGGGTGTGGATTTGCCTGCCACGTGGCTGCTAGCTTTGCTCTCTGCTCTGCACTAGCTTCTCCTCTTGACTGCCCAGCAAAGGTGGCCTTTGTAACTTCATGACACTCATATTCAGGAGTGGGTGAATGACAACACCCATCTCTGCCCCTACAGTCAACAAAATACACACTCACCATCTGCTATCAAGCAGCAAGTGCTGTCTTCCTTTATGATGTATAATGTTTTCATTATGGAACCAGAAAAAAAGAAAGTTTGTTCCAAAAGTTTCTGCATGGCAAAAGACATATGGCCCTACATAGCTTTAAAATTTACAGCAATGTGACCCATAGATATTACTTATGAATGAAGAGGAGAGAAGAGGATGGAAAGAGAAAAAGGTACAGAACTTCACAGTTCCCAATGCTCTTCCATATTCATTATTTTATTTGAGCTGATCCACACAACAGTTTTATGAGGTTAAATAAGCAAAGCTAAATGTTAGCCACCATCCCCAAGTTACTGGATCCCCATGTCATCTTAAGCAATCCAGTCAACATTTCTCAGGATCCTTGTCTGCAGAAGTTGTAATGCTTGTCAATTAAATAATATAGTTGTGAAGATGAAAAACATATGAAATTGTCTCATGTTGTGAAAACTCTTGAATGCCAGAGGTAAACTTGTTACATAGTTCCTAAACATAGAAACTAATTATGTGTTTCAAGTACAAAGTATTGATTAAAAAGATTTTGTATATAACTAAGATGGTTTGGAGATATTAGCTGAGTACAAAATGTCAATTGCTTTCGAGAAAAATGATTTTCTTATTTTTCTGTACCTATTATTCGAAAGTTAGAGGAACTGAGATAAGAATTACGTTAGTTGAAAGTATTTTCTGTGAAAATTATGATTCACTTTCTATCTTCAATCTAAAAACTAAAGTTATTTATTTATTTTGGGATTTGGAATTATTCCTAGAATATAACATGAATTGTTACAGCTATTAACCAAATTAGAGTCATTTTCTTACCCAAGAGACATGAAAAAGATTATTTTAAAAAAGACAAAATCATAAACGAGGAAATAAACAGTAATATTCTTACATTACCTGGGCCACATTGCAAATATACTATCACATCTACTTATTATTTATTATACAATATGAAATATGACACACCCATATGATTTATTATATGATAAGACTGCCTACTCTGTTATTTCCCTATAATGCAATGAATAAGACACCTTCAATTCTGTGAGCCATTTTGAAAGAGGACTTGACCATTATAATTAGAATATCTGAAGTAACAGACCCAGAGAAAAATCTCAAAATAATATTTTGTCGGTTTTTAAGAGTAAAGCACAAAAACTATATCCAATTTAGGAAAGTCTTATTTTACCTCAATGCTGCTATAGCCTGCATGCTAAGTTCAGGGAACTTAAGCACTGTCAATAGTTCAATGAGCAGATCAAAATGTGCAATGAGACTGAATAATTATAGTAATTCCCAACTGGGAGAGGAGAGCCTTGAATGTTTATTTGGATGTCCTAAATTTTAATTTTGGTCTAGAATATGATAACATTTAAAAGGACCTATTTAGCAATTGTTCATATGTGGTGTTATACATCACTGTCCTCCAAGGATACCTCTCAACTTACTGAAGAAGAAGCCACTCTATAAAGTGATTGGAACACATCATCTAAGAACTTCTGGATGAAAATATCTGCACTCCATCTAAAGATAGATTCAGATCAAAACAACTGCATCAACATACACACAGGCAGTAATTATATATACATCATTGATTTGCTATTTTAATGTTGTTACATATTTATGCTGATGACCTTAATTCCACTCTTCCACTTATTCTACCTTTCATTTATTTTTCTTTATTCTACCTTGTCATCTCCTCTACTCTAAAATCAAATTAGTACAGGTTTAACACTCATGTTAACAGTTACAAATAGGCAATTTCTTTTTTTTTTTTTTTGTTATAATTTCCATCCAAGGATTTACCATAGTATCTCAGGTGCATCAAGATACAGACTCAGGGCCGGGCGCAGTGGCTCACGCCTGTAATCCCAGCACTTTGGGAGGCCGAGGCGGGCGGATCACGAGGTCAAGAATTCGAGACCATCCTGGCTAACATGGTGAAACCCCGTCTCTACTAAAAATACAAAAAATTAGCCGGGCATGGTGGCAGGCGCCTGTAGTCTCAGCTACTCCGGAGGCTGAGGCAGGAGAATGGCGTGAACCCAGGAGGTGGAGCTTGCAGTGAGCCAAGATAGTGCCACTGCACTCCAAAAACAAAAGATACATACTCAGAAACATTGACTTCAAGTAACACGTGCATCATCACTGAAAATAGTTTTCACGTAAATCAGAAAGCAAATCAGTAGTACTCATCCGCACTTTGTTTTTTAATGTTTTTCTTGTCCCAGAAAACTTAGAGGTATTTGAAGTTATTTGGCCTCAAGACCTCAGGAATCATCACAACTCCCTGGGTTTCTGGTACACAATTAAGATGTCAATAACGGCAACCATGTGAGGATTTTTTCCAACTATATATTCAAATGAACATAATGCAGACATAATGCTCTGATTTTTGAAAATCCAGTTTAAAATATGTACAAATAAAAAGTCTGTATATTCACAGACCTATTCAGAATTGCAGGTGGATTTGGAACTGATCATTTTTTAGAGCCACTTCAAGAATTCCCAAATAGGCTCAGCTCTCCATGCCAAAGGAACTGTCAGAGAATCTGCCAAGTGAAGCCTGATGTTTAACTTAATATGAGTAACAAGAGGGTAGAAAGGAGGATAAAGGGACATTCCACTTATATACACAATATGAAGTCTTCCATCCTCATCCAAAATTTAAAAATTGCTATGCCTCACTTGCATTAAATACCTATCTAGATAGCTTTGGAAATAAAACCCCAGTGAGCAAAGGAGTCAAAGTCTTTCTTTAAGAGGAAGTATTGGAGACAAAGAGAAAAAGAAAGTGAATTGTGAAGAATGGAGTATAAATGTTTTAAAAAAGATAGTGAAGCACTTAAGGTGATATGTACGACTAGCCACCACATCAGTAAAATTATATCATAAAAAGAAGAAATAAAGGTCTTATAAGCAGTTAAGATTCATTAAAAATTAGTGCTTAAGATACAATATATAAATTCTTATTTTTGAAATTATTTTACGTATTTTTAAAGAGTATGAAGAGAATGTCAGTAAGATGGTGAACTAGGAGGTCTCAGACTTCACTACCCCCACAGAAAGTTCAACAAGCAACTATTCACAGTTAAAAATGTGTTGGCTGAAATACCAAAAGTTGGTAATAAGCCCAAATCTTCTTTGTCATCCACAGAACTGAATAAAAACTTATTCATGGGTAAGAGAAATGGTCTCATTTTGATGAGACCCAAGTCCCTCTCCCCCAAGTCAGCACAGTGCCACACAATAATTCCTCGAGGTCCAGCTTCTACAATGGGAAAGAGAACTAGAGGTAGACACGCAGCTTCCCTAGCATTATGAAATGCTTTTTCCAGGAAGCCCATTCTGGTCTCAGCTTACAGAGAATGGGAGGAAATGGCACAGCTACACCACTCGGGATCAAGTAAAAACAAAGCAAGGAGATACAGCCCATAGTGACCAGCTCACAGATCTTGATGGTACCTCTGTGTCCCTGCCAGCAACGGCACCTGAGGAGAGGTAACAGGTAACAGCCTAATCCATCTATAAAACCAACCTGGGGGCTCCCAGAAGTATGGGAAGTTCAACCTGTTTCGAATCCCTAGACAGTCAGCCTCCAGGACCAGCTTCAGACTTAGCCCAAGGAGATAGACTACCACCACCGTGGATTTTCGAAAAATGTAGCGGCTAATTCTGCCACATCCAGTAGTTTGAACAGTGCTCAGACAAGCCTCAAAGCCCACCCTGAGGCCCTACCGAAGCAGAGACAAACTTCAACTGTGAATTTCTACTGAGCACAGTAGTTGGTCACATCCCTCCAGGTCAGCAACTCCACCTGAATTTGGAGCCTCTCCTGCAACCCTGCTCAACTGCTGAACTAAAATAACATCTGGCAAGGAAATACACCCTGTAATCCAGCCAGATCAGAGCTGACTGCAGTGTCCATATAGCAGTGCAGCCTGATAACAGAGCTTAGTCAGTGGTCTTGCCAGAAAGCAGAGCCCAGCTGCTTCCCCACCTGAACTCACAGAAAAGGCAGCAGTCCATCTATCTAGATAACCACAGGGCAAGCTATGCCTGCTCAGGGTCATTACCAGCGAGCCCATAGAGAATTACAGGCTAGATTAAATAGTATAGGTCTCTCCCTGCTGAAGAACACTTGTAAAAGCCAAAAGAGGTGGCTGTCTCCTTAAATGCACAAGCATACAAGAATACAAGGATTACAAAGACTCAGGAAATTACAACACATCCAAAAGAAACTAATGAAGCTACAACAATGTACCCTAAAGAAAGAGATGTATGAAATGACAGACAAAGAATTCAGAATAATCCTTAACAAGGTCAGTGAACTACAAGAATATATCAATTAAAAAATTACATAAAATTTGAAAAAGAATACAGAAATCAACTGAGAAATCTATCTAAGGAACAGGTAAAACAATTTTAAAAATATAGAAATCTCAGAGGTAACGAGTACAATGATGAGCCAAGAAATGCAATAGAAAGCTTTGAGGGCAGGCTTACTCAAGCTAAAGAATCAATGAGCTCAAAGGCAGAATATTTGAGATTATTAAGTTAGAGAAACGGAAAGAAAAAAAAATGACAAAGAATGAAGAAAGCCTACGGAATTATGGGACACTATCAAGAGACCTAACTTTCACATAATATGAATTTCAGGAAAAAAAAAGAAAGAGAAAACAACAGAAAGCATATTTTAACATATAATAGCTGGAAACTTGTAATCTGGGCAAAAATGCCAACATCTAGGTACTGGAAGTACAGAAATCTCAATAAAATTCAACACAAAGAGGAGTTCAGCAAGACATCTAATAATTAAACTATTAAAAATCAAAGACAAAGAAAAAATTCTCAGAGCAGTAAATGATAAGAAACATAGCATTTATAAAGGTGTCTCAATGTGACTATTGGCAGATGTCTCAGCAGAAGCCCTGCAAGCCAAAAAAGAATAGAATGATATAAGCAAAGTGCTGAAGGAAAAAAAAAGAAAACTGCCAACAACCACAAAAAAATGCTTTACCCAGCAAAACAGTCCTTAAGAAATGAGAGAGAAATAAAAACATTCTTAGACAAACAAAAGTTAAGGGAGGTCATTATCACTAGGCCCGTTTTACAGGAATTGCTAAAGGGAGCTCAGTAAGCTGAAACAAAAGGATACTAATTAATAAAATAAAACTTAAAAAAGCACAAATTCTCTAAGTAATGAAAAGCAAAATTCAGAACACACTAGGACAGTAATGTTGTTGTACAAAGAATTCTATCCCTAGCACAGAACTTAAAAGACAAAACTATTAATTACAATTATAACTAAAATAAATTATCAGAGATACATATTATGAAATGATATCAAAACCATAAAATATGATAGGGGTAGGAGTAATGCTGTGGAGTTGTTTTATAAAATCAAAGTTAGGTTGTTATCGGCTTGAAGCAGACTGCTGTAAGATGGTTTATGTAAGCCTCATGGTCACCACAAAGCAAAAACTTATAGTAGATGCACAAAAAAAATTAGAAAGAATTCAAAGCCTACCAATACAGAAAACCATCAAACCACAAAGGAAAACAGTGAGAGAAGGGAAAAAAACAGCAACTACAAAACAACCAGAAAACAATTTTTTTAAACAGCAGTAATAAATTCTTATCAATCAGTAATTACTTTCAATGTAAATGGATTAAATTATCCAATAAAAAGATATGGAGTGACTGAATGGGTGTGAAAGAGACCCAACTCTATGCTGTGTTCTGAAGAATCACTTCACTGTTGTGTTTAAGGACAAGCATAATCTGAGAGTGAAGAAATGGAAAAAAAATTCATGCAAATGGAAATCCGAACAAGAGCAAGTTAAGCTGTACTAAAAAAACAGACTTCAAGTTAAAACCTGTAAAAAGAAAGAAGGAAATTATATAATGATAAAAGGGCCAATCTATCAAGAGGATATAACATTTGTAAGTATGTATGCACATTGGAGCGCCTAAATACATAAAGCAAATATTCAAGAATCTGAAAGAATCTGAAGGGAGAAATAGATTGCAATACAGTAAGAGTAGGAGACTTCACTACCTCACTTTCAATATCTGGATTCATAATCTACCACCTGTTGTGAATTCTAACACGGGCAGCTTTTTCTATAACTCCACCCTCCCTAATTGCCTACAGTGTGCCAAACAGACATAGTACCTACAGGGGAAAGGAGGGGAAGGGCTGTCTGGGACCCTGGCTGGTGCAGCAATGCAAGAGAACAGGACAGGGACATGAAAAGCCCATCCTAAATCTGGTTAGAATGTGAGATGTGATAAGTTACAATTGCCAAGACAGTGTGGGAAGAATTCTGAAGAGAATCCTGAAGTAATTACTGGTGTTATTCCAAGAAGAGCTATAATCATCACCCAACAATAATTTTCTGGATTTGATATTAGCCACAATCAGACTTAACTAATATGCAGGGAAGAAATCTGTCTATAAGTATTCTCTAATAGATACACAGATACAAATCTATTCAAATAGAATAGATATCCTTCTAGAATATTCTAGAAAATTACTCTAATGAGTATTTTTAACAAAAGCAAACTTACCCTGGTCAAATGAAGTTTAAGATTCAGAGGATCTCACTTGCACAGACCCTTGAAAAAATTGTGAGAGAACTCTATATAGTCACATGAGCTATATTTTTCCAAAAGTTACAAAAGTAATAAGTTTTAACTATAATTAGTGAAGACCACTCTCTCCACTCTGATCATCTTTCCTTCAGCATATTTCCTCCCATGACTAATGATGTTGGAATGGCTTAGAATAGTCTGGAGTCCAGTGAAGGGGAAGCTGAGTTGAGGATACATTTAATTTGGGTTTAGTGGATATATATTTGTGGCTTAAAGTCATTTTTGTGCAATCTTATGTTATTGCTACTTGATCCAGTATAAGACTACTCCTGCTTCCTAATGCTTCATAATACTTGTCACCCGTAGTATGTGCTGATGGAGGAGAAACAAGATTTGAAATGCACACGGACTGTGAAAAATTATTAAAATAAGAGTAAGCTGGGGATATAACATATATGACCATAAGTGTACCATATATTTTTTTAGACTAGAATAATGAAAAATAGACTTGAACAAAATGTCTGTCCTTACAGGACACAAACCACTTCACAATATTACAATTAAAAAGTATATCTATAGGCCGGGCATGGTGGCTCATGCTTGTAATCCCAGCACTTTGGGAGGCCGAGGTGGGTGGATCACAAGGTCAGGAGTTCAAGACCAGCCTGACCAACATGGCGAAATCCTGTCTCTACTAATAATACAAAAATTAGCCGGGCATCGTGGCGCATGCCTGTAATCCCAGCTACTCAGGAGGCTGAGGTAGGAGAATCGCTTCAATCTAGGAAGTAGAGGTTGCAGTGAGCCAAGATCACACCACTGCACTCCAGCGTAAGCATCAGAGCGAGACTCCATCTCAAGAAAAAAAAAAAAAAGAAAGTATATCTATGGAGGAAGTTACAATTTTTATGCACAGCAACATATTAAACCCCTCTTAGAGTATCTGACACATTTTGACCTGAAAAATTCTGAGGGTTCAGATGAAATGGCATGCCACATTAAATCAATGCAGCAAAACAGTCTGAAAAACATGTCTCTATACCTATCCTCCTCTATCTTCCTATCTATCTCCCTCTATCTACCAATCAACCAAACTAAAGGGTCAATGTACATAGCATAAGAACAATTTGTATAACTACAGAGCTCAATACAAAAGTACAGCAATTTTGAAAAATATTTATATTACTCTTGGATATGTTTATTTTCAGATTATGTTTATATTTTTCCAGAGTTACTAATCAATCCAAATAGTCAAACATTATAGGAAGAAAGTATTCTTGTGAAAGCCAAAAATGTAAAATAAAGAAAATTGTCCAAACCTTCAAATTTTCCAAAATTCTTATAGCATAGTAGAGATTAAATACCACGATGGTCAAAATCATGGAAATTAAAAAAAAGAATCACGCAAAATAATTTTAAAAAACAGACTCTTAAAATACCAACAGAAGAAACAGACAATTATGAGAATCAGAACACTCCTAAGCAGAAATCTAAAACAGATGGAATATGAAGTTATATGTTTGTAAAGTCAATAGAACATCTACAAAATAATCAACAACCTCAGTTTTACTTCACTAAAAATGTTGTGATCAGTTGCTAAGGCCTGGTATTATGAGTAATGACTTCGTTCTCCCGTACTTAATAAAGTACTGCTTGTACTTTTTAAAATCATTATAAAAATAATATCTACGAAGAATCTAGGTGCATAATACAAGAGGCACAAAATTGATGCTTCTTGAACACACTTTTTATTTTAAAAATATTTTTATTTTGGTAAAATAAACATAAAATTTGCCCTTTTAACTACTTTAAATGTACAATTTAGTGACCTTAAGTACATTTACAGGTTGTGCAACCATTGCCAGTATCCATTTCCAGAAGTTTTTCATCATTCCACACTTGGTCCAAGCCAAAAGGCCAAGAAGCAATCTTTTTCATCATTCCAAAAGGAAACTCTGTACTCTTTTAAGCAATAAATCTGTCCTGTTCCACCCTCAGCCCATGGTCAAACACACATTCTTTTTTTAAAAAAAAATACTTTTTATACTTTAATATTTATACTTAAAAGAATACTTTTTATACTCTTGGGAATCCTGTCTCTTATATTCCAATACAAAAATAGTATAAACTTAGAAGAAAATTAAGATTTCACAGAACATAAAATAGTTATGTTTACTTGTTTTACAAATAACCACTTGTCCCATATTAAAGACCTAGCAGAAAAAAAAAATTTTTCACCTTTAAGCATAAAAAATATTTGCCTCAGTATCTATTGTCCTATACAGCATGTCTCTTGCAATAAAAAACTATGAAGCACACATAAAGACAAGAAAAAAAGAGCACAATCTAAAGATTTGTCTCTAAAGAGACAAAACTCCAGACTCAGATATGACGTGTTGGAACTATCAAACAGAGACTTAAAAAAAATCTACGATTAATACGTTAAATGTACTAATGGAAAAAGTAAGCAACATACAAGATCAGCTAAATAATTTCATCAAAGAGATGAAAACTATAAGAAACAAATCAAATTGAAATGCTAGAAATAAAAATAAACTAATAGAGATGAATAATGACTTTCACATGTACTTTGTGATATTCCCCTGCTCTTGTGAATGTACTTTGTATGCTACACCCCCGCTCCTCCCTCGAGAAGGTACTTTGTAATATCCTCCCCTGCCCTTATAAAGGTACTTTGTAATATTCCCCCCACCTTGAGAATGTGCTTTGTTTAAGATCCACCCCCTGCCCACAAAAAATTGCTCCTAACTCCACCACTTATCCCAAACCTATAAGAACTAATGATAATCCCACCACTCTGCACTTACTCTCTTTTTGGACTCAGCCCACCTGCACCCAGGTGATTAAAAAGCTTTATTGCTCACACAAATCCTGTTTGGTGGTCTCTTCACATGGACACGCATGACATTCTACAGCTAATAGCAGTTGGTAGCAGATGTGAGATGATAATTCCGTTCTCCCAAATTTACACTGCCACCGAAATGAGGCTGGGAAAAACAACAGAATGGAATAGGACTTCCAATGAGGATCCAATGCAACCAAGAGGAAGTGGAGATCTCCAGAAGCGAGAGGGTAGACCTGTAAGAACCCCAAGGACGCCAAACCTGCAGGCATAAATTGCCAAGTTCTCAATGATGTCTTAAGGCAACCTGGTACTTGATTTTGAAGGACTTCCTAAGATAGAAAAAGGGTTTTTTTTGTTTTGTTTTGTTTTTTTTGAGATGGAGTCTCGCTCTGTTGCCCAGGCTGGAGTGCAGTGGCACAATCTCGGCTCACTGCAAGCTCCGCCTCCCAGGTTCATGCCATTCTCCTGCCTCAGCCTCCCGAGTAGCTGGGACTACAGGTGCCCGCCACCACACCTGGCTAATTTTTTGTATTTTTAGTAGAGATGGGGTTTCACCATGTTAGCCAGGATGGTCTTGATCTCCTGACCTTGTGATCCGCCCACTTTAGCCTCCCAAAGTGCTGGGATTACAGGCATGAGCCACCGCACCCGGCCAGATGTGCCTCCCTGTCTTGGTTTCACAGTAAACAACTTTCCTGCCAATCCTTAACTACGGAGCCCATATCTGCTCCCCACTCTGTAAATTACCCCTCCCGCCAAAACTGCTCTTCCCACCAGTGTAACTACATTCCTGCACCCTTCAAGTTAGCCAGTCGAGTTCAGCTTAGATTGTGCCATCCAACTCCAGTCAGCGAGGCAGGACACAGTGGCAGGGACAAGCTTAATTAGGAATAAAAAACCCCTTCCCTCCTTTGTTCCATGTGTTCTTGTGGCAACCAAGCTTGTGAGTAACACTCTTCTACAGAAGTAAGTTTGCTTTGCTGAGAAATCCTTTGTTTAAGTGCTCGTTTTCTTTGTGACTCCGAGCCTTACTTCCAACATAATCCTTCAGAGTTGCCCATTAAATGAGTTCAGCTTGCCCATAAACATGCCCTCTAGGAACATTTGAAAACTGCTACCCAAGAAAGCTTCAGCACTGGCACCAATCTAAGTCACCTCTCTTGCTCCAGTACAACACCCTTAGCCCTGGCCCTGGCTGCTCACCCACACTTGCCACAGTATTTCTACTGAATTCACACTATTTATTTTCCTGCTGCAACAACAGCTCAGTTTAGACTCATTTTCTTGTGTAACCACAGAACTTCCCTTAGCAAGAGACATGCTCTCACTTCAATCTTGAGGAAATAATTTGCTACATCCATTTTTTTCTCTGATTCCCCTACTTCAAAGCAGTGAGTTAAAACAAGAATAAATAAAACACGGCCCTAAGATCATGTATATTGTGACTAGCAGAAGATCTATAATTTTAATAAAACTGGATGCATTTGAACAATCTATGAATTTTTACCATTTCTCTGAGTCTAGAATCTAATCTGTCAGTTTCCTGTAGTTACTCAGACTGTCAATATCCAAAGAAGAATTTTGACTGAATATCAGTATGTTCTAATCCAAATGTAGAAATCAGCACAATCAGGACTTCGGAGAGTTCTTGAAATCACCTGATATCTGACAAACTGTTATAACTAAATATCAGTGCCAACACAAGATTTTTGCAAAAGTTTATGAACACACCCAGTACTTTTTAACATACTTACTGTAACATCCTCTACCCTGTGGGATGAAAACCAAACCCCATCTCCCCCTCTAAGAAACAAATTGTAACACTTTACCTTTCATGTTCAAACTCTTAAAAATAAGGTCTCAGAAAAATTGTCTTCCATTGCTTTCCATAGGGTTAGAAGTTTATTCACACAAAGGTCAAAAATATTTTTTGATTTTTATTTCTAACTGACAAATCATAGTTGTATATCTTTATGGGGTACAACGTGATGTTTTGATTGTTGAAATACAAAAAGCCTCCTTCTAAAGTGATACTAAATAATGCCTAAATGACTTTTTCTAAACTTGTGCCAGCTTTGTTTAATCAGACAAATAAGTACAAGTCATTTATACCATTTTTAATATAAATAATTCAAGATTTTTACTTTTCTCTCCCTTTATGTCATTACTAATACACTAGAAATAATAATAACAATAGTACATGGCTAGGATTATTTAAATAATAATACTCTTTAACTTACATTTTTGTTACCTATTATGTGCTGGAACTAATAGATGTATCATATCTATCTATCTATCTATATATATATATAAAACTCTCATAATGTCTACCTGGTATGTATTATAATCCCATATTTATGTTAGAATGATGGCTCATAAAGATGAAGTGATTTTTTGAAATCATGAGTAGAACAAAACTTCATTTTTGCCTAAAATAATGTTGGCACACATTAGGATTACCATAAATATTTGCTTAATGAATAAATTAACATGAATAAACCCAGGTTGTCTGTTGCTAAAGCATATACCTTTTTCCTATACTGTGTTCAGCTTTATCCTCTTTTGTTTAAAAATCATTTAAACAGTCAAGTGGTAAAATTGGAGCATAATTCTAAATAAAACAAGGAAGGTGTAGGGATGGGTGACTCATTCCAAAAGCATTCTAATTTCCAGTATCATAATCAAAATACATTCAGTTCATACCCATATTCATCAAGGAAATTGGAAACTATAATTTGATGCCATTAGCAAACCGTGAGCACCAGGCCACACGGCCACACACCAACAGAGAACAGAGTGCCGGATGTCCCTGAGCTTCATCTCCCAGCTCAGAAACCGCAGTTGAGCCACTATTACCCAGTACTGCCATTATCGAGATCCACAGAGCAGCCATTCACAGCTCTCACAGAGAAGAGGGGGCATAATTCAGGAGGCTACATCTTTTTCTTGAGTCGGGAGCCTTTCCTCCTCCTGTGGCCGCAGCTATTAGTGAGAGAACTTGGTAACAGTGAAGAGGGTTACCAGGTCTTCCACCTGTGTGCTACTCAGCTAGATCAACAACACAGCATACGTTCAGGCACGGTGGCTCACACCTCTAATCCCAGCACTTTGGGAGGCCGAGGCGTGTGGATCACCTGAGGTGAGGAATTTGAGACGAGCCTGCCAACATGGTGAAACCCCATCTCTACTGAAAACACAAAAATTAGCCAGGCGTGGTGGCGGGTGCCTGCAATTCCAGCTACTCAGTAAGCTGAGGCAGGAGAATCGC
Source organism: Hylobates moloch (assembly GCF_009828535.3). Taxonomy (NCBI): domain Eukaryota; kingdom Metazoa; phylum Chordata; class Mammalia; order Primates; family Hylobatidae; genus Hylobates; species Hylobates moloch. The sequence goes on along the minus strand of NW_026652293.1, from coordinate 70,856,269 downwards.
TTGAACCCAGGAGGCAGAGGTTGCAGTAAGCTGAGATCCTTCCACTGCACTCCAGCCTGTGTGACAGAGTGAGCCTCCGTCTCAAAAAAAAAAAAAAAAAAGAAAAGAAAAGAAAAAGAAAATAGCATACAATGATTAGCACCAATAAAAATGGTTTTCTGCATTGACAATGCTTTTAGGTTAAATTGAAATGTACCCATTGAAACTGACCCACCCTAATTTAAATGATTCTGTTATGGACAGTGTTGGTGCTCTCTCTCTGTATGGACGGTTGGGAAGTTGGAAGACCCTGTTATTCTCAGTTTCCTTCATGGCCATAGAGTACCCTCAGAGGACCCAGTAACTGACAGGTCTCCTGGGTGGCCCAGAGTTCTGCTGACATGAGAGAATTAATCAATAAGCTTCACAGGTAAACAAAGATTCTCAACTCTCTTACATTTTGAAATGACAATTTTTTACTCTAAAGAGAAAACATTAGGCAGTTTTGTTCTCTGCCAGCTATAAATAGTGCTATCGAGACTACTATGAATATGACAAGATGATCATGCATTGATGGGATGGTAATTTTCTCTAATGTTCTGAGGAGTTTTCATCATATAGAAAATTTATCTCTTCCAATTCATTCTAAAATATTATTTTTAAAGGGAGAGAGAAGTATAGGCATTATGTTGTTTAGTAACAGTCACAAGTATTTCACAGTTGCCAAAACGTACCATATTTTCATAAGAATTTTTCATTTTATAAATAATGTTAGTTATTCTGTCACTCAAGGCATAACTACTGAAAATTGGTAAGCTGCAAAGGTAATGGCTATTTCTATTGTAAGAGTCAAATTAAGATGTCACAGATGAAAATACTATTTTAGGGAATGTAGAAATATGAAAGAAACCTGAAATAAATCTCTATCAAAGGTAGAAACATTTTAAAATAAGAAACAAAGGATAAAAACCATTTTTTCTTTCATATATTTATTTCCATTTGTTATTCTGAAATGTAAAAGTGGAATACAAAAATGGGTTATGTGTTATGATTTTCCCATTTTTTTAGTCTAAATATTTTAGAATTTAATCTAGGTGTCATGGCATTGCATGAAAATAGACTGTAAATATATTAAGCCTTTCGGGGACCCTGGTTGTGTAGGAAACAGTCTTAAACACACACATGAAGAAGCATTTGTTAGGAATCAAGTTCTGTGTGTGTGCCTGCAAGCATGCCTTTCCACGTTGTGATATGGCCAGTAGACCTAGAAATGTTTCCCTCTCCTTCCAGTTCCCTCTTCTCCCCTCAGCATTCTAAAAAGCTATGCAGGAACAACAATAGCACTATAAACACCAAGTGACCGCTGTGTTTACTGCTGTGACATGCCTGAGAATACAGTAGACAGCCTTATGTGCATTGAGAATACATCATAGGTCTAAGGGGAGCTTGCTGCCTCCTTGCTATGGATGCATCCAGGCCTGACCAGACTCAAGGACAACACGGGAGGGGTTAGTAGTCCTGACACATGGATTGAAGACAGACAGGATACCCATGTGGTTAGCCACGTGGATTCTAAAGGCAGATTAGGCAAAATATTGTGTGACCTTCAGCAAGTAAGTTACTGGCACATTTTCCTTGGTTTCCCCAACCGCAAAATGGGGATAAAAAGCATACCTACCTCATACCTACCTAAAAATTATACCTACATTAACTTTCTAACAAGTAAAGGAGTTAACATTTATAAAAGGTCCAGAACAGTGATTAACATGTAGTGAGCACTAGGCAAGTATTTGCTAGTAGCAGTGGTATTAATAGTAGTGATACTGGTGGCAGTAGTAATAGTATTAGTAGTAGTAGAGTGTGGTTCTGTGACTTTCCAGGCACCGTGATCTCATTCACTGAAACTTATGTCAATCAGAACTTGAGTTTTAATAGATCATATTTACAGCCTTTCTCCTTTGAGGATAGAGCTAGAAAAGATATATCACACTGGCCTAAAGGAGAGGTCAAAAGTTTCTGATAATATTCACAAATTCATCTTTTTAGAAAATGTCATTGAGGGTCCTCTATGTCCCCGACAATTTATTTGAAACTGAGGGTATAATAATAAATGAGAAGATACCAGCCAACATTGATGAACTTGGTTTTCAAAACTGTAATCCAAAAGGCCACAGAGAAATTTTTAAAAAACTTTATCCGTCCGGGCACGGTGGCTGACACCTATAATCCCAGCACTTTGGGAGGCTGAGACAGGCGGATCACAAGGTCAGGAGTTCAAGACCAGCCTGACCAACATGGTGAAACCTTGTCTCTACTAAAAATACAAAAATTAGTCAGGCATGGTGGCGAGCGCCTGTATTCCCAGCTACTCGGGAGGCTGAGGCAGGAGAATCGCTTGAACCCAGGAGATGGAAGTTGCAGTGAGCCAAGATTGAGCCATTGCACTCCAGCCTGAGCTGGGCAAGAGAGCAAGACTCTGTCTCAAAAAAAAAACAAAAAAAAAACAAAAAAAAAACAAAAAACCTTATCCATACATTTAATACATAGACATAAATATAGGGGTTAGAGATTCATAGAAGGATTTCTGCCTTCAAGAAGCTTAGGTATGATAAATTAGTGGTAATCATTGCTCTTGATATGCCTTAGGAGGTAGGGGAGCTAGAAAATAGAAAAATAAATACATAAAAAGCATGTGTTCAAAAATCAGTTCAATATCAATTTGACAAAGAAACTAAAAATTCATTAAATACCATTAAGATAACACGAAGTAGGCAGAAATTAATCATCACATGGGACTTTAATCCTTCATGGTACTGTGTGGTGTCATTCATTCAGCATTTACATATACATATTGTCACTATGGGCCAGGCACTTGTCTAGTTTCTTGTGAATTACAGCACTGAAAAACACAGATGAACAAGTGGGTAAAAAATATAATACATCAAATGTGATAAGTACTATGAGAAAAATAGAGCAGAGAAAGTGCTCATATAATACTCGAAATCCACTTCAAACAAAGGTTTATGTAATCAAGAGAAAGTGTCCTTTTGCAAAAAGTTTGCAATTGCCTACCTTATCTAGAATTACCATAGCAACCCACATTCTACAGAAAATAGAAAATTAGAGAATATTATCAGGATATAACTGAAAAGCCAACCTGTAAAGTGTCTTTTACCTCCAATTTTGAGATTTTGATTCTGGATTCACTTTGTGGGTTCTTGACATAGTGTTATATGTAGCACTCCTGTGAGAGGAGTTAACACAACAGGCCTGAGAAACCTGTTTAGAAAGTCTTCCTTTGCTGGCAAGATTAGCCCTTGGCTAATGTCTGAGTACTTTGATTTCAGAAAAGTTCCCAAGTTCTAACCTATGAGAATGACGCCTACTATATATAAACTGTTAGCGCGAACAATGTGGTTTGTGTTGTACACTGCCTTCTTTCTGGGAGTCTAGATGTCTCCTTCTGGAAGTCTTGGAATGCTCAGCTAAAGGTGCCTACACAACCAGTCTCCCCAAGAGAAAACCCTTACATGTGTTGTTGCCACAATTCAGGGTTTGAAGATGTAGGCATGATCTTTATGACTGCACTGGGAGAAGACTCTTAGAAGCATGCACCTGGCCGGCCACGGTGGCTCATGCCTGTAATCCCAGCACTTTGGGAGGCCGAGGTGGGTGGATCACGACGAGGTCAAGAGATCGAGACCAGCCTGACCAACATGGTGAAACCCCATCTCTACTAAAAATAGAAAAATTAGCTGGGCGTGGTGGCACGCACCTGTAATCCCAGCTACTCGGGAGGCTGAGGCAGGAGAATTGCTTGAACCTGAGAAGCGGAGATTGCAGTGAGCCAAGATCGTGCCACTGCATTCCAGCCTGGTGACGAAGCAAGACTCCGTCTCAAAAAAAAAAAAAAAAAGAAGCGTGCACCTAATTTCCTCCAGAATTTCCCCATACGCCTTTTCTGTTTGCTGATTTTGCTTTGTGTCTTTTCATGTAATAAATCTTAGCCATGAGTATGACTATATGCAGCATCCTGTGACTTTTTCTAGTGAATCACCAAACCTGGGGGTGATCTTAAGGCCCCCAAGCACAACTCCCCATATGCATATAAGCTTTCTCTGCAAGCTGGCAAAGAGAATTGTGATAATATGGAACACATCACCTGCCACCTGAAGATCACTCTAGCTGAGCAGAACCCAGACAAACTTAACAAAGCCTGTTCCTTCAGCAAGGCTTCCAACAGCTGGACATTATGGGAGTAATATAAATAATACTTATAATGGTCTTAGCATATAATAGGTAATAGAAATATATGTTAAAGTGTATTATTATTTAAATAGCAAAGAGAGACAATTTGACTCTGGCTAGGAATTCCAGTGCTATGCTGAACAGAAGTGGTAAGAGTGAGCATCATTGTCTTGTTCCAGTTAGTAAGGGGAATGCTTCCAGCTTTTGCCCATTCAGTATAATGTTGGCTATGAGTTTGTCATAGATGGCTCTTATTATTTTGAGGTATGTTCTTTCTATGCCTAGTTTGTTGAGGGTTTTTTTAATCATAAAAGGATGTTGCATTTTATGAAAAGCATTTTCTTCATCTATTGAGATGATCATATGATTTGTTTTTAATTGTTTACGTGGTGAATCACATTTTTTTTTTTTTTTTGAGATGGATTTTTGCTTTTGTTGCCCAGGCTGGAATGCAGTGGCATGATCTCAGCTCACTGCAACCTCTGCCTCCCAGGTTCAAGCAATTCTCCTGCCTCAGCCTCCCGAGTAGTTGGGATTACAGGCATCTGCCACCATGCTCAGCTAATTTTCGTATTTTTAGTACAGACAGGATTTCACCATATTGGCCAGGCTGGTCTCAAACTTCTGACTTTAAGTGATCCACCTGCCTAAAAAAAGTGCTGGGATTACAGGCGTGAGCCACTGTGCCCGGCCCACATTTACTGATTTACGTATGTTGACCCAACCATGCATCCCAGGAATAAAGCCTACTTGACTGTGGTGAATTAATTTTTTGATATGCTGCTGGATTTGTTTTGCTAGTATTTTGTTGAGAATTTTTGCATCTATGTTCATCAAGGATATTGGCCTGTAGTTTTCTATGTTTGTTGTCTCTGGCAGATTTTGGTATCCGAGTGATGCTGGCTCTGTAGAATGAGTTAGAAAGAAGTCCCTCCTCCTCAATGTTTTGGAAGAGATTCAATAGAATTGGTACCAGCTCTTTTTTCTATGTCTGGTAGAATTCAGCTGTGAATCTAAAGCTCTTTTCTTTATAAATGACTCAGGCTCAGGTATTACTTTATAATATTGCAGATATGGACTAATGCAGTGAATTGCTAGGCTGGAAGCCCAAGCTGGCTTGGAGCAGCAGAAGTGGGGCCATCACATGGTCTTCCACCCAGGTAGTTCCCAAGGGAGCACAGAGCTGTGCCCACCCTCAGAGATTTGGCAGAGCTGGTCCCTGTGCTGGAAGCTTGAGCTGTGACTTGCCTAGCAACGAGGAATAAGGCACCGTGACTACGGCCTCTAGCGAGAATATGGCAGCTGGCGCTGGGCTGCTCAGGGATCCAGGGCCTGTGAGGCTCCACATGGGACTGGGCAGCGCCTCTGTAAAAACTCCAGGAGGCTCTCTGTGTCAGTCTAGAGGCCCAGGGTTGTCAGAGGGATCTCCCATGTCCAGGATTGTGAAGACCCATGTGGGGACGTGTGGATCCCCTGGGGACTCTCACTTGCCCTTTCCACATTTGAGAAAGATTCTTAATGCTCTTCCCAGAAGGGTGGCTGCCAGCTTCGCTCCTTTCTATTCTCTGTGGATCCCGATTCCTTAGTGAATCTCAACATGGTCTCCAGACGATCCACTTTAAGAGTCACTACTTATTGGCAACTGTTTCCTCTCCATGAGGGTGGACCAAACTATCTGCTTCTAGTCAGCCATATTGAACTCTCCCCTGTGTTTTCTATTTAATGCTAGGATTTCACTAGATATTTAAAGATAAATAACAGACATAGCACCCTTGACTTCAGTTACCACATAATTTTAATGGAAAGGGAATAAACAAACCCCAAAACTCCATAAATAGAAAAGTTTAAACATGTGTATGTTTTCATGGGTTTACCTAACACAGCCTAGAGAACTGAAAAAAAGACTCTCTATTGAGGATATGTATGTATACAGTCTTAGAAATAACAAACAGAAAAAATACTAAAAATACATAAAAAATACAAAATATTCAATTTCAAGATATATAAAATAACAAATTTAGTAATTATTACCATATATAGGTATTTAATAGTCAAAGCAATGAGTGGTTGTTTGGATGTGCCCATATGAATTAATTTTGGCTGCCTTATTTTGTAAATGTCACAAGTATATAAATCTATACAAATATACAAAGTTTAACTCTGACAATGCATACCAATCTGAAAGGAAAATAAGGAAGGTTATTTCCTGATTTGTTTGCAATTTTTACAAAGAAACTAGAGTGAGTCATCAATTACATTACCAGATGTGGATTCTGAGACAAAAACTCAAATAATTTTCTACAAATGGCAATAATCTGGTTCAAAAATTAAGGATATTTAAAATTTTGCATCTAATTTGCATCTCTGAAATCATTATGACTATTGCAGCAAAAAGAATACCTTGTTCTATGAAAGTAGCTGAATGTGAAAATAAAGGAAGTCTCAGGCCATGGTCAACTACCAACCATAGATTTCAAAATGACTGAAACCACCAGAGAGAAGCTTTGCAAGCTTCATGTATCAAGTCTACTCTTCTGAAAACTCTTATTTGGTTCTAATTTAAGGTAAAAACAAAGTGAGATACTTTAGTACATTTCTATATGAGCTTTTTGCATGCTAATGTATTTCTAATACGTAACTTTCTCTTTAAAATGTTTTTAACGTGGTAAAATGTATATAACATGAAATTTGCCATTTGAACTATTTTTAAGTATATAATTTAGTGGCATTAAGTACATTCACAATGTTATGCAACCATCACCACTATCTATTTTCAAAACTTTTTCATTACCCCAGACAGAAATCCTGTCATCCTTAATTAATTACTCCCCATTCTCCCCTCCTTATAGTCCCTGCAAACTTTGAATCTACTTTCAGTCTCAGAATTCACCTGTTATAGATATGTCTTACAAGTGGAATATGATATTTATCCTTTTGTCTGGCTCCTTTCATTTTCACTTGTTTTAAAGATTTGTCCATGTTGTAGCATATGTCAGGACTTCATTCCTTTATGTAGCTGAATAATATTCTATTTTATAGATATACTACATTTTGTTTATCCATTCAATTGTTGATAGAATTAGGGTTCTTTCCATCTTTTGACTATTGTGTCTAATGTTGCAATGAACATTAATATACAATTATCTCTTTAAGTCCTGTTTTAAATTCTTGCAGCTAGATACTTAGGAGTGGAATTGCTGGGTCTTCTGGTAATTCTGTTTAGCTTTTTCACCAGCAGTATATGAAGTTCCTAATTTCTCCACATGCTTGTCAACAGTTGTTACATTTCATTTCTGTTTTTTGTTTTTTAAATTACAGTCATCAGAGTGTGTGTGGGAAATGGTATCTCATCGTGGTTTTGATTTCCATTTTCCTAATGACTAATGAGTGCTTCTCATGTGCTTATTGGCCATTTGTGCATCTTCTTTGGAGAAATTTTTATTAAGTCCTTTGCCTATTTTGTAGTTGGTTTGTTTATCTTTTTGTTGTTTATAGTTTTAGCAGTCTTCATATATTCCAGGTATTAAGTCCTTATAAGATATGATTTGCAATAAATCCCCCCCATTCTGTCAGATGCCTCTACTTTCTTGAGAACGTCCTGTTATGCAAAAAAATTTTAAAGTTTGGTAAAAATCAAATTCATCTACTTTTTCTTTTGTTTTTCATGTTTTTGGCATTATATCATGAAGATTTACTCCATGACTTTTTCTAAGATTTGTATGTATTCAGCTCCTATGTCTTTAACTTGTTCATGTATTTTGAGTTAATTTTTGTACATAAGATGTGCTAGCAGTCAGCAACTTTCTTTACTGCTAGTGTACATCTCTACCAACACACTCTGTGTGCCAAAGACCCTTTAAGACTTTAAAATGGGAGTCATACTTGTGTCCTCTTTTTCCTCAGAAGCATTTTAAGACATAAAGAAATAATATATCTGAATTTTTTCTTTGACATAATTATCCATGTATAAATTGTTATTTTATACCATGCCTCACTAGAGGCAAATTTTGTTCATGAAATTAATGAAGCTTAGACTTAGGACCACAAGTTTTTATAGTCTCCTTCTAACACCCTGGGAAAGATCTTAGCACTACATTCCATGCTCACATATATTTGTAAAGTTTGCAAATTTAAGATAACTTTCTGCAATTGACTAATACTGCAGTTTCTTTCCACTCGCACTTTCCCTGCTACACTTACCTCATATTAAGTGGCCCTGAAATGGTCACAAGCATTTTTTAAATCCAGCTAAGTAAAGTAGAAAATACAGCATACAAACTGCAGTTTAGAAAGACATTTAGGTATTTCAATTTGTGTGGGTTTTATTTTATTTTATTTTATTTTTGAGAAGGAGTCTCGCTCAGTCACCCAGATTGGAATACAGTGGCGTGATCTCAGCTCACTGCAAGCTCAGCTTCCCAGGTTCATGCCATTCTCCCACGTAGCTGGGAGTACAGGCGCCCGCCACCATGCCTGGCTAATTTTTTTTTGTATTTTTAGTAGAGACGGGGTTTCACCGTGTTAGCCAGGATGGTCTCGATCTCCTGACCTCATGATCCGCTCATCTCGGCCTCCCATAGTGCTGGGATTACAGGTGTGAGCCACCACCACGCCCGGGCCAAAGAAATTAAAGGCCAGGTGCGGGGGCTCTGTCACCCAGGCTGAAGTGAAGTGGCAAGATCTCAGCTCACTGCAACCTCCTCCTCCTGGGTTCAAGCAATTCTCCTGCCTCAGCCTCCCAAGTTACTGGGATTACAGGCACTTGCCTCCATGGCCCCGCTAATTTTTGTATTTTTAGTAGAGATGGGGTTTTTCCATGTTGTCCAGAATGGTCTCAAACTCCCGACCTCAGGTGATCCACACGCCTTGGCCTCCCAAAGTGCTGTGATTACAGGTGTGAGCCACCACACCCAGCACATTCTCTCTACTAAAAATAGTACCACATCATCACTGCCACATGAAGTGGCCAATAAAATTCTTGCACTCCAGAAATGTAGAAAAAAGTATATAGAGGTAAGTTAGGCATTTGATCAAATTATGTTATTTTTCTGAATTTTATGTTTGTGGAATTAGGCAGCTTTTCAAAATTTGCAATTTCATTTGAATTTTCTTTTATATAAATAAATATTTGCTTCTTCTATGTTTAATTTTGTATTTTTTAAAATATTGGTATAGAGGACCCTCAAATTTTTATTTCAAGACCCACAAATTCTGTCTTCCTATGTCTTCCCCTGGCTTGCTTGCTTGCTTTCTTCCTTCCTTCCTTTTTGAGATGGAGTCTCACTGTGTCATCCAGGCTAGAGTCCAGTGGCGCCATCTCGGCTCACTGCAACCTCCGCCTCCCAGGTTCAAGCGATTCTCCTGCCTCAGCCTCCCAAGTAGATGGGATTACAGGCACACACCACCACACCCAGCTATTTTTTTTTTATATTTTTAGTAGAGATAGGGTGGCCATCTGGTCACCAGATGGGGGTGGCCAGGCTGGTCTCAAACTCCTGACCTCATGATCTGTCTGCCTCAGCCTCCCAAAGTGCTGGGATCACAGGCATGAGCCACTGTGCCCAGCCTCCCCTGGCTTTCTTAATAAATACAACTAATTGAAAATGAACAGTAAGTGTTTGTGTGATATGTACTTGTGGTTGTGGGTATGTGAATGTGAGAAAAAGAAAGAAAGAACCAGAAAAAAAACTGAAAAAAAGTCTTTGGTCCAGGGAATAAAGTCTAGAATGTCTGCAATTCTGGGAGACATATTTGTTTTCTCTAGCAGATTATCCAAAGGAAACAAGAAAGAAAGTGAAAAGATGACCAAGAACAGAGAGAATAAAAAAGGGCCAGTGAGAGAAAGAAAAGGAGGAGAACATGGGAGTAGGGAAGAAAGAGGGAGATATTGAGAGTCCATGAGACTTCTGGCTAAACAGAAAAGCCTGTGCACGGTTCAGGAGTGACAAGAATGATCTGTCTAGGTGAAGATACAAACTTACAGTGTTGGAAAAGACTGAAGTAAATGCATTCAATGGAAATCTGGAAAAATTTGTGAGATGTAAGATGTAAATTAAGGAAGTATCTTCCAGTTTTCCTAAGCTGCATGAGAAAAGAATTTGCCATGAGAATCTATGGGTGAAATGAGTAGATTTTGATGGCTAATGTTGCTCAGGGAATCCCAGGCTAATATTCAAATACATTATTCATGTATTATTTTATGTAATATAATGCATTTGTACATCTTTATTTTAAGAATTATGGATCTGTATTTTAATTTTTCTGGATATTCTGGGGAAGAGGATTTTATCAGTGCAAGAATATTACATGATTCAAATTACTGGAGAAATTTATGTAATCATGCACTACAAATCCACATCCATAAATACACACTTTTTGTATATGCGTGTTTATTGTGTCTTAGTCTATTCCTGTTGCTATAACAAAATACCAGAGACTAGTTAATATATAAATAATGGAAATTGGCTGGGCATGGTGGCTCACGCCTGTAATCCCAGCATTTTGGGAGGCTGAAGTGGGTGGCTCATGAGGTCAGGAGTTCAAGACCAGCCTGGCCAAGATGGTGAAACTCCATCTCTACTAAAAATACAAAATTAGCCAGGTGTGGTGGCAGACGCCTGTAATCCCAGCTACTCAGGGGGCTGAGGCAGGAGAATCGCTTGAACCTGAGCAGCAGAGGTTGCAGTGAGCTGAGATTGCACCTCTGCACTCCATCCTGAGTGACAGAGTGAGACTCTGTCTCAGAATATAAAATAAAATAAAACGAAATGGAAATTTATGTCTCACAATTCTAGAGGCTGGAGAGTTCAAGATTAAGGTACCTGCAGATTCTGGTAAGAGCTTTTGCTCTGCTTCCAAGATGGTGTCTTCTTGCTGGGTCCTCACATGGCAGAAGGGGCACACTGTGTCCTCACATGGTAAAAGAGGGGAAGCAAAGGACAAAAGGCACTTGGGTACCCTCTTCCACTTCTTTTAAAAGACTCCATCCCTTATTACTATGGCTTTGGGTTTTAGGTTCCAACCTATGAATTTGAGGTAGACACATACATTCAAACCACAGCATTCTGCCTCTGGCATCCCCAAACTCATGGCCTTCTCACGAGCAAAACACATTGATTCCATCCCCATGGCCCCCAAAGTCTTAACTTGTTCCAGCACCAACTCAAATGTCAAAAGTCCAGAGTGTCATCTAAATATCATCCAAATCAGATATGAGTGAGATTCAAGGTATGATTCGTCCTGAGACATATGCTCTACCTGTGAATTCAACAAGCTATTGCTTTCAAAATGTAATGGTGGACAGGCATAGAATAGACATTCTTATTTCAAAAAGAACAAATAGGAAAGAAGAAAGGGGGAACAGATCCCAAATAAGTCTAAAACCCAACACAGCAAACACTATTAAATCTGGAGGCTTGAGAATAATCTTTAACCCCATGTCGTGGTTTTTAGATACACTAGGGCAGGAGTTTGGTCCCCAAGGCTCTGAGTGGCCCCATCTCTATGGCTTTGCTGGGTGCAGCCAGCCCCTACAGCAGATCTCACGCATTATTGTCATATGCTTGCCGCTCTCCCAGGTTGAAATTGCACATTGGTGCCTCTTCAATTCTCAGGGATCAGGGGCAGCCCCACTCCCACGGCTTCACTAAACATTGCCCCAGCCCCCATGACTCCTCTGGGCCGTGTCTTAGTGGGGACTCTCTGTGGTAGCTCCATGCCTACGGCAGTTCTCTGCCTGGGCCCCTGAGGCTCTCAGAGACATTCTTTGAAATCTAGGTGGAGACAGCAATGCCTCCACAGCTCGTGCACTCTGAGTGCCTGAAGAGTTAGCAACACGTGGACACCACCAAGGTTTACCACCTGTGCCTTCTAGAGTGGTTGTCCAAGCTGCACCTTGGCACACTTATGCCAAAGCTGGGCTGGCTAAGGAGTGCTGCGCCAGAAGGCAGGGAGCAGAGCCCAAGGGGCAGCTACAGGTAGCAAGCCCCAAGGTCCCACAGGCTCCCTGGGCCTCTCCTTTGAAACTGTTCTGCTCTCATGGCCCTGGAACTCTGGGCCTGAGATGGAAGTGGTAATCTTGAAGATCTCTGCAATACCTTCAGAGCTATTCCTGCCTTTGTCTTGATGAATAGCATCTGGCTTCCTTCTGTGCATACTCATCTTCTTATCAAATGACAGCTTGATGATTCAAAACATCATCAAATGTAGAAAATATACAACATGATTAATACAAAACTTTCTTGTGTTCTTTTTAGTACTACATCATATTCATCACTGGACTGTACCGGTTATAGGCAATTTAGGGCCTATTATTAAGATGACTGAATGTATAATTTCTCTCAATATTATCTAATTTATTGCCTCCTCTACCCACAAATGAGAAAAACAAAGAAACAAAAACAGCCAATTCTCTTGGCATTTTAGTTGATTAATTTGGCAAGGCCTATCATTGTCTGCTTGGGTTTTAGCTTTTAGTGTGTAAAGTATAATTCCACAAAATTCAGCTGAATATTTCTAGTACACCATAGCTGAAGTCACACGGCAAAGGGAATCCCCCAGAAGGGAACTGATAATAGAGCCCCAGCAGCCATTTTTACAACTGAATTTTTGGTACTTGTGATGGTCAATTTCATTCATGTGTCAACTTAACTGGGCCACTGGGTGTCCAGATATTGAAATGTTATTCTGGGTGTTTCTTTGAGAATGTTGTTGGAAGAGATTGACATTTGAATCAGTAGACTGAGTAAAGCAGATTATACTAAGGTGGGTGGACCTCATCCAATCAGTGGAAGGCTTGAATAGAACAAAAGGACTGACTCTCCCCAAAGTAAGAGAGAAATGTTTCTAATGTCCTTTGACCTAGGACATGGGCTTTTCTCCTGCCTTAGGACTTGAACTGAAACACAGTACCTCTTGGATCTTCAGCTGACTGACTCACCCTGCAGATCTTGGGCCTTGCCAGCCTCCACAATGGAACCTTATTAAAAACTGATTCCTTATTTTATATATATAAATAAAGGCATTATATATATACATAATGTTTTATATATGTATATTATATATAATACATATTACACACTAAAATGTATATGTATTATACAAAATATATTACATAATATATGTCATATATATGATACATATTGATTCTGTTTCTAGGGAGAACCCTGGTTAACACAGTCATACTAAGGATTTATCCCTAATGGAACTAATAATGAGTAGATTCCCCTAGCCGTGTCATTTGAGGACTCAAATTTCTATTAAGATACCTCCTAAATCAGGGGTTTCATGGCAATTAATTGTATAATTGCCAAGTAAAAGGTGGATTTAAAAAATCTGTTAAAAATTCCATTAAGGAAGCAACAACAATATTAATAAGTAAAATTACAGATTCCTACATTTTAGAACAAACGATATTAATTCACATTTACAAATGCCCTCAAAGACACACTAGTCAGTGATCTTCCTGGTAATAATCATAAGGTTGTTTATATAGTATAAGCAAAAATATGGTACTTTTGTTTTTAATGGGTTACAAATATCTATTGAGCATAAGAGTTCATAAACTGAATAAATACGTCACTTTCATGCCAAACCTCATGGTTGAATATGTGGAAGAGAATATCATAATCATCACACCAGTGAAAGACACATTGGAAGCTGCCCAAGAGATAATGGTCATGGCTAGAAAGACAGTAAGAGACATGCAGAATCGGAGTGAGAAGCAAGTGCCATTATATAGAAGACAAGAAACGTTTTAGGTGTTAGAATGAACATTACAGCTATGGAAGACAGACGTGAGAGCTCATATAAACAAAATCGAAGGTACAAAAAAATGAAACAGGATATAGAAAAGACAAAGCGATCTAACAGGAATTTTACTGACACCTTACTTGACAAAAACTTTGTACATTTTTTTATTATGAGTTCCATCTAAATTATAAACTTCTCAATTGCCAACTCCAGCCTTGTATTGCCCACAGTATCTGCCCCAAGGACACACCAGGAAAGGTGCCATACGAATGTGCTAGATTAATACAGTGTAGCCTGAAACTCAAGGGATGCTGCTTGGATTTTATTTATTAAAGTCAGATGTTGATATTAAGCACACAATAATTTTCAAAATTAATATGTTAACAGGAAAGCTGTGCTGCCATGCAGCACGACATGAATTTTATCATCTGAAATCTGCTGAGATGTCAGAGCATAATTTCATTTTATTGCAGACATTTGCAACTACCACAGCATACTTACTTCCCAGTTTAATAATGGAAAGCAGGCTAATGCTCCATCTGTCATGCAGCATTTTGCCTCTACATGTGATCTTGGTGAATTCTGAAAGACTTAGTCACTGGAGCGGAAGCAAGTATCTTTTTGACATGAAAAATGCTACTTATGTATATTCACTTGTGGATTTTTGCACATATTCCAATTCTATCTGTATAATCATCCCACACTAAAACTACTAAATGAAGCCTCAGGTGACTTGATTAAGACTCATACTACTTATAGTTGGGGTGGCCAAATTTAATAATAATAACATAGGACACACAGTTCAATTCAAATTTCAGATAATGAATATATTTTAGTATAAGTATGACCTGTGCAATATCTGTTATAGTAAAAACCATTTTTTGTTTTTTATCTGAAATTCAAATTTACCTGAGTACTTTGTTATTTTATCTAACAAGCTTCTTTAGAGTAGAACAAAGCCTCTTTCTTATGCGTATTATGATATAACTTACTGCTTCTTGAATACAAAAATCAAAATAATGTCAAGGACAGACATGAAAAGGTTACTTGTAGTGGTAAAGTGCAGAAGGGAAGGAAACAGGTGTGCAGCAGATGGCAATGAGGGCTCTGCTGTGGCCATTGGAAGACATCTGTCCAGATGGCCAGGGAATGATGTTCAAGAATACGAGACAATGAAAATGGAAGGCAGGAAAGGCAAATTGGAATAAAAACATACAGCCACAATGGAGGCATCTACATGGCAGGCAGAGTGTGACACTGAGGACAGGCATCTCAGGCTGTTTCTGACTCATTTGACTTCACCTTGAATGGAAAGCAGCACTTTAGGTAGTGGCAGGAAAAACAGACTCCTAGATGTTCAAAACTCCTAGATTGATGCCTTATCTCTGCCATTGATTCACCAGTGTCATTTTGAGCTGGTCTTTGACCATCTTACCTCTCAATGTCTTGGAATCTAATGAAAGAATAATATCTGCTACCAATGGCTGGGAGGACAAAATGAGATTAAAACTGTAATCCATTGTATAAATACAATTTTGCATGCTTATTCTATCACTCATTAGTATGAGTAAAGAATTATGATGTTACTGAAACTAAATTCTAAAGATACAAGACAGAGTAAAGGTAAAGGGATTTACGCTATGACACTTTTTCATTAGTAAATGCAATTATATAGTCAAGCCCTAACTAGTTCATATGACTCATGTTAGAATTAATAGGGAAAATTCTTTCTTTAATTCTCTTAGTTTATTATGTGGAGGATATTTTTATTTCATAGTCTTATTAAGTTCAGGCAGAATAACTACAACACCACATCACTGGCTCATTTACTGCCCAATTTAAAATTATTACTTCTATCAAATTTATATTCTTACATACAGAGAATTTAGCTTTCTTCTCTCATTACAAGAAAAAAGAGATATTTCAAAATAATATTTTTCTTTTCTACTATCCGAAAATCTCAAAATATATGAAAAAAAAGGATAGAGAGAAACTCGCTGCTTCCACTGGCATTCATCTTTTTTTGGATTTGAACATTACTCATGAAGCTCATTTGCATTCAATAAAGAGTGACACATTCTCTTAAAAGGAACTGCCATAACACAAAGAGCTACAATAAGCTCATTCCATGTAGAAAACCAAAGTCCCATTTTTCCTCAATACTCATCTACTGAACAAGGTCAGGAAAATGTTGAAAGCAATTTCACATTTATTTGTTCCAGATAAATGGTGAAATAAAACGTGACAGGAGTGAGAAAGACAGAATAGAGAAATCAGATGGAGTGAGACTGTCAAATCTCCCCTATATTTTCTATGTTCCAAGTATAAAGTAATTGTGGTTTTTTTCCTTGACATTTCACTCCGTAATTAAACAGGTGTCTAATATTCAAATACAAACTTCCGATTTCCGAGATGATTTCTTTTCATATGTTGTTAGCAGTTTGGACGAGATGTATCATACATTTCATTCTTGCATATGATTTCCCCCCTGGGAGGAACCTACTTGTGTTATTCAGAGGCTCATAGTTACAAATGTCAGCGAAGGCTGTTTCAGTTGGTTACAACAAAATACAAACAGCAGCACATTCGTGGGGCCCAGCCCCATGCATCAGGTTGGATTTCCTCAGCTGCACAATTATCTCCTATAAAACTGAGTCTTGGTCCATTATCTACATAGCCATGGGCCACACAGGACACACCATAATAAAGTGTGAACAGGTAATTCAACAGGCTCACTTAACAAATATTAGTGAGTGTCTCCTATAAGGTAAGCACTGTGCTGAGTACTACTAGAAATGTGCCCATGGATAAGACAGATGGAACTTACATTCTAGGAAAAGATAGAAGGAAGGAAAGAAGGAAAAAATAAACTAGCTACTTTGTGATCTAGAGAAGAAGGCACTGATGAGTGGCATGGGCATATAAATAAAGAACCGATGTGAATAACAGAAGGAGATTTCTCCTAGATAGAATGGTTAGCAAACATCTCTCTGAAAAAGGAACATTTACGCTGAAAACTGATGTTTGGAAATTAGTTAGCTATTGCCACTATTTTCATGACAGTTTGCATTTCATACTCTATTAGTTCTTTGGATATTATATTTAGCGTGTCAAATAAAGCCAGGTCTTGTTCATTGAGACAACACAAATTTGGAATGTGAGCACAGACTAGACGCATAATGAAGTTTAATTTGATTCATAAAAGGCAGTATGCCTAGAAAATGAACATGATAAACAAGATAAAAGATTGTATTACTGCCTTTGGAAGACATTTGAAATGCTGATAAGAAGTAAACAAACAAATTGGAGGCTAACTACAAATATTTACTATGCAAATTTTGGTTGGTTTGCTTGAGTTGCCACAAAGAGTAAATATCTTCAATATCCAGAAGGACGCTACACCTTTGGTAAGGCCTATTGGTCGCCTTTCCCCGTCCATTGTCCCTACCACCACCTATAACTCCAGATTTCTATAGAGCATTTCATAATGTATAGGAGAAATACATATTTTCTGATGTGAAACCCATGATCTAGGTGAGGCCAATTACAGCACTCCACTCCCCCTGGACAAAAAAAGTAAATTTAGGGTTAGACTCATCATCTAAACAGATGCAATGAGTGAACTTTGAGGACTTTTCTGTGTGTTTGGGAGGCCAGATGCTCACCCTCTTTATGACTGGTGTGATATGTAGCAGTGAAACAAAAACCACTGTAACTATTTTATTTTATATGTGGAAAGAACACAAGAACAAGGGAAGAGCCTAGTGAATTGGAGATAGGAGCTGGAGCCTTAATCAAACACTCTGAACCTTGCACCACTTCTACACGTTTCAGTTATTAGTCTCTGAGCGGAGCCAATGATTTCTACTATTATTTAACACAATTGAGTTATGTTTGCTATTTAAAATGTCTTATCTCTATTCACGACCCAGCCTCTTGTTAGGAGTCTTCTCCATATTTAAACTAACTGTCCTTTCTGATAACTCTGGTTCCCCTGTGTAGCCAACTGGATTTTTTCTACAGCTTTACACTTTATTTCCATCTCCGTGGCCTGTGAAGATTATTGGACCCTCCTACCATAAGGAATTGCTCAGCAAGGCAGCATCATAACCCAAATGAATGAACAAACCAGGTCGATGCTCATGGACTCACTTGGGCCTCAGACTGCACATCCTCCGATCCTACGAGTTTTGAGACAACTATTATAGTGAAAATGACTAAAAAAACTCTTCAAGAATATAACAGGATTGAAATCTGAATAAGATGACCTTGGCCTATTGCCATACATTCTGAGTTTGATATGATTTTTCTAGAAATGGGTTGTATTTTAGAAAATAAATTACCTCAAATCTAAAGATTTCAGGGTTTGAAATTAAATGACTGCCTATGTCCTTATGAATACAAACTTTAAACTAGCTTGAATCACGTGTCTCTGTGGAGATGAGACTTTCTTCTAGCACCTGGTAGGATGATCGCTTCTGGACAAGTTCAATAATATATGGAATTATTCATGAAACCAACATTTATTAGTGTTCCACTTTGCATCAAACACTATCCTGGATGCTATGAAGTCCATATCAAGAATAATACAAACTTGCCTCTTCTCTCAAGGAATCTATGTTATGGGAAGCACAAACGAGGTTAAATGTAATAACAGTGCAGTGTGGTAAAAGTGTTGCCTCATAGAGGCATCTGTCATATAAATGCACCAAATAAATATGGCACGTCTATATTGGTCACTAGATTATTTATTTCTTCACAGCAGCATGAGATCCATTTATTTACTCAAAAGCCCACCAGTACCAAACTCAAATTTTCAAACATCCAATTGTTTTAAACATCACCCAGTGAAGCAGATTTTTAGCCATTTAGAATCTGCCGGCTTCTTATATCCTGCAATACTACACCCAATATCTGCTACCCATACCCATATCTCATACCCATGGATGTGATAAAACCACGGGGCTAGAGCAATTTCCAAACCACTGCTCCCCTTCGGAGCTTTCTGACTCAGAAGTGCCCTGCCAGGCTACTGAGCAACATTGCCTAGATGCATAAACCTCCTCTTGATCCCCTCACCCCGAGGAGTCCCCTTCCCCCACTCCTTTTCTAGATGGTGGCTCCCACACTTCACCCTCTGGAGGTATCATGCTGGGAGGTAATTTCCCTGCCTTCATACCTACTGAAGTAAAGTTCGTGCTTGCTGCTGCCACCTCCTGGTCACATATTTTTTCTTAATCAGCCCTGAAATCCTCTAAGTGACTTCCTCCAGCACTTAATCAGATTAAAATGAGAGAACACAGGAAAGTTGAGGGAATGGGTGAAATTATGATGGGTTTTCTGGAACTGAGGATTGAAAGCTAAGCAGGTGTTCTCCTGTCAAAGAAGGGGATAAGGACAATCACCGCAACGGGAACAGAATGTGCAAAGTTCTAAAAATATGGTACATTCTCCATATGACCCTAGAGGAATTCAGCGAGGCTGCATCCTGCATCAGAGGCAGGATGATGAGAAATGAGACCAGACAGGTTCACAGTAAGTAGGGCATGTACCTCATACCCAGCAGTTTATATCATTCTGGCAGCAATGGAGGCATTTGAAGCAAAGGAGTGAGTGATCAGAATTGCATTTTAGAAAGATCAACTCAGCAGCAGTGTGGGAATGGTTTTGAGGAAAATAGTACTAGTAAAAGGTTGTACAAAAAAGAAGTCATTATAAGAATATCAGTAAGAAATTATGATGCCTTGGGCCAAGGTGTGATAGAAGCTCTGAAAACTATATATATACATATATATACATACACACACACACACACACACACACACGGTTTATGTATTTAGTTTATATTATATATATTTATATGTATATTATATAGAGTTTATTATAATATAGAGTTTATTATATATTATAAAAACTATATATAAGTAATATTAATAATAAATCATATTATATAATAAACTATATGTCTTATATATTATAAAATATATATATATTTAAGAAAATAACTAAAAGGATTTTTTCCAAAGAGGATAAAAGGATAACCTCCCGGAATCTGGACTGAGCAAATGAATGCATTGTAGTTCATACATTAAAACTAAAATAGAGAATTCAGAAGAAGGCATAGATTCTTTTGTTGTTGGGGTAATGTTAATTTCAACTTTGGACATGTTGGCTTCGAGGTCTTTGGAGCCATTCAAATTGAACTTACCATAAGAGAGCTGACTAGAGCTGGGGATCCAATATTCAGAAAGGAGGTCTGGGTATGAGATAGAAATTTGGGTCCTGTGTATGAGCAGTAGTTGAAGACAGATGTAATAGGAAGGTCCAAAAATAGTGATAATATATATGAATCAAGGATTAATTCCTGGGGAACAACGACATGGGATTAGTGACTCCAGGCAGAAAAGCGAAAGAGAGGTAGTTAGGAAGAATGCTGTGTGGAAGTGAAGAGAGAAGGAGGACACAGGAAGAGGGGAGGAAGCGACAGTTTCCACAAACTGTTTATAAACTCAAACAATTTAACAATTATAAATTTAAATAATGGACTTTTGTTCTTTACTTGGAAGTATCAAAATACTAGGATCTCATTATTGTCTTGGAGCTGTGCTGTCCGCAATGTGGAATGTGGTCCACATGCGCCATGATTACCTAGGGTTGTGGTCTGAAATGCAGCTTCTATATCTAGAAACTGTGAGTCAGTGGTCTAAGTTGGGGATCCAGAAATGCGGGTTTCTTGACTCTCCAGGCTTAGCTATGCATGTTAATCCTACTTCCTCACGAGGAGATTGAATGAGGAACTCTCTTAAAATAAGGAAAGCAACGGAAAACCAGGATTTAAGATACCAAAGCTCTTTAACCCTACTTTCTGCAAGGTACTCAGACTAAGATCACAGAAAATAGCTAACTATAAAAGAAAGAGCAACCTAGCCATCAGTTTCTGAGTCCTACTGTAAAGGTAATATGTTTGGAAAACAAAACAGATTCATTTTTGGGGCCATTTTCTCTATTTTTTAATGATCAAAAAAGACTCATAAAGTGATAATCTATGTTGACAATAAATAACAAAAGGAAACGAGAGCTTCAGCTATTCCAGTCAAGCCAGTAAAACTTAAAAGGCACACTAATTTTCAAATGGACAGAAATCCTTAAAATTTGTCTTAAACTGTTCTTTTTGGTTTCTTTTTTTTTTTTTTTTTTTTTTTGAGAAAGTTTCACTCTGTCACCTGGGCTGGAGTGCAATGGCACGATCTCTGCTCACTGCAACCTCTGCCTCCCAGGTTCACGCCATTCTCCTGCCTCAGCCTCCTGAGTAACTGGGACTACAGGCGCCCACCACCACACCGGGCTAATTTTTTTGTATTTTTAGTAGAGACGGTTTCACCAGGTTAGCCAGGACGGTCTCGATCTCCTGACCTCGTGATCCGCCCGCCTCGGCCTCCCACAGTTAAACGGTTCTTTCTTAATATGATGGTTAAAGAAGAAATAAGCAGTGGAATGAGAAACTGCTATGATGGAAATAACACAAGAAGCTTCATTAGGATAGGAACAACACCTGCCTGGGTTGTCACAGCATGCCAGTGCTTACGACAATGCCTGATAAGGTGCCCCATAAATATAGTTGTAATAAATGGGTTTATTAGTGTTCAAATACACATCTACTGTATGCCAACCCTTTGGCATGGAGAAATACATTTTACCTCTCTCAGCTAATTTCCCTGGAAGCTTGTTCTAACATCACACAGTACAGTGCATGAAAAGTGACTTACACAGCATAAGCAGTCCATATACGCAGAGGCAGACTGACCTTGAAGCTAAGGAGGCTTAAGTCGGGGCTTTTGCTTGCATCTATCCCTTCCGGGGCCCTGAATGAGGCCCTACCAATAAATTAACATGGTCCTGTGTCTTTGTAGTGTTCGCAAAAATAATAGTTTTATAGTACTTGTATTTAGAAATGTCTCTTAAATGAGCTTTAAGGCCCACAAAACTGTTGTTACCATGAATATATAATAGATATTATTACCAGCATGTGAGAAATAAATTATATATAACCTAGAGAAAGTTCTTTATACATAATTGGCTTGCAATAAATGTATTACTTTTGTGTATTTTAAGTTGTTTATTTATAACATAACATGTTATGGCAAGGTTATATGGTGGTTTATAAATACATCTAAAATAAGTTACAATAAAAATAAGTGGGAAAAGACTTCAGAACAGAAGTTTTCTAACAGAGGAATATAAATCCATACACTTTTTAGCAGTCAAGACCAAAAAGGAACTAAAATCCAGTACTTATTCAACAGTGTCTATAACGCCATGGCAGAATAACTGCTAAGTAGAAACTCAACTATTTCCAGAGTGAAGTAAAATATTTATTCTAGGTATTTTTCTCTAAACAAAGACTACAAGTCCGTGAACAATATCTTTAGGGTATGATTAGAGTATAATCAGCAACTGATATCATACAAATGTTAAGGCCCCTATAAGAAAAGTATAATCATCATTATAGCCCTATCCTTTATGTGTTATAAATTACTTGTAGGCCGGGCACGGTGGCTCATGCCTGTAATCCCAGCACTTTGGGAGACCGAGGAGGGCAGATCACTTGAGGTCAGGAGTTCAAGACCAGCCTGGCCAATAAGGTGAAACTCTGTCTCTACTAAAAAATACAAAAATTAGCCAGGCGTGGTGGCAGGCGCCTGTAGTCCCAGCTACTCAGGAGCCTGAGGCAGGAGAATCGCTTGAACTGGGGAGGCAGAGGTTGCAGTGAGCCAAGATTGTGCCACTGCACTGCAGCCTGGGCAAAAGAGCGAGACTCCATCTCCCAAAAAAATTATAAAAATAAAAATTTGTAAAAGGATGTGAAAAAAGAAAAACATTTGTATGTAAATTTAGTGTTGAATAAAAATTTTGATTAGCTGAGCATGGTGGCACACACCTGTAGTCCCAGCTACTCAGGAGACTGCAGTAGGAAGATTGTTTGAGCCCAGGAGGCAGAGATTGCAGTGAGCTGAGATTGCGCCACAGCACTCCAGCCTGGGCGACAGAGCCAGATCCTCTTAAAAAAAAACAAAAGTGATGGAGGAGATAGGACAGCCGAGTTGATGATGGATAACATGCATTGTGAAATGGAGCTACATTTGGATGGTAATAATTATAGCTAAAACAGGAAGAATTTATTGTTTAATGATGTGAGTGGGAAGGTGGTTAAAAACAGATACAAACATTTGGGTTGGAGAAATTGATTCAGGAAGTATCTACATAAAATTATAAGAACAACTCCACCATCATAATTTTCAAGTCTGAAACATAAAGTAGCCATGAGGCCCTGATATTGAAGCTCAGCAACTTAAGGAATAAAAGGGCATTCCACAAGGAAATAATGGGATACCTTGAATCTTTTAAGTGACATATTTTTGTCCTAAGAAAGCTTGATTAAAAATGTAATATTTTCTATGCACAATATCTGAAATTTGAATCCCCTCAAACAAGGATAGGCAAATTTTCTCTGTAAACAAAGGCAAGAGAGTAATATCTGGGGTTTTGCAGGCCACAGAGTCTCTGTTGCAACTACTCCATAGTGGTGGAAAGCAGCCATAAACAATAAGTAAATGAATGGCCGTGCCTGTGTGCCAATAGAAGTTTACTTGTAAACACTAAAATTTAAATTTCCTACAATCTTCTTGTGTCACAAAATGTTATTTATGCTCCAAATTTTTTCAACTACTTAAAAATGCAAAAATCATTTTTAAATAGCGAACTGTTCAAAAAGCAGTAAGGATGGATTTTGCCATTAAGACATAGTTTGCTAACCTCTGAACTAGATATGATTTAATGAGATTCCTTTTTCCACCCAACACAGTAATAACCTTAATGAGTTATAATTTATAATGAACATCAAAATAGATGGCTAGAAATAAAGTTCTCCTAATTTAGTTCAAAATGTTACTTTTTTTATTTTAAACAAAATACATGGCATACCAAAAGAATAATGTAATATATCTTGAGAAAATATTTTTAATAACATGATGTAAACTTGTTACATGCCCTGTTGGAATTTTTGGAAATAAGCACCAAGATATCTTATATGTAAATAGTCTTTGCCTTCTTTGAAATAATTTTGAAAAAAAAAAAGTCTTCTCTTTTTCCATCTGCGTATCTATTTAAATGCCTGATTCGTTCTGAGAGTATTGATTGAAGGTAATTTAACCTTTTATAAATTCTTAACTTTCTAGATAGCTTGATATCATTAATACATAAATATTTGATAAAATTTGAAAGTAAAGCTCATATTGCCTGAAGCTTTGCCACTCACCTTTTAAATATAAAATAAACATTCCATATTTATTTTTTACCCCTTTAATTTACATGCAAATAGTTTGTGTGACAGTTCAGCAGCATTCTTAGTTCAAATAATCATTTTTGCAATTAACTATTTTAAATGATTTACACCTAAAACTTTTAAACTTTAAAATGAAATTTTTATATGCATATTTCAAATTTAAACCCTTTGGGTTTTTTTCCCACAATAAGTATTTTTTTTATGTATATGGACTGATGTGCCATTTCTTTAGTAATTAGGCCCAGGCCAGCACATGCAAATTGAATGCACATAAATTATCTAATTTACCTCAGTGATATGAGAACAAAACTTGTCAGGTAGTGGAGATTCTAAATTTCCAGTCTCCAGTACTCAATACTTCACAATCTTTCATATACCCAACAGGCAATCTTACCTTCTCTTAGAATGTCATACCTCCCTTCTGTTTCAGTAAAATAGAGCTCCCTGCTCCCATCAGAGGCTAATTCTTTCACATACAATATGGATCTAACTCTCTCTTGCGTTTTTTCTTCAGAGTCATTCTCTAGGTTATCTCTTCACTTTTCTGCATATTTGAACTCTTATTCTCAAGGAATTCTTTCTGATCAGAGGTTGTTGGTTTTGTTGTTATTGTTGTTGTTGTTTTAGACCTCAATTAGGACCAAATTAGATTAATTATGATCCTGTTTCATTATATACTCTTATCATCAGTCCATCCGGGGGCCTAGTTTAGTTAATTAGCTACTTAGTATGTTATTTTAAATAATGTAATAAGGATACCTAATACCTCCAAGCAAAACAAATGGGAGGATCTTGACCTACATCTAAATATTTAATCTCCCTATCTGATGTAGCATCAGTCTGAATTTTCTGTTTATCATTTTTGCTTTTTAAAATATATACTATTATCACTATATATAACTAAAAGTATATTTTCTTATTTTAATGTTATTTTAAAAGTATTTTCTATTCAGTCCTTTAAAACTGCTTTTTTTTTTTGAGACGGAGTTTCACTCTTGTTGCCCAGGCTGGAGTGCAACGGCGCAATCTCAGCTTACCGCAACCTCCGCCTCCTGGGTTCCAGTGATTCTCCTGCCTCAGCCTCCCGAGTAGCTGGGATTATGGGCATGTGCCACCATGCTGGGCTAATTTCGTATTTTTAGTAGAGATGGGGTTTCTCCATGTTGGTCAGGCTGGTCTCGAACTCCCGACCTCAGGTGATCCACCCCCCTCACCTCCTAAAGTGCTGGGATTACAGGCGTGAGCCACCGTGCCTAAAACTTTTACCATTTAATATTTTTTAGCCTCAAATACTTATCACTTATTTGTGGTGAGAACACTTAAAACTTACTCTCTTGGCAATTTTCAATTAACAGTAACACATTGTTAGTAACTATAGTCACCATGTTGTACAATACATCTCTTGACTTTTATTCCCCCTGTCTAACTAAAATTTTCTGCCTTTTGACTAATATCTCCCCAATTACCCCCACCCTCAGCCCTTGGTAACCACCATTCTAATTCGTGCTTCTCTGGGTTCAACTTGTTAAGATTTCACATATGAGAAAATGTGATATTTGTCTTTACGAGACTGGCTTATTTCACTTAACACAACTTCCTTCAGTTTCATTCATGTCATTGCAAATGACAAGATTTTATTCTTTTTTAAGGTTGTGTAATATTCCATTGTGCATATAAACCACATTCTCTTTATCCACTCATCTGTTGATGGACACTTAGATTGATTCTATATCTTGGCTATTATGAACAAAGTGACAATGAACATGGGAGTGAAGATATCTCTTTGACATACTGATTTCGTTTTTTTGAATATATACCCAGTAGTCAGGTTGCCAGATAAGATGGTAGCTCTGTTTTAATATTTTGAGGAAATACCATACTGCTTTTCCATAATTGCTATACTAATTTACATCCCCACCATCAATATCCCAGGGTTCACTTTTCCCAACATCCTCACCAACACTTACCTTTTGTCTGTTTTATTATAGTCATTCTAACAGGTATGAGATGATATTTCATTGTGGTTTTAATTTGCATTTCTCTGATGATTCATGATGAGTATCTTTTCACGTATTTGTTGGCCATCTGTACGTGCTCTTTTGCGAAATTTCTATTCAGACCCCTTGCCTATTTTGTAATCAGGTTGTTTGCTTACAGTAGAGCTGTTTGAATAACATATATTTTGGATAGTAACCCCTTATCAGATGTATGGTCTGCAAATATTTTCTCCATTGTATAAGTTGTCTCTTCATTCTGTTGATTGTTTCCTTGGATGTGCAGAAGCTTTTAATTTGATGTAATCCCATTTGTCTATTTTTAACATTTTGTTGCCTGTGTTTTTTGGGTCATATTCAAAAAATAATTGCCCAGACCTATCTCATGAAACTTGTTCCCTGTGTTTTCTTCTAATTTTAGAGTTTCAGGACTTATATTTAAGTCTTTAATGAATTTCAAATTGATTTTTGTGTATGGTGTGAGATAGGGTCTACTTTCATTTTTTCTGCATGTGAATACCCAGTTTTACCTGCACCATTTATTAAAGAGACTATCCTTTCCCTATCGTGTGTTCTTGGCATCTTTGTTGAGAGTCAATTGACTGTAAATGTATGGGTTTATTTCTGGGCTCTCTATCCTGTTCCACTGGCCTAGTCATCTGTTTTTATTTATGCCAGTATCATGCTGTTTTGATTACTACAGCTTTGTAGTAGATTTTCAGATCAGGTAATGCGATGCTTCCAGCTTTGTTCTTTTTTCTTGAGATTGATTTGACTATTTAGGGTCTTTTGTGGTTCTATACAAACTTTAGAATTTTTTTCTATTTTCATGAAAATATTTTTGGAATATTGATAGAGATTGCAATTAATCTGTAGATCCCTTGGGATGGTAAAGACATTTTAATAATATTAATTCTACTAGTCCAAGAGCATGGTATATTCTTCCATTTATTGGTGTCTTCTTTAATTTCTTTCATCAATGTGTACAATTTTTCAGTACACATTATCTTTCACCTCTTTGGTTAAATTTGTTTCTAATTATTTTTAGCTATTTTAAATAGTTATTGATTTCTTTTTCAGATAGTTTTTGGTTAGTGCATAGAAATGCTGCAAGTTTTGTATGTTGTTGTAACTTGAAACATTCATTTATTAGTTCTAGCAGTTTTTTGGAGGAGTCTTTAGCATTTTCTATATACAAGATTATGTCATCTGCAAACAGAGACAATTTTTTTTTCCCTTACTGAGTTGGATGTCTTTTGTTTGTTTGTTTTGCCTAATTGTTCTGACTAGGACATCCAGTACTACATTGAATAGAAGTGGTGAGAGTGGGCATCCTTGCCTTGATCCTGATCTTAGAGGAAAAGCTTTCAACTTTTCACCATTAAGTATGATGTTATCTGTGGGCTTGTTATATATGGCCTTTATGGTATTAAGTTACATTCATTCTGTACATAATTTGTTGATAGTTTTTATCATGAAAGTATGTTGAATTTTGTCAAATGCTTTTTCTGCATCCACTAAGATGAGCATATACTTTTGCCCTTTATTCTGTAAATGTGGCATCACATTTATTGGTTTGGGTACATTTAACTCTCCTTACCTCCCACGAATAAATCCCACTTGATCGTGGCAAATGATCCTTTTAACATGCTGGCAAATTCTATTTACTATTGTTGCTAATGATTTTTGGATCTATGTTCATCAGGGACATTAGGTTGTAATTTTCTTGTACTGTCCTGGTCTGGTTTTGGTATCAGGGTAATACAAGACTTATAAAAACAGTTTGGAAGTATTTCCCCCCTCTTAAATTTTCTGGAAGACTTTCAGAAGGATTAGCATTAGTTCTTTAACAGTTTAAGCCATCTAGTCCAGGGCTTTTCCTTGATGGTGGTTTTATTACTGATTGACCTTCTTACCCATTTTGGTCAGTTCAAATTTCTTCATGATTCAGTTTTGGTAGGTTGCATATTTTTAGGAATTTATTCATTTATTCTAAGTTAACTAATTTGATGACATATAATTGTTCATGGTAGTCTCTTAGGATTCTTTATATTCTTGTGGTATCATTTGCAATGTCTTCTCATACATTTCTGATTTTTTTCTATTTTTTATTTTTTATTTTTATTTGTATTTTTATTTTTGAGACGGAGTCTCGCTCTGTCCCGCAGGCTGGAGTGCAGTGGCGTGATCTCGGCTCACTGCAAGCTCTGCCTCCCAGGTTCACGCCATTCTCCTGCCTCAGCCTCCCAAGTGGCTAGGACTACAGGTGCCCGCCACCACGCCCGGCTAATTTTTTGTATTTTTAGTAGAGACGGGGTTTCACCATGTTAGCCAGGACGTTCTTGATCTCCTGACCTCGTGATCCACCCACCTTGGCCTCCCAAAGTGCTGGGATTACAGGCGTGAGCCACTGCACCCAGCCTCTGATTTTATTTGTGTCTCTTCTCTTTTTGTTTCTTAGTCCAACTAAAGTTTTATCAATTTTGTTTAGGTTTGAAAACATATTTTTCATTTCATTGAGCTTTTCTGCTGTTTCCATTTATTTATTAATTTCTGCTCTCATCTTTGTTGTTTCGGTCCTTCTACTAACTTGGGTTTAGTTTGTTCTTTTTCTAGTTCCTTGAAGCATAGTGTTATGTCGTTTTAGAGCTTTCTTTTTGATGTAGGTGTTTACAGCTATAAGCTTCCCTCTTCAAACTGTTTTTGCTGCATCCCATAAATTGTATTGCTGTGTTCACATTTCTGTTAGTCCCAAGGTATTTTTTAATTTCCCTTTTAATTTCTTCTTTGACCCATTTGCTGTTCAGGAGCATGTTTTTAATTCCCGTGTATGTATGAACTTTCCTAATTTCTTTCTGTTCTTGATTTCTAGTTTCATGTCATTGTGGTTAGAAAATATACTTGATATGATTTCAATTTTCTTAAATTTGTTAAGGCTTGTTTTGTGACCCGACATATGATCAGTCTTAGCGAATGTTTCAGGTGCACTTGAGAAGAATGTGTACACTGCTGCTGTTAGTTGGAATGTCCTGTATTTGTCTATTAGCCCATTTGTTCTAAAATGTAGTTCAAATCCAATGCCTCCTCCACTTAAATTATGGAGCTAGTATTTTATTGTGTTTCATTGTAGCTTACATATATTGACTACCTGCATAATATTCCATTGTAAGAATTTATCACATTTTTATTCTTCCATTTTTCCATTTAGATGAATAAAGTTAGTTATAGGTTTTTCCCATTATAAAAACATTTCTATCAACATTCTTATATATCTCCTATCAGTATATGCAAGAATTTCTCTTGAATATGTTCCCAGATGTGGAATGGTTAAACCATAGCATATGTGAATCCTGACTTTAGGCAGGGACTTCAAAATGTTTTCACAGTGGCTGCATCTATCCACTTTCCCAATAGCAGATCCTGTGGATCCATACCTTTTCCTATGCTTGGTATGGACATAATTTCTTATTTTTTCCAATAGGATGGCCATAAAATCATATTTAATTGCAGTCTTGAATTGCATTCCCTCATGACCAATAATATTAACTTTTCTCCATATATTTCTTAACATATATTTTTGATGAAATGTCTGTTTATATCTTTTGCCAATGTTGCTGTTGTATTATTTGTGCTTATATTTTGTCAATACTCATTTAATTGTGTGTGTTTTGAATATTTTTTGAGTTTGCAACTTAGAGTTGAAATTTACTTAATTTCAAAATTAACCATCGATATACAAAAGGGATTAATTTTAATATTTTACATTTAGTAATCTTCTATTTTAAAGAAAATTCTTTTTATGCCTTGTTTAAGACACTGCTCATATACTGAAGTCTAAAAGTACTCACTTTTTTCAGTGCTTGAATGTTATATTTTTTACATTTATTCCTAAATCTATATAGAGGAGACTGTTCTAAATGGTGTGAGGTAGAAATCCAGTTTCAACTTTTTTCATGTAAATTATTTCTTCCTACTCAATACAACTCAATACATACATGCATTGGTCATTTTCTGGAATCCATTATGGTGCTGAGTTTGCTTACTGTGAGCCAAAACCACACTGTCATATTTGCCACCACTTCATAAAAGTCATAGTAACTGTTCTAATTCTTCTACACACACTCTCTTCCTCTCTTACTTCTAGGCCATTCTACAATTATCTTCTTAAATTCCCTGACAAATCCTGTTTCAAACTGCATTGAGACCAGAGATCAATTTAAAAAGAAACAGAATCTCTATAATTTAAAATCTATATATATATATATATATATATATATACACACACACACACACACATACGGTTTACCTCTCAATTTATTTAGTCTTTTTCTCAATAATCCTTTTTGATCTCTCAATAATGCTTTTATAATTTTCCACAGGAAAGGTCTTCAACATATTTTGTCAAATTAATTCCTGGGTATTTCATATTAAGTTGTAGTTGCATAATGGTGCCTCCTTTTTAATTATACTTTCTAGTAGTTTGGTGCCGATATATACATAAATGTATTAATGTTTCCATATTAGTCATATATCCTACCAATATTGCAAACTCTCATTCTTTCAAATAACATATCTGTGTATTCTTTATGATTTTCCGTGTAAACTTAAATATAGACACAACTAACTTGGAGGCTTTCTTCTTTATAAAGTATTTAGAGCTATGACTTTCTATCTTCATACTACTTTATAGCCCTTCCCAATTTTGATGCATACAGGTTTTTTTGTTTTTGTTTTTGTTTTGTTTTGTTTTGTTTTGAGATGGAGTCTCGCTCTGTTGCTCAGGCTGGAGTGCAGTGGCACAATCTCGGCTCACTGCAAGCTCCGCATTCCGGGTTCACACCATTCTCCTGCCTCAGCCTCCGGAGCAGCTGGGACTACAGGCGCCCACTACCACGCCCAGCTAAGTTTTTGTATTTTTAGTAGAGACAGGGTTTCACCGTGTTAGCCAGGAAGGTCTAGATCTCTTGACCTCATGATCCCCTGCCTCGGCCTCCCAAAGTGCTGGGATTACAGGCATGAGCCACCGCGCCCAGCCGATGCATACAATTTTAATTATCATTCAGTTTTAAATATTTTTTTAATCTTTATGATGATTTCTTCTTAAATTCATGCCTTAGAGAGCTTTCATTTTCTTCCTAAATATTCAGTGATTTTTTAAGTTTAATTTTCATTTTTTAATTCTCAATTATTTTGTGATCAAAGATAATCTGTATGAAATTTATTTTCTGAAATATAAATTGCTTTTACGTCTTAATATCTAATCAATTTCATAAATATGCCATGTGTGCTTAAAATAAAATGTGCATTCTTTCATTGCTGAATGCATAACTCTTTTATGCTCTTTCAATTCTATTTTAAAAACACATAGTCCATCTGTTCTAATATTTCTGCTTCTGTTCAAATTTGTAATCCAGCAGGATTTTTAACTCATTGTGCTCCTCCAATGTCTTGTTATTTTGACCCATCAGCACATTTTATCCCAGGAGATAAAGTGTGGAATCTGCGGAAATACGTGTGTTTCTATGGAACGGGGAAGATTTACTCTGGATTTATTGCCTGAATAGCTGCAGGGAAGAGACCAGCAACTTAAGATTATCTTAACAAACATATTAAGAGACATAAGAAAATTTGAAACAAGAAATTATGGCAGCTACTCTTTCAAGCATATGTATGGGACAGATGAGCCCAATGGTACCCTTATGTACCTGTGTATACTGCTAAGTACACATGATCTACCAGAGAAATACTTATATTCTGTAAAAACTCTTAGGTCCAGTTCCATCCTTTGTTCCCACAGGAAGAAGCAGCCACAGGAGCATTACTCCTTAGACCTGTGCTTCACAAGAGGCAAGTAAATCCCTATGGCACCATGAGAAAATGCAGATTTTACTCCAGGAGGCCCTGGTGAAGCCTGAGATTCTGCATTTCTACAACCTCCTAGATGGTGCTTATATGTTGCTGGTCCTAGACCACATTTCAGGTAGCCCAGGCTAGATTAAAATCCTCCAGTTTGGAGAAGGAGAGAGTCAGAAAGCAACCGTATATAGTTATTGACTACTGGTTTTCTGGTTTTTCTCATTTTCTCATAGTGAGAAAATGAGGGCTTCTGCACCATGCTAAATTTATTCCTGAGAACACCTGGACTAGAGTTGTTTAGAGAAAATGTAGAGGCCAGCCTTATTTGTTCCAAGGCAAGGTCAGAGGAGAAACAAATGCTTCCAAAAATTCATTTATTTTATACAACACAGAAGTGCAGGGTTGACTCCTGCCCCAAGAAAAAGCCGATACTCTATAAATACGTACATAAAATCTTTCTCTTTCTTTCTCTGTCTCTGTAAATACACACACAAACAACACACACACAAACAACACACACACACACACACACACACCATCACCACCACCACTACCACCACTACGTATTTCTGACATTTTCTCTGTTTCTCCTTCTACTTCCTCAGGGTATATCTTGTGGGAAGGAGAGAGAATGCAAACTAGCTCATTACCTTGGTCAGGACCCACTGGCTTTAAACAGTGTAAACAGACAAATAAATAATGTCTTAGATTTCAACATCTATTACTCATCTCCTCAATCCTTTTATAGTTAACCTTCACATGAGTTGTCTATATTACTTGCCTCCCAGTTTTTGCCTGTGAATTACTTCTTAATTCATCGAAACAGGTTTCTTTGTGACTACATGTCACAAAGAACACCAAACAATATTTTATTATAATGATTAAGTGAAAGCTCTAGATTACTGGGTGGGGAGCATTGGTGAGGATTAAAAGAATTGATGCAAATAAAAACTCTCTAAACAGTGTCTAATACACAATAAATACTTTAAAATATTGACCAATATGATCCAACTTCACTTTTTGTCATCAAAATTCAACCCATTGTTTTGTCTTCATTCAATGATTGAAATATTCCCCCTTTGGTTTCTGATAACACGTTCTTCTGGTTTTCTTCTGACCTTTCTGGTTATTTCTTCTCTTTCTATTTTTAAGGTTCATGCTTCTCTAACTGGCCTTTGGATGCTAAAGATCTCCAAGTCTAGTTTCTATAATCTCTTTTTATCTCACTCCGAATCGGCTTCTGTAAATGATCTCATCTGCACCTGTAGCTTCAATTACCACATCTACATAAATGACTCACATTTATTTTTATTCCAAGCCCAGACCTCTCTTTGGACCATCAGACACATTAATGAACTGCATATTTGATATGCCTTGTGTGAAGTGACATCAGCATGTCAAATTCAGCTTGTCCAAAATCAAACCCATCATCACCCCTCACTCCAAATCTGGAGTTCTTCTAAAGTTCCCTGTGTCCATGAAAAACGATTATTGTGCAAGCCAGAAACTCACATCAACATAAATCCTCCACCAAGTGCTATTGCTCTTACCCCGATGTACCTTGAGCATCCACCCCGTTCTCTCCATTTCCACATCACCTACTATAAATGTCTGTCTTCCGTGGCTTCAACTCTAGAAATAGCTTCTTTACTGTCTACACACAACCAGTTTGAATGCCTAACGAACTTTACACCACGATATAATCAGAATCATCTTTTCAAAACATAAATCTGATGATGATACACCTCTCTTCAAATCCATCAAAGGCTTTGCAGTGCAATTTGGCATGCAAAAAAAAAAGCCTTAACTTTGCCTATGAACCTCCACATGATCTAGTCCCTACTTTCCTCATTAGCATTAGCTGAAAACATGCAACTTTGTTCTCTCTGATTCAGTCACATTATTTACTTCATCACTTCCCTTTTTTCCTTTTTTGCCATTTCTCCCTCACAGGGTCATTGCATATGCTATCCCCCATGTCTGCAATATTTACCCTCCTCTCTTGACTTAGTTAATAACCTGCCCATACTTCTGATCTCAATTCAAATACCTCTTTCTCTGTTAAAGCCTTCCTTAACCTTCAAAACAGTTCAAATCACCCACTATGGGCTCAAATTGCTCTATGTAACCCTCAGTGTAGCATATTGTGACCACATGTCTCAACTGCAATTTTACCTTTGCTTACATGATTATGTGATTTGCATGATATCTTTTCTCAGAGGGAAGTTGTTTGGGCAGAAACCGTCACTTTTAACAAAGGACATGGCATTTAGTATGTATTCAGTAAATATATGTTGAATAAAATGTTATAAAATAAAATTAAATTAATATGTGTGCATTCCAAATGGCAGGACTGCATTAACTGCAAGATGGATTACCAAGTTATAACTGAAACTTAACAGGATTGGTTTTAGGACTGGTTCTGTTCCAGCCTTTCCATGGGCTCTCTCTACTGTCTACTACCATGTGGTTTTACTTCTAGATAGACAGATAGATCGATCTCTAGCTCTAGCCTTTTTTTTTTTTAATTTTCCTCTGACACCATCATGCTTCATGCCTCCTCTTCCTTTTATACAAGAGATCGGTTTGACATTGGAAGGTAATCGGTGTAATTTCACACCGTAAAATAAAAAGGACAAAAATCATATAATCCTTTTAATAGATGCAAAAAATTATTGATAAAATTTAGTGCATATTTATAATAAAATTTCTTAACAAATCAGAAATAAAGGGATCTCCTTTATTGTGATAATGATGAACCACCACAAACTCTATAACAAACACTGTGTCAATAATAAAATAAGTAACTTTTCCTCATTATATTGGAAATGAGACAAGGATGTCTATTCTCACCAATTATATTCAGCTTTGTATAGGAAGTCCTAGCCACTGAGATATGATAAAAAGATAAAACCATTGAAAAAACTATATACCTCCTTATTTGTGGATCATTGAGAAAATCCAAAACACAGTCGTGCACCACATAATGACGTTTCAGTCAACAATAGACAACATACACAACAGTGGTCCCATAAGATTAAAACAGAGCTGGAAAATTCCTATTACCTGTTGATGTAATAGCTATCATAACTTAGTAATGCAATTCATCACCTATTCTATGTTTAGATATTTACATACACAAATACAGCCATCCACTGATTAAAACAAGAATCCTTCTGAGAAACGTGTCGTTGGGTGATTTTGTTGTTATGCAAAACATCATAGAGTATACACAAACCTAGATGGTATGACCTAATACACACCTAAGCTATATGGTATAGCCTATTGCTCCTGGGCTACAAACCTGTATGGCATGTTACTGTACTGAATACTGTAGGCAACTGTAACACAATGGTATTTGTGTATCTAAACCCAGAAAAGGTATAGTAAAATGTATTTTATACTGTATGTATAATCCTAAGAGACCACTGTTACATATGCAGTCCATCATTGACTGAGATGTAGCATGTGACTATTCCTGACATTCTCAGTTCCTCAAGTTATCTGCCTTATACAACCACTTCGTGGTGACCACCTTTCTGTGGGAGAGCTAGATACAACCTACTTGACTTGACCCGCTGACCCCCATACCTGACACGGACTGTAGAGTTTTGCCACAGTAACCACCCTCAATCACATTGTGACTCCATGGAGCTCGTGCAGGCTTGATGGAAACTCACCAATTAGAACTCCGCAGGCGGCCGGGGGCGGCGGTTCACGCCTGTAATCCCAGTACTTTGGGAGGCCGAGGCAGGCGGATCACGAGGTCAGGAGATTGAGACCATCCTGGCTAACACGGTGAAACTCCGTCTCTACTAAAAATATAAAAAATTAGCCAGGCGCGGTGGCGGGCGCCTGTAGTCCCAGCTACACGTGAGGCTGAGGCAGGAAAATGGCGTGAACCCGGGAGGTGGAGCTTGCAGTGAGCCCAGACAGCGCCACTGCACTCCGGCCTAGGCCAAACAGAGAGATTCCGTCTCAAAAAAAAAAAAAAAAAAAAAGAAGAAGAAGAACTCCCCATGCGTGGGTAGTTACCTGCTTGGATAATGCCCGGGATCCCAATAAAGTTTTAGTCCCTTGCTCTCTCTCTCGCTCCCCACTCAATGGTTGAGCGCCTGTGTCTCAGACAGCGCCCCTCTTCCTGTTGCCTTGCAAGATGTGCTGCCCTCTGCTGGCTGGGATCTGTAAGGAAGACCCTGCTTCTGTTACTTCGTGTGTTTTGTTCAGTTGCCCGCTCTGTGTCTCACCTAACACACACACCTAGACATAGCTTCTCTGGGTCAGGACTCTTTCAGAGAGTGGCTAGGACAAGAGCCACCAGAGGGTCCGCCAGTTTAAACAAGCTTCCTATGAAAGAGACGCCTGCCTGGTCATTGGTCAGACACGGGGGCATTAGGCCATCCACCAGAATAAAGAAGTATCCTACAAAGGCACACTCCTCCATGGCCAAATTCTAAACGCTCTGCATAGGGCTAGAGTTTACTGCCACTCTCCAGAAAGAACTCAAGATCAAACTAGAGGAAAACACAACAGAAATAGTTTTGTCTGATAATAATATAGCTAACCAATTTTCACTGTGTGCACATTTCGTTTTCCTTTCATTCGTTTTTAGCCTACCTTTGTCTTTATATTTAAATTGGGTTTCTTGCAGGTAACATATATTTGTAACTTCTTTCTTATCTAATCTTACAATCTCTACTTTTAATTAGCGCATTTAAATCATTTAAATGTAATTTAATTATCAATACAATTGAATTTAAATCTATCGTATCGCCATTTGTTTTCTATTGGCCCAATTTTTATTTTTTCACTGTTCCTGCCTTCCTTTGGATTAACTGGGTAATTTTTGTGATTTCATTTTACCTCCACTATGGGCTTACTAGTTAGATCTTCTCGTTTTATTTTTTATAGCTGCACTGGGGTTTATAATATACATCTTTAACTTATCATAATCCAAATAATATTAAGCCATTTCACTACAGTTTAGGAACCTTATGATGGTATGCTTCCATGCACCCTATCCTATCTTTTGTATTATTATGTTGCATATTTTATTTTTATATTTGCTATACAGCCCACAATGCATTATTGTTAATATTTTTTCTTTCAATACTGTAAAAGTGTCACCCAATTTTCTGTTGGCTTGCTTAGTTCCTGATGATAAGTCTGCTCTCATTCATAACTCTGTTCCCTTTCTGTAATATGTCCTTTTTCTTGAGCTACATGTAAGACTTTTCTCTTTATTGCTAGTTTTTAGAAATTTGATTGTGATTCTCCTGAATTTGTTGTTATTTTTCTATATGGGGTTTCTGAACTTCTTGAATCTCTGATTTTACAGTTTTTATTAACCTTGGTAAATTTGGGACCATTATTTTTAAAACTATATTTTCTTAACCTCTCCTGCTGGTACTCCAGCTTCATAAATGATTGCCTATTTTATATGCCACAGCTCATTGAGAATTGCTTTACTTTTTTTTTTTTTTTTTTCTTTTTGAGATGGAGTCTCACTCTGTGGCCCAGGCTGGAATGCAGTGGCGCGATCTCTGCCTCCCAAGTTCAAGCGATTCTCTTGCCTCAGCCTCCCAAGTAGCTGGGATTACAGGTGCCCGCCACTGCACCCAGTTAATTTTTCTATTTTTAGTAGAGACGGGGTTTTGCCATGTTGGTCAGGCTGGTCTCGAACTCCTGATCTCAGGTGATCCACCCACCTTGGCTTCCCAAAGTACTGGGATTACAGGCGTGAGCCACTGTGCCCAGCTGCCAAAAGGTATTTTTAAATGGAAAATTCATTAATAACAAAAAGGAAGAAAAAAAGAAAACCATAGAAAACAATACAAATAGTTTACAAAGGATTTTCAAAGTAAATCTTTGAAAATCTATACGCAGTTGACCCTTGGAACAACACAGGTTTGAAAGTGCAGGCCCACTTACATGCAGATTTTCTTCTGCCTCTGCCATCTCTGAGACAGCAAGATCAACCCCTCCTCTTCCTCCTCCTTCTCAGCCTTCTCAGTGTCAAGACAAGTAGGATGAAGACCTTTAGGATGCTCAACTTCTACTTAATGAATAGTAAGTGTATTTTCCCTTCCTTGGGATTTTCTTCGTAACATCTTCTTTTTTCTAGCTTACATTGTTGTAAAAATATAGTATACAATGCATAACACATAAAAATATGTGTTAATTGACTATGTTATTGGCAAGTCATCTGGTCAACAGTAGGCTATTAGTAAAGCTTTATGGGAATCAAAAGTTATATTTGAATTTCTGACTGTGTGGGAGGTATATTCCATTCTAGCCCCCAAAAAAAGAGACTCATAGGCTATAACTGGGCTGTCTGCTTTTCCACCCTGTCCCTGGCTGAAACTCATCCCCTTCTCGCCACTGAGAAACAGCCTTTGAGCATCCTAATAACACTTTGTCACTTTACTTACTTCATGTCTTCATACCTAATTCTACTTCTTAAACTTTTCATATACAGAAGCTGAATGGGATTATGGTGTCTGCCACAAAGAAATATAAAAGCTTACAGCCCATATCCCATTTTCATGTGGTAGGGCACAGTCTAGTCTCAAATTTACACTGAGATTGCACCTTAATGATAACTTTTGTGCAAATATTATATTCATATACTGATCAGGGTTTTATTATCTCACAATACCTCCTTCCACACTGCCCACTGGAAATGTGATCTTCTAATAACAGGCAAGATCATTGACCACATCAATATTCCATATTCATTTCTTCTTTTTCTAAATGTGTGCAATGGTACCCAATAAGAAAATAATATTGTTTTTATGCCTAGAAATTAAAGCATAATTCCCAAAGAAACCATGACCCTTAAGAGAAACATAGGATTTGCCAGCCCTGGAGTTGTTGGATTTCTTTGTTTTTGTTTTTGCCTTTAAGAATGGCGTATCATTGTCTATTGCATTGTATCAAATTACTACAAATTTAGAAGCTTAAAACAACATGAATGTACAATCTCAGAACTTTGCAGGTCAGAGGTCTGCATTGGCTTGACTGATTTCCTTACTCTGGATGTCAGCCAGCCTGGGCTCATATCTGGAGGCTCTTGGGAAGAATCCACTTCCAAGCGGCTCATTCAGGTTGTTGGCAGAATTCAGTTCCTTGCAGTTATAAGGCTGAGGTTCCTTTTTTTTTTTTTTTGCCTGCTGTTGTCACATGGGAGTCTCTCCCAGCTCCTCCACGCAGCCTGCATTCCTTGTCCCATTGACCTCTCCATCTTCAGACCAGCAATGGCACAGGGCTGAGTTCTTTTCATGCTTTGGATTTCTCTGACTTCCTATTTTGCTGTGTCTCTTCTACTCCAGAGAACCAGAGAAAGTTCTCTGTTTCTGATGACTCCACAGATTAAATATGGCCTACCTGGAGAATCCAGGATTTTCTCCCTATTTTAGGTCTGTGACCTTATTTATATTTGCTAAGTCCTTTCTGCCCTGTAAGGTAACGTATTTGAAGTTTCCAGGGATTAGGGCATTAACTTCTCTTGTTATGGGGGGAGTGGGAGGGTGTATCTTGTTCACCATAAGCGGACACATATTATTAGTCTTATTCTAAGCATGTAAATGTTTGATATAGAATAGGAAAGTTAGTGAGGTCACAGGAGAAATTGAGAATGAGGCTTGGAAGGAAGACAATTATTGCACTTGGAGGTCCCAGTGATACAATGATAGAGGCAGGAGGCAGGGAAATTCTAGGTAGAAAAGGGTGGGTCCCTGAAAAAGATCCCACCCTCAAGTGTGATACCACAGCCCAAAGTGAGAACTTACATCCCTGTTTTCCACTCGAATGTTGCCTTTTCCAAAACCATCCATGGCCTGCCCCACCCCTCATCCTGTGCCCATAAAAATCCCGGAACTCAGTTGGCAGAGAAGAGAAGTCACTGGACATCAGACACTACGGCTGGATGTCAGAGAGAAGTAGCTGGACTTGAGAGGGACAGTTTGATGGCGTAGTTTCAGAGAGGAGTCTGGCTGGGGACAGCCGGACTTCAGGGGAAGATTACCTTCCCACTCCATCCCCTTTTCAGCTCCTCTTCCTGCTGATAGCCATTTTCATCAGCAATAAAATCCCTCATATTTACCATCTTCAATTCGTTTGTGCAACCTCATTCTTTCTGGATGTTGTACAAGAACTCAGGGGCCAAGAATGTGGATGCAAAAGCTCTCACACTAACCCTTTGCTCTCGCTGGTGGAAGGCAGCTGCCTCACATGAAGAGGCAGAGGGTCCCACTGAGCTGTTATCAGTTAAGTTGTCCATGGATGGCCAAGCTAAAAGAGCACTGTAACACTTCCTCTGGGGCCTCAGGAGGCCCAGGTACCTCCCAGATGCTGCGGCAGTACACAGTTGGCTCAAGCCAGCACCCAAAAGCACTTGCCCCAGGTCCTGCACCTGCTCACTTGTGTCTTCCCTCCCATGAGGGTGGAACACAGCAGGTTCGAGTGGGTGGAGTCTGTCCCTGCTGGTGCCAGAATGACCAGCTGACTCCAGCACTCATGTACTCTAGTTCCTGCCTGCAAAGGGGTCAGAAAACTACCTGCTTCACTAGAGCACCTCCAATCTGTAGTTTTACAGTTTTTATTAATCTTGTAAATTTGGGAGCACTATTTTTAAAACTATATTTCCTCTGCCTCTCATGCTGGTATTCTAATTTTATAAATGATTACGTGCTTGATATCCCACAGCTCACTGAAGATTGTTTCACTTTTTGTTTACTTTTGCATCTTTCTGAGCTTCATTTTTGATAGTTTATCTTGCTATGGCTTTATGTTCACTGATCCACAGTGCCTAATGTGTTGTTAACCCTGTTTCATGTGTTTCTTATTTCAGATAATGTATTTCTGACATTACCTGAAGAGGGGGTCATTGCACACCATACAGTGTCTCAAAGGAAGCACCAGGTTTTGATCAGGTAGCAGAAGACATGACAGGAAACAGTCAATACCAGAACCTTAATTGAGGTTTTGGTGAGAAAGGTAAGGCAAGGCAGGGAAAAGAGTTTTGGGTTGGTTAGTCTGAATGAATTCCAGCAGGACAGGGGCTATAGGAGTGGTCTCTAGTGGCCTGTACCTGGCCCTAGGATGATTTAGGATGGAGGAAATATTGGCTTGGTGTGGGAGGGTTAGATAAGGGGATTGTTGGGACTACAGACTCAGGATTGAGTGGTTTACATATAATGGATGTGCTCTTAGGCAATTTGTTCTTATCTTTAGGAATTAGCTAGCTCTGGGAAGGGTAGTCTTTCCTTGTGTCTGTAAGGCCCTCAAATGCTAGATCATTGAGAATACAAAAGAGTAAGAAAATATAGTTAATATAATTGGTCCTGTGATAAATAGACGCCAAATTGACAAATACAGAATTGAAGAAAACCCATAGCAGTCTGTTAAGAATGAACCTTCCCCCATTCTGTGGGTAAAAGCCATTGTTCCTCACCATCCTTCCAAAGGAGTGGGCCCTTAACTCAACGTCAGAAAGCACACTTGCTAGACATAAGCAGTCTTTGTTTATACATGCCCCACCAGGCAGATATGGGGCCTTCTACTATACTGTACCTGAATTATCAAACCTCGTATATTGTGGGCTTGACAGAATTTGCAACTTAAAACTATCTATTTTGTACCTACTAAGTGATATGAACTATGCTAGTTCCTTTCATTGGATTCATCTCTTTTTATATATCCCATCTAGTCTCATTATTTTGCTGGTATGTATGGTGGTCCTGCCTGCTGGTTCCCAGACCACAACCTGAGAGCAAAACAATAGATTATTTTCAA
Organism: Hylobates moloch; assembly: GCF_009828535.3. Lineage (NCBI taxonomy): Eukaryota > Metazoa > Chordata > Mammalia > Primates > Hylobatidae > Hylobates > Hylobates moloch. The sequence continues at coordinate 70,814,305 of NW_026652293.1, read as the reverse complement.
CTTATCCTGAGTTACACAACAGTGCCCATATGACATCATATTATTACAATTGGTTATTAGGAAATACAATGTCCAAAAGAACATTTGGTCCGTTTTAAGCAGTTTTTGTCTACTACATGTTCTCAAGTAGGTGTGGGGTTTACCACTGTATTGTAGCCAAATTGTTCAAATTAATGCAAGTAAAAAAGGAGAAGAGGATATGTCAGCTTTGGCTATTGATGATCACTTTCATTTTACACAAAACACGAAAGATATTGATTAATGGTGGATAAATATAAATAAACAAAAAGAAAGAAAGAAGATATTTTCTATAGTTGATTATTAGGCATGAGCTACACTAAATAATCAAAAGTTATTGTCTTTTACGTCTGACACTGCCTTCTTTTGTCATTATACACAATTTTTTACGGATTTGAAGAATTTTCTCCTAAGCTTATTTAAAGACCTAACATTCAGTGCAGCATCCTCATCTAGAACCTATGTGTAAAGATGTATTTATAAAATAAACTCTAGGTGTCTATGCAAACACCATTCGTTTTTTAAAAGAGCAGATTACAATTTGAGGAATCAGGGTGATAACCAAAAGCAATACCATTTCTGGCTTCTGAAACTATAAAATTAGCTAGGTAATGACATTCTTTTCAGCTGATTAAATTTTTTTTCTAGCTGGGACATCTGCTGTCATTTGAAAACTGTCCAGTATGAATATCTGAAGCAGATGGGAATAGCATGGAAGATGTCATATTTGCTTGTGGTGTAAGTAATATTTGCTTTTTTTGGACAAGGTTTTCTGCAGAAAAGAGGTTGCTATTTACTCTCAATTTTAGTCTTAGGCAGTGGTCAGTAATGACAGGTAAGAGTAAACGTGGCATCTGGGAAGAGGTGCTGAATTCTTAGAAGTAAGGTCTCTAGGCTGCTGCTTAATGCTGCTTTTATGCTCACATGTTGTGTGATTAAACACTTGGTGAGGCCCTGGGGCTGCCAGCTGGACATGATTTGACACCCTTATTAATCTTGAGAAATGTTCTCACTTTCATCCAATTAGAAAAGTTTTGGAAAAGCCCCCATGCCATGCGGCTGTGTTGCTTCCAGTAGATAATGCCAGTTGGCAGTTATCTTTTCATTAACTGGTCTGAGTGTTTCAGGATAGCTCCTGTTTTCATTAGCTGCTCTGAATATTTCGGAATAGCTCTCGTTTGTTGTAATTTTATGGGTAGAAGCTGTCAATGGAAAGTGGATGTTGCCTATCGCAGGCACCTGAGAAATGCTGGAAATCTTTGAGGATCTCCAGAATTCCTAGAGCCAAAATATGGCATTTCTCCTTCTGATCGGTTTCTCTTTGAAGCCTGGCCATAAGCCTCCGTTCCTGGCATCTTGCTTACTGTGCTCTATGGCAAGGGAACAAAAGAGCATGGAGTTCTGAAGCTGAAAAATTTAGTCTTTCAAGAACAAAATTTCAGTGGAGTGCTTATGGGGATCTGGACCTTTTTCTAGGTCCCGATGCATTAATGACTAAAAGAGTGTCTGTCCTTTAAGATCTCACAGTCCAGTGAAGCATCAGATATGTGAACAGATTATTAAATGCAGCAAGTTTAATAATAAGAATTTGTACAAATTATTATGGCAGAAAATAGGGGAAATCTGGAAAAAGAAGTTTTAGTTGACTATTTAAAGATCAAAATAATTCATTTGGGCACAAAAGTGAAGGAATGTTATTCGAGTAAGGAACAAACATAGGGAGGGACAATAATGCATTTGTGGGCATTAGGCATACATTAAATGAATGACCAGACAAGGAAAGGATGTTCTATGTAAGTGGTTACCACACTTTGTGGCCTCAGAACATGTTTACACTGCTATTATTGGGGACACCAAAGAGCTTCTGTTTACGTGGGTTATACCTATGCTATTTACTGTATTTTAAATTTAAGTAAATTTAAACAGACATTTTTTAAACACACATGTTAACACATGAAAATAATTGTATTTCCAAAATGAGAGTAAAATAGCACAGAGTCACACTGCTTTATATTTTTGAAAATTTCTTTAATTTCTTGCTTAAGAACCGAATTAGATTCATATAGCTGCTTCTGCATTCAAATAGTTGCAATATGTTGTTTTGGTTCAAGTATGTAAAAAATAATCTAGTCTCACACATACAGGTAGCTGAAAAGTGATGAGATTTTCAATTGCCTTTATAGATAACTGTGATTATTCTTCTTCAATATGACCCAAAAATTATACAAGTGGTAGTTTCTTAATATTTTTGCAATAAAAATGTGAAACTATATGCAAAGGCATTTTAAACTCAGTTACATAAAAATCCATTGGTCTGTTCTGCACTATGAATGGACATTTTACCATGAATGATTTTGTAACATCACACATTGGTCATTGGAAAAATACCATTTCACTCAGTTAAGCAGATCTTCCAAATGTTGTCATATTAATTGTACAATACTAAAAAGTCACATTTGCTAAAGTCGCCACTAATTTCATCAGAAAAAGTCTTTTAGTGCTGAGAAACTGTCAAGTTCAGTGGTTGATGAGTTCTCCAATATCCTAATTTTTGCTTGAAAGTTTTAATTTTATCAGTTGTTTCCCTTACACTGACAAACCACATTTGAATACCTATAGTTTGTCTGTCAGTCATGTTTTTAAAGTAAAAATGGTGTTCCATGAAAAGTAGCAGCAAGCACAGCTTGCAACTCAAGCTTACAAGTACTTTCTCTCGGGACCATCATTGTCCTTGGTATGTACTTAATGTGTACGTCCCATTTCACCACACAGAATATTTTTAAAGCATGTACTCAAGATTACATAAAATCAGTAATTTTATACTGCTTTTTTCAGGACATTCTTACATGAAACTGGCTGGGTTTTTTGTTGTGTTTTTTTTTTGTTGTGGTTGTTGTTTCCTCTCTGCAGTGTGTGCAGAAGAATATAATGGCCCCGTGCATAGTTGGGTACTTCTGCCTTGATTGGTGCTCAGGCCCCAGCTATTTTAACCACCACTATTTTTGAACCATCGGTGCAAGTTCCAACATAGCAGAAGGGCCAATAATGCCCAGTTTTGATTTTGCAGACCCCCTGAATGGGTCTTGAATACCATCCTTTGGAAAAGCTGTACTAAATAAAATTACAAAATAGAACAAAAGAAACAGGAAAAAGGAAATTTACTGAGCAACCTCTATGTACCAGGGACTAAAGAGCATTAGGGTTCTTTTAGTTAAACTGATCAAAACATGAAAATTATCAAAAAATGAAAATAATTAAAATAAACCAAACAAAAAATAAAACTCTTAATAAATTAGCTAAGGCAAAAAGGGACTGCATTAGTTCACATAACTAAACTGAGGCCAGGGAAAGGGTACCACAGGAACCCAAGAATAATTGAAAGTTGGCGCCAGGTGCAGTGGCTCACGCCTGTAATCCCAGCACTTTGGGAGGCCGGGGCGGGTGGATCACTTGAGTTCAGGAGTTCAAGACCAGCCTGGCCAACATGGCGAAACCCCGTCTCTACTAAAAATACAAAAATTAGCCGGGCGTGGTGGGTGGCACATGCCTGTGATCCCAGCTACTTGGGAGACTGAAGCAGGAGAATTGCTTAAACCCGGGAGGCAGAGGTTTCAGTGAGCTGAGATCACGCGGTTGCACTCCAGCCTGGGCGAAGAAGCAAGACTCCGTCTTAAAAAAAAAAGAAAGAAAGAAAGAAAGAAAGAAAGTTGGAAAACACACACGCTCACGCCCTCTCCATCTCTCTCCCTTGGCCTTCAATCTCTGACCGACTCTTCCCATGAAGTTGGGACTTTGGCTGCTGGCTACTGGTTCATCTTTCTAACTCTGTTATTAGAAAGGAAGAGACTCTCTTCCATTATTCTAATGTAAAAAATGCCAGGGAAAGACTGGCTCATCTTGGGTAATATGCTGTCTTTGTGGCCAGGATCGGGGGTGGGAGAGGTAGAGTTAGGAATGGCTTCTGTGATTGGCAGGGGCCACCTGAATAATATGGCTGGACTAGGGAGAAGAATGGGTCCCAAAACATAATGTGGGAGTTTTTGTTTTCAGAAGAAAGGAGATGTTCTTGGCAAATTCAATGTGTGTGTGTGCTTATATACTTAATATAAACATCACAATACATTTTGAAACAGCCAGATTTTAAAAAGGAGGAATCTACCTGTCAAAGAGTTTAAGCAACTTTCCCAGCATCACAAAACTATTAATTTAGTGAGCTGCATTTATATGCCTCCAAGTTCAACTTTGAAGGTTCTGAGTTCAACTTTGTCAGGCAGCCTCCCAGCGAGGACAAGAGAATGTGTGTGGGGGTGATTCAAAGAGTCAACTTATTCATAAAGCCCAAAAAATCTTTTTTTGTACATATTTACTTACTACTAATTTATTCACCCAACATTAATATTTTTAAAATTATTCAATTGTTTGACAGTGGAAAATCATGACTTCATCCTAAAGACATGATTGGATGTATGGAATAAATTTTTTGTGACAGCTTATTCATAAAATGTTGCTATATTATAATATCAAATTGTGACAGGTTAATGACTAATATTTATTAAATAGTTAATATTTGTTGAACTCTATGCTAACCACTTAGTAGACACTGTGAAAATTCAATGTTTACAACAGTGCCATTAGCCAGTTACTATCATGATTTCTTTCAGTTAATGCCTTAGAGGTAGAGGTCTTGATGGTTTTACTTTGGTAACTACATTCTCCAGCCAAGTAGTGGCACCCAACTCTTCTGCTCAGACCTTGAGCCAGACTAGTTACATGCCCCCTCCTCACCAAATAGGACTAGAAAATACCAACCTACTGTGTACCTGGAAGGAGAAGTGCCAAGAGTATTTAACAACACAAACATCTTTGAGTTTAAATCTCCATGGGAGAAGCACCTACGAATAATCTGTTATCTAATTAACCACTGATTTTAAATTACCGGGGAAGCTATACTATGCTCTGAATATGTGTGGGAATAAAGTTTGTGACATGAAGTGAAGCTCTGGTGATAGGTGTGGCTGCAATGTCCCATGAGCCACATGCATGCATGACCCTTAAACTGGATAACAGAAAGTAGGGATGAAAATACAAATAGGAGGCTGATTGATACCATAGACAGATTTTTGTTATTTTGTAATTTTTTTCCTATACATTAAAACTCACACATTTTTGCCACTGAACTTCCTTTGGGAAATCCTCCCAATTCTTTCTAGGTTTAAGCCTTAAAGCCATGTCGTGGCAAGTGTTCTGTGCTCCAATATCCACCTTGCTGCTAAGGGAAAGGACTCAGCCACCCTACTTCTCCCCTGAATCAGCTGCTCCCACTCAGGACTAGTTGCACACTTAGATGTGCTGACTGTAGCTCCTCTCAAATCCCTTCCCGGATAATCATCAAAAAGAAACTACAGGCTGGGCATGGTAGCTCACACATGTAATCCCAGCATTTTGGGAGGCCGAGGTGGGCAGATTGCATGAGTCCAGGAGTTCAAGACCAGCCTGGACAACACCCCATCTCTACCAAAAAAATATAAAATTTAGCTGGGTGTGCTTGTCTATGGTCCCAGCTCCTCAGGAGGCTGAGGCAGGAGGATCTGTTGAGCCCAGGAGGCAGAGATTGCAGTGAGCCATGATTGGGCCACTGTACTCCGGCCTGGGCGATAGCACCAGACCCTGCCCCCAACAAAAAGAAAGAAAGAAGGAAACTACAATATGAAACTGAGGAAGGCGTAAAGCCCAAGAATTTTTAGTGAATTCTTAAAGCCATTACTCTTAATCTTTATTTTATGCACTCTGAGTTCGGACCAGAAATGCTTCAACAATACCTACCCCAGCCAAAACCATAGATTATTTTAAGAGTGAAATTATGTATCCTTGGACACAGCTTCTGGTGAATAATAGATGGCTCCATAAAGCTGCTAAACGCATGGCTACATTGTATCACAGCTAAAGGATAGGGAATAAAATCAGCCAAATGAAGAGGCACATAGAGCAGAGTCCAGGAAGGTTCGAAATTCAGAGTTTCCGGTTGTCCTTTCTGCATAGAGCATGGAAAGTGTTGTCTTCAAGTGTGACAATAAGGTCAGAGTGTTGCCAACCAGGGAAGCTCACCCAGGCCTTGGTGCCCAGAGTCCTTGTTGGCACTCCATCCGCAGGCACAGCTGACTACACACATGGCTCATCCAGTGTCCAGTCCCTCTAGAGGTCAAGCTGTTACTGTGTGACCCAAGGCTCCCACATCAAATCACATTGTTGCAATGCCTGGCATAGCCAACCCCCTGCCCTAAATCACATTGTTACACTCCTGTCAGAAACAATGTTCCAAGGGCTTAGATATTACCTTCCAAAAGACAAGGACAAAGGCCATATCTCTCCTTGAATAAGATTGAATTCTTTACTATACAAACCACACACATACACACATACACACACACACACACACACACACAGAGAGACAGCTACAACAAAACCTTTCACACTTGAAGCCCACTTGTAAGACATATGATATGGTTTGGCTGTGTCTACATCCAGATCTCATCTTGAATTGTAGCTCCCATAATTCCCACATGTTGTGGGAGGGACCCTGTGGGAGAACACTGAATGACGGGGGAGGTTTCCCCCATACTGTTCTCATGGTAGTGAATAAGTCTCACGAGACCTGATGGTTTTATAAGGGGAAACCCCTTTCACTTGGTTCTCATTCTCTTGTCTGCCACCATGTAAAATGAACTTTCACCTTCCGCCATGATTGTGAGGCCTCCTCAGCCACGTGGAAATGTGAGTCCATTAAACCTCTTTTTCTTTATAAATTACCCAGTCTCAGGTATGTCCTCATCAGCAGCCTGAGAATAGCCTAACACATCATATATCGTCCATAGGGGAAAATACGAAACCAAAGAATTCTGTTTATTGTGGCCACTGATAACAACTTTTGTAAATATTACCCCTTACTGGAAAGATTTTGTAAAGAAGTAGGAATTTTTCTTCAATAATGCGTTATACAATTATTCTACAAAGAAGAAACTTGGATACTAGTACCTTTAAAATAAGTGGGGTTAATTATGAGTTTTCACATCTAAAACTAAGCTTTACATACTCTCCTTTCTGTTGACCTAATTAACTCAATCTTTAGAGATCTTTGGCTTTACTGTGAAGTTCAGTACATGTCACTGCTGATGAATAAATTAATGATATAAAGGAATCAAAGTCAAAATTAGCATAAAATTAGTATCCCACTGCTCACCACCTTCAGGGAAGGTCCTTTAGGACACCTGTTGATGAAACAATCAACTCTGGCAAAAATTTTGGTTTTCGTTTTAGATACCTTTGGTGTAATGTTGTCATAAACCTCACTCTATTTCAAAAGCATAAAATCTGGGCCTTCACCAAATGATTGTTATTTTATGATTCCCTCAACATTTATAGTCTTCAAAAACTGAAATCTTGACACAAAGAGTCTTCACTATGAAATTGCAGTGATTACCCTTTAAATTGATTTTATTCATACTCATCTTATAGAGGCTTTGGGTATACTGGGGTGTTATATTTTAAATGCAGCTATTTTAGAGAATGTAAGGAAAGGATATCATCTAAATAGGCTTTGGATAAATAGTAATGGAAAGAGCCAATATTATGAGAGAGTACTCACTTAGAAATAAGCAGCACTTATCAGAAATCTATCTTGCCCATAGGCTTTTGGAAATATGCTAATACTAGATTGTTGATCTTCCTTGGAGCATGCCAAACCAGGAAGACTTCCAAGAAAAAAATAGCAGATCTGGAGAAAGAGATTGCATGTGACAATAAAGCATTTAAATATTAATATTATTAAAACCTGTTTCCCACCTATCTCTCTTTCTCCCACTTTCTCCAATATGTTTTTTATATGTAGTCTTTGTTATAATTAAGGAAATGTTTATTTCCTAATTTATTTGTTCTTTCTCGGAAATAAGTTATCCTTAAGTGCTGATGAGATAATTAATATTCAAGAAAGACAATTTAAAGTACCTGCTAAATACACATGCCTTTAGGAACAATAGTCTAAGGGGCACACAGCAGGAGGTGAGCAGTGAGTGGGTGAGCGAAGCTTCATCTGTATTTACAGCTGCTCCCCATCATTCCCTTTACCACCTGAGCTCTGTCCCCTGTCAGATCTGCAGCAGCATTAGATTCTCATAGAAGTGCAAACCCTATTGTGAACTCTGCATACAAGGGATCAAGGTTGCATGCTCCTTATGAGAATCTAATGCCTGAAGATCTGTCACTGCCTTCCATCACTTCCATATGGGATCATCTAGTTTCAAGAAAACAAGCTCAGGGCTCCCACTGATTCCACATTATGGTGAGTTATATAATTATTTCATTATATAGTACAATGGAATAATAATAGAAATAAGGTGCACAGTAAATGTAATGCACTTGAATCATCCTGAAACCATACCCCGCCCCCCTACCAGTGCATGGAGAAATTGTTTTCCATGAAGCCAGTTCCTGGTGCCAAAAAAGTTGGAGACTGCTGGTCTAAGACACAGCCAATAATAACAGAGCAAAGGAGGTTAGCAAATTATAATTTAACAGTGTGACCCTCGACTTTATTAAAATTTAAACCAAAATCAAAGATGTTTGTATATCCTGCAAACGTGCTATTGGAGATAGAGAATCCTTTTCATAAAGTCAGTAAAATATAAGGTAAATTCTACTAGAATGTAGTGCCAAGTAAAAGTTTGTTTCTTCTAAAGTGTTAGGGTATATTTTATGAGATAACTCTTGCAAGCTGCATTGCTATCTGTTGGCTGCCAGGAAACACAAAGCTAATAACCTTCTGTTATCAATTGCTTAGGGTGGTCTTTCACCTTAATAGTGGAATGTGGCTTTCCAAAATAGACAGGAATTCAGACCCTGCAGATTTCAATCTGAAAATAGTCTCTGGAGATAGGAAGAGAGTGACGTGCAGACATTTCCCAGTTTGGCCAGTCACCACAGCTATCCCCTTGGTGTGCCATGCCTGAGTCTAGTCATGACGGATATTTTCATTAAAATAGTTAACTAGATACTAAGACCAAAGAGAAAATAGAGAAAATGAGTAAATGTTCCCAGCAGTGTGTCTTACAACATAGTGGTTTCAGATCCTCTCAAATCAAGGTCTGTTTACCCCCAAGATCTCTGATGTCCTTTCTCATTCTGCTTCTTTTTCCATGGGGGAAAAAACCATCCCTTGCCTGAATTCCTCATTTCCTGGTGAAACTTTGGAAGCGCTAGTATTTATTTTAGTTTTTTCTCGATATTTTCTTACCTTTAGTCTTTATTTTTAACTCCCATATGTGCATTTACATTATAAACTGTTTCAAGTTACTTCTCAAAGTAAAGAGAGACTGAAATACAAACAAATCAACACATAAATTGAGAGTGAGGCTGATTTATAATGCTAATGAACACTTCAGTGAGGGATTCAAGCCCCAGTTTTGGGTTGGACTAGCAAGGCGTATAAACGAATTACGGGTTACCAAATTCTGCAGGCCATGGGAGATTTGGTATAAAAGAGCAAACAGTCCTTCTCAATATTAAAGAATATAAAATTGCTTTGTATCTTTGTGATGTGAAACAGCCAGTCCAAGTAAGGGTGACCTTGGCCTGCTTTCCACTTCAGCGTTTCTCAGTTTACTTAATCGTAACTCAGATGTGCTCTACCTAGTAACCCATTTTACTGTTTTAGGCAGTCTGGTTTTCAAGCAGGCAGGAGGAATTAGGACATACAACGCAGGATAGTGAGTCATATATGTCACTCATTCTGCTAGGGCAAAGCCTAAGGTTTTGTGCTGTTGTTAGTTACACAATGTAGCTGAAAAAAATGCCATATTCACCATCTTCCAATATATAACAGTGCTTCTTCATTGTAATCATCTCTTCCAATCCTATTTTCTCCCTGGAAAGAGCTAGGTGACAGCATGTCATTGCTCAGTGGAAGATTTTCTCGTTTTCATTGTATTAGACAATCACTACATAGTAAATTGAATGGCAAAATGGCACAAGAGATAAACAAGGCTATAAGCCCAGCTATAGAAAGGGGACTTTACATTTGCTGTGACACAAAACAACAACAATCTCATTTTTATCAGGACTGCTTTACCCTTCTGGACTATTACTGTCATAATAGGCTACACATTTTGCTTCAGTTTCAGTTGCTTCAGTGATACATCATTATTTTCTACAAATGCTACACTTTCCATAAAGGAAGAAAGCAAGGGACTAATAAATAAGCCCCATTCTCTCAATCAAGGCAAGTGCAAAAACAAGGACATCGGGGGGAACGTGTCCTCACTTCTGATATCTCCTATGTGATTATTTATGTAACAGTTTAAAAGAGACCATTTTAAAAGAAATACACTTTTAAATATGTATTCATATTTACAGACTATATCATATGGTCAAAAAAAGTTATTAAAATTATCAACTAATTTATATATGAAATATAAGTAATGTTTAGTAAGTTTTACAATATGTTTTGAAAAACTTGAACTTCTTCAATGTCACTTTCCAAATATGTAAATATATGTATGCATATGTTTATATATAAGTATGCATATAGATGTGTGTGCATGTGTATATATGTACAAACGTCTGTGGATATATGATATATATCATATATATCATATATTATGGATCCACATACATGGATACATATAACTATAATGTCATTACATTTGAACACCATAAAAACTGGCTGCTGGTACAAAATTCCAGCCTTCATTAAGTTCATTTATAGATTTACTCATCCAACAATTAATTTACTCAACAAATATTTGTTGAGTTTTTTGTGTAAGCCATTGGGCTGACTGATGGATTTAAAAATAATTAAGACTGGTGCTTGTCCAAAAAGAGGTTACAATCCATTAAAGGACATAAGACAGTTATACAACCAACTATTATGAAAGCCAGAATAATTACAAGCCAACTGACTGTGCCAAGGGAGTACTGTTCTTTCAAATAAATGAAATTTCAAAAATGCTCATGGAGAATGTGGCACCTAAGCTAGGGCTTAAAAAATGTGGACAGTTCCAAAGGCGAAAGGAGAAAGTTTAACTAGAGTAAATTTAAAAATAATTGAACTAGAGTAAATGACTTAAGAAAATGCAAAGACAGGAAAGGAATTTTAGTTGAACTTGAGAGTCATCAAATTTGGCTACAATGTTAGCTATATTTTTAGAAACTACTATGAGAGATGAAGCTGGAATAATAGTTTATGTTTAGATGGTAGAGGATCTTCAATGTATGACCAAAAGGTTTAGTGTTCAACAAATGAGCCACAATGAGTTCAACACTGAGTGAAGTGAACACAGCTGTCTGCATGGGCTTCTCCTTATGCTGGCACAAGGATAGATTGTTGTGAAGAAAAGCCATTCAACAGTGGGTTTGTGTCTGAGTCTATGTGGCACTGATCACAAGAAACTGGGTGCTAATAGTGCTGAAATGTAAAAGAAAGGCAACATGTGTCTGCCTGTGTATGCACAGATATACACATGTATTTGGCAGAGAGTTGTTACAGGTATAAGGAAGAGGTTAGTGGCCAGGCATGGTGGCTCACACCTGTAATCCCAGCACTTTGGGAGGCCGAGGCAGGTTAATCACCTGAGGTCAGGAGTTCGAGATCAGCCTGGCCAACATGGTGAAACCCCATCTCTACTAAAAATATAAAGATTAGCTGGGTGCGGCGACAGGCGCCTATAATCCCAGCTACTCGGGAGGCTGAGGCAGAAGGATCACTTGAACCTGGGAGGCAGAGGTTGCAGTAAGCCGAGATCATGCCACTGCACTCCAACCCGGTGACAGGGCAAGACTCCATCTCAAAAAAAAAAAAAAAAAAGAGAAAAGAAAAAAAAGGAAGAGGTTAGTTTAGCTTTTGAATATTGGAGGTTTGGGAGAAATTAAAAAAATTACTACATATTATATATTACATGGACACAGTTTTGGGGATTAGGTTTTGGACATCCTTGGGGTGAGAAGGGCAGCATTTTTCATGTGCCACATAGTATCCTTGGTGGTTGAGGCTGGGAATCTGTATTTTCATGATGTCTCTAAGTGACCCTGTGCAAGTACAAAGGCCTACAGAATATTTTAAGGCTTAAGCAGTCCAGTCACAAGATGTTAAAGCCAGGCTTGTGGTCTCTTTAGCAATGTGATTCCCTCTAAAGTTTCGTAGATTTCCTCTGTGCTTCCAATCAGTTCCATGTTTCATTATCCATAATCAAATTACCTTTCTGGAAAAAGATAATAGGTCTTTTCTATTATCCTGATTTTTTTTTTGGCCTATCTCTACCTTTCTAGTTCTCACCTTAACGGCAGCTACTTTAAAACCATGTAAAACATAGGCTGGTAAGGAGAGAAAGCATCCTTAACTCCCACTGTTTGAAGTTCAAAGTACTTTGTTTTCCAGTTGTGTAAGGCCCCAAATATCTCTACTCTTTATTTCTCCTTCCACGAACCTGCAAATTCCCACTTCACCTCACCTTAGATGTAATGCCTTACTAAAGTAAAAAAGTCCATACTACAACACTTTCTAACCACTTCTCCTAGAGTCACCCAGCCTGCCTTGCAAGTTAGTACACATGACTGTTTTACTAAACATTAGACCAAACTTTGTCAACTTTTCAGTTTCCACACTTTCAGTTATCCAAAAAAAAGCCAGTCTTATATTGTTATTGTTAGAGCAGCAGCTTATATAAAAATGTCTATTTCTGTATTAAATAAAGTAGGCAAGACTGTAGCAGCAAATGAACCTAAAATACCTGTGTGTCTTATTACAATAGAAATTTATTATTTTACGATAGTCTGTTGCAGGTTTTCCAGGTTGTCAGTGGTTTTGCTCCAAATGGTGATTTAGAGACCTATATCTCATCCACCTGTGGCTCCATCATCCTTGAGTTCTATCTAATAGATTCTGAGTGGAAATGACTGTCATTTTGTGTGTCTTCCCCTGTTCTCTTCTCCTTCTACTATTTATCTTGATCTGCATCCACTCAGTAGAACTCAATGACATGAGTTGGGTCTCACATCTAAGTTCAGTTGAAGCAGGGAAGTGAAATCTATTCATATTCCAGTAGAAGAAATAGATTCGTTTTAGATTTTGGTAAACAACTAACAGTCTCTATCATATCACCAAATGATTATTTATATGTCTTCATTTAGGGTATTTGCTGCAGCTTTTAAGTAATAGAAAGCTTGATTCCGCAAATGTAAATCTACTTATATACATTTCATATAGTCCCAGACACATAAAGAAATTTGGCAAATCTATTCTGTTTTTTTTTAAGAATTTGGGTCAGACTCTTCTTTCTAAAAACATAGTGAAAAAAGCTTCTCAGTCTGGTCTCCAAAAGCATTCTTCCTGACAGTCCCATTCCCACTACCCCCGTAGACTATTGAAGTCTGTTGCTCTACAGAGAGTTCTCTCAACTATTGGAACTCTTCAGAAACAAAATTCGCAACACATCTGCAATGAGAAAGGGTCCTTCCAGCCGATCCAGGTCCTTACTTTCCCCTTTGAGTTAGTCCCAGGCGTTCTGTCGGTTCTAGTATGGAGTTAGGGATTGGGAATTTGCTTGGGATACCACCATGTCTCAGCATCTGCCCTCTGTCTAACCTTTTAAATCACTTGTTTCTCTATTCACTGTGTTAGTTTTTCATGGCTTTTGTAACAAACAATCACCAATTTAGTTTTTAAGGAAACTTATTCTCTCACCATTCTGGGACTTGAAATTGGAATCAGTATCACTGGGCTGAAACCCAGGTGTCTGCAGGGCTTCACTCTCTCCAGAGGTCCGAGAGAGGCTCTGTCCATCCCCTTGCTTTCTTTCAGTTCTGGTGACTTCCAGCATTCTTCATCTGTACCACCTCACTCCAATCTTCAAGTCTCTTGCTTTGTCTCTGCATGGTCTCTGAGGAGGATTGAGAGGAAAATCTGTTGCCTGCTTCTTCCAGCTTCAGGTGGCTGTTGCTATGTCTTGTTGTGTTGCCACATCAGCCCAGTCTCTGCCTCTATCTTCACATTGCCTTCTTCTCATCTGTCTATAAAATCTAGCCTGCCTCTCTCTTATAAGGACACTTGTGATGGCATTCAAGACCCACCAGGATAATCCAGAACCCTTGCCCCATCTCAGGAACCTTAGGCTTAATTGCATCTGCAAAGACCCTTTATCTCAAGTAAGGTAACAGTTTCCAGGGATTAGGACCTGATATTTTTGGGGAGACCATTTTTCAATCTACTACATATATACCCAATGTCAGACTTTTTTTCAGTAGAACTGGAATACAAGAAGCTGAGAGAAGACCAGCTGGAATATGTGGGTATCGGCTATATTTACCAATCAATGCATTTCATGTGCCCACTTTAATTTCTCTCCAGAGACTGGATAAAGAGAAAGCAAGCTGTCTTCTTTCTCTTTTTCCCTTACATATAAAAATCAAAAACAGATAACGGTAAGAAGTTCACACAAACCAAGTTATATTGAAGATTCAACTTAGTTTTACCTGAAAGTTTACACAAAAACATTGAGGATCTGATTAAAGGTAAATAACATCAGAAAGACACCTTCATCCTAGTATAAATTCAACTGCTATAATCTCTACTAATAGTTTACTTTTTTGTTCAGTTGAGAATCTTAGCATTCTAGAACCAAAAGGCTCACTGAGACGATCTATCCTAATTCCATTATTTTAGAGGTGAAAAAATATGGCCACAAAGGATAAGCTTCTCACCGAAATTACAAAGTTACTTAGCTTGCAGAATTACTCAGCCTTTTTCCTTGCCTCCGTTTTAGTGCTCTGACCTTTCAGACTTACTGCTATGACCATTTTCTTTAGTGTTATGCAGAGTTGCAATGCACCTTTCTAAATGACTAATTACCCCTCACCCCTTATATAGAAAGCTCTAGGTGTTGCCCTTTAAATTGTTTATTCACACCTGAACACAGAAAAATAGGTCTCCACCACAATTCTCTTCAAACATCCAAGATAATGTGGACAGAGAAGATAAATTGAGAAGAAGGAAGTTGGAAGAAGTCACTACCTCTTGGAATAACATCTTTTCACTAGACAACGATTACCTTCTAATGAGTCTAAATGTTAAAATAATAATAAAGTAAATGGAAAAAGTGCCAATTAACTTATTGTTTCAAAATAAAAAAGAATTTAAAACATTACCTGGGTAGGTAGTTTTATTTTATTATAGGAGCCTTTAAAATGATTTTCTTATAATATCTGAACATCAAATACATTATTCCATGGTAGTAATTTATTTGCACGGTGCTACAGTGTGGATGTTTGTCCTTCCAAACTGCATGCTGAAATTTGATCCCAATGTTGGAAGTGGTGCCTAATGAGAAGTGTTTGGGTCATGAGGGTGGATCTCTCATGAATAAATTAATGTCTTCCCTGGGAGGAGGGGGAGAATGAGTGAGTTCTTGCTCCCTTACTTCCCCTAAGAGCTGATTGTTACAAAGATCCTGGCACCTCCCCCCAACTTGCTTCCTCTCTCACCATAGGATCTCTGCACACACTGGCTCCCGTTCACCTTCTGCCATGATTGGAAGCTTCCTGAGGCCCCTACTAGAAGCAGATGCTATACTAGGCTTGTTGTACAGCCTGCAGAACTGAGAGCCAAATGAACCTCTTTTCTTTATAAATTACCCAACTGCAAGCATTCCATTATAACAGCACAAAAAGACTAAAACACACAGAAATTTGAAGAGAAGTATTACCTGTGAGGCTTTCCCTGGAAAGTATAAAACAATTAAACAGACAGCATTACAAAAACATGATGACTCACGCCATACAGTTTATCTTTTTACCCAGTGTTTACATGCTGACAGCCCATTCAAGCATCAGAAACTAATCAATTCAACTCAGAAATTAAAATGAATTGAAATTATCAACATGACTATGGGCACTAAGCAAGTAAATTATATGCTGATTTTTCTGTTAATGTAACTATGCAAGCATACCAAGGAAAGCCATTTTAAACCTGGTTTGTGGCATTTATAAACTCTGGCTTGATATTTGTTTTTAAGTGTATATGACATATAGTTTTTGTCAAGTCCTATAATCTATAGGTTTTATTTTATAGTAATATCTTTTTATTAAATGTCAGACTATTTCTGGTTTCAGGCTACTAGAGTAAACTTGTATATTCCCAAAGAAATAGGTATCATAAAGTCTGAAATAGTGGTGAATGACTTTAGTCTACATTTCCAGTAGTTGAGGTTGAATGAAGTGCCATATTGGATAGGAAAGGAGGATATCAAGGAAAGGAAAAAGAAAGCCATTTGCTAAGGGTCTAATATATTCCAAGCAAGACACCATATTGGGTATTTGTTTTATCTATATAACTTTCTCCTTCTCCACTCCCTCCCCATCCTTTCAATGGAATAAGCAGGATATCTTGTTCTAGTCCTACCAGATACCATATTAGGTAGTTGTTTTTTCTCCAGAACTCCCCCCTACTCTACTCCCTCCCCACTGTCAATGCAGTGAACATTGGGATACCTTGTTCTTGCCCCAGCTTTTGCACTAGAGTAATAAGCTTTTGGCAATTCTTATCTTGGGACTTCCTTTTCTTCATCTAGTAAATGACGGATTTGAAATGAGCCATTGCTAAGATTCCTTTTCTTTGTGCTCTTCTATATAATAGATGACCATTGCAGTAGCCTCTCTCGTTTCAGTACCTTCCTGCTCCCAATTGGGAAACTACCATTTATCAGTTTCTGCAAAGACAGGACCCATGATTGTAAACTTGAATAGGAGGATCTTTTTGCTTTGCAAGGAATAGTGCCTACCAACACACATTTTAAAGAGATTAGTTTTGTACCCTTAAATTATTGTGGAGGTCCCAGACAGAGATAGATCATAGCATAACTTGTGTAGTAATGACACAGCGATTTAATCTACAGCCATGCATTCTTGTCTAACATTCACTTTCCCCCATAAGGAAAATGTATATAATGTTAATGTAGTTTAGTGATTAAACCTGTTGTTTCTGGAACTGCTTAAATTATAGTCCTGTTTATACCACACTAGCTGTTTAACCCTGGGCAATGCACTTAACCTTGCTGTGTTTCCATTTCTTCCTGTGAAATATGTAGTGTGAGCATCTGATAGTGTAATAGTGGTAAAGCTCTTAGTACAATGCCAGCAACACTGTAAGTGTTCAAAAAAAAAGTTACTTTTTACTTTCTCTTCATGCTTTTACCCTACTAGATAATTATCTAGCAGAAGAATTATCCTCAGTAATTTAGGCCAACTGTAAGTTAATAAAGATCAGGGTTAGGAATGATAAAATGATTGGCAAACTTTTGCTGAAAGGGCCAGACATTAAATATTTTAGGCTTCTGTGGCCATTTGGTCTCTGTCACAACTACTGAATTCTGCCATTGTAACACAAAAGCAGTCATAGACAATACATGAAAAAATAGATTTGGCTTTGTGGCAATAAACTTTACAATAGCAGGTGGCTAACCCACATACTCCTGCAATTAGGTGCATCCACCATATCCACTCCCAATGACAGAGTCCTAGACTGTCACTCCCTCCCCATTTCTTTTATGAACATGTTCTTGTGCATGCCTTTATGGACAAATGTCAGATTTCTCACAAGGATGTATACTGATATGGTTTGGCTCTGTGTCCCCACCCAAAACTCATATCAAATTGTAATGTCCATGTGTCAAGGGAAGGACTTGTAATCCCCATATGTTGAGGGAGGGAGGTGACTGTATCATGGGGGCAGTTTCCTCCATGCTGTTCTTGTGATAGGCAGTGGATTCTCATGATAGCTGATCATTTTATAAGTGTTTGGAAGTTCTTCCTGCTCTCTCAACTGCCACCATGTAAGACATGTCTTGCTTCCCCTTCAACTTTCATAATAATTATAAGCTTCCTGAGGCCTCCCCAGCTATGCAGAACTTTCAGTCAATTAAACCTTTTCCCTTTATAAATTACCCAGTCTCGGGTTATTTCTTTATAGCAGTGTGAAAATAGACTAATACAGGAAATTGGTACCACAGAGAGTGGAGCACTGCTATAAAGATACTTGAAAATGTAGAAGTGACTTTGGAACTGGGTAATGGGCAAAGGTTAGAACACTTTGGAGGGCTCAGAAGAAGATAGGAAGATGTGGAAAAGTTTAGAACTTCCTAGAAACTTGTTAAATGGTTTTGACCAAAATGTTGTTAGTGATTTGGACAATGAAATCAAGGATGAGGTGGTCTCAGATGGAGATGAAGAACTTATCAGGAACTAGAACAAAGGTCACTCTTACTAGGCATTAGCAAAGAAACTGGTGGCCTACTGCCCCTGCCCTAGAGATCTGTGGAACCTTCAACTTGAGACAAATGGTATGAAATTGGAACTTATATTCAAAAGGGAAGCAAAGCATAAAAGTTTGAAAAATTTGCAGCCTGATCATGTGGTAGAAAACAAAAACCCATTTTCTGGGGAGGAATTCAAGGCTGCAGAAACTTGCATAAGTAACGAGGAGCCAATGTTAATTGCCAAGAGAGTGGGGAAAACGTCTCCAGGGCATGTTAAAGACTTTCATGGCAGCTCCACCCATCACAGACCTGGAGGCCCAGAAGGGAATAATGGTTTACTGGGCTGGGCCCAGGGCCCCACTGCTCTGTGTAGCCTCAGGACATGGTGCCCTGGATCCCAGCTGCTCCAGCTCCAGCTGTAGCTAAAAGGGGTCAAGGTACAGCTCAGGCCATTGCTTCAGAAGGTACAAGTCCCAAGCCTTGGTAGCTTCCGCATGGTGTTGGGGCTGCAGGTGCACAGAATACGAGTTGACCTTTGGGAACCTCCACCTAGATTTCAGAGGATGTATGGAAACACCTGGATGTCCAGGAGGAAGTCTGCTGCAGGAGCAGAGCTCTCATGAAGAACCTCTGCTGGGGCAGCGCAAAGGCAAAATGTGGGGTTGGAGCCCCCACAAAGAGTCCCCACTGGGCACTGCCTAGTGGAGCTGTGAAAAGAGGGCCACCATCCTCCAGTCCCCAGAATGGTACATCCACCAACAGCTTGCACTGTGCACCTGGAAAAGCCACAGGCACTCAACACCAGCTCGTGAAGGAGTTGCCCAAGGTGGTGGGAGCCTACTCAACAGTGTGCCCCAGATGTGAGACATGGAATCAAAGGAGATCATTTCAGAGCTTTGAGATGACCACCCCAGTGGATTTTGGACTTGCATGGAGCCTGTAGGTCCTCTGTTTTGGCAAATTTCTCCTATTTGGAATGGGAGCATTTACCCAATGCTTGTACTGCCATTGTATCTAGGAAGTAACTAACTTGCTTTTGATTTTAGAGGCTCATAAGTGAAAGGGACTTGCCTTGTCTCAGATGAGACTTCAGATTGTGTACTTTTGAGTTAATGCTGAAATGGAGTTTGGGAAACTGTTGGGAAGGGATGAATGTTTTTGAAACGTAAAAAGACATCAGATTTGGAAAGGGTGAGTGGAGGAATGATATGGTTTGGCTCTGTGTCCCCATCCAAAACTCATCTCAAATTGTAATTCCCATGTGTTGAGGGAGGTAGGTGTTTGGTTCATGTGGGCAGTTTCCCCATGCTGTTCTCATGATAGTGAGTTCTCAAAAGATTTGATGATTTTATAAGTGTTTGGAAGTCCTTCCTTCACTCTCTCTTGCCTGCAAACACGTAAGATGTGCCTTGCTTCCCCTTCACCTTCCACCATGATTGTAAGTTTCCTGAGGTCTCCACAGCCATGCACAACTGTGAGTCAATTAAACCTCTTCTCTTTACAAATTACCCAGTTTCAAGTATTTCTTTACAGCAGTGTGAAAGCAGACTAATACATATACTCAGGAAAACAATATGTGTATATTTAATAAACTCAGTAGGGCTCTGGCAAGACTGTACCTCTCCAGAAGGAATGCATGGGTCACAATCAAAAGGGCAGTGCAGGCCGGGCGTGGTGGCTCAAGCCTGTAATCCCAGAACTTTGGGAGGCCGAGGTGGGCGGATCACGAGGTCAGGAGATCGAGACCATCCTGGCTAACATGGTGAAACCCCGTCTCTACTAAAAATAGAAAAAATTAGCCAGGTGAGGTGGCGGGCGCCTGTAGTCCCAGCTACGCGGGAGGCTGAGGCAGGAGAATGGCGTGAATCCCGGGGGGCGGAGCCTGCAGTGAGCCGAGATTGCGCCACTGCACTCCAGCCTGAGTGAAAGACCGAGATTCCGTCTTAAAAAAAAAAAAAAAGGCAGTGCAGGGGACTTGCTATAGCCCACATAGCTGCCAACATAAAGATTACTAATTTTCACCAGCCTAAAATGTATACATTATTATATATTTTATTTCAATATCTCAAATTAGTAATGACTTATAACATGTGCTTAATGGCCTTGAATTTTTTTCTGTATAAATTGCCTATTCATGTCCTTTGCCATGTTGAGATTGTTTGTTGTCTTTCTTGTGGTTTGCAGAAGTGCCTTGGAGATTGTAGATATGGATATTTTGCTTAATTTAGACGTTGAAATATTTTCTTTAATTCAAAAAATTATCTTTCTTCATGGAGTTTTGTGTAATAGAAATCCTTAGTTTTGATAAAATAAAATTCATCAACTTTTTGCTCTTGTGTTTGAGCTTTGGGAGTCATTTCTTTGAAGAAATCTTTGTTTTCTATCCCACATAGATAATTGTATACATAATCTATTAGGCCTATAAATTATCTTTCAGTTTGAGTACCTAATCCTTTAGAGCTCACATTTTATATGTGTTAAGTGAGGAGCCAGCTTTATTTTTCTTAATCTAGTAAATAGTTTTCCTATTATCATCTTCCACAGCAGTCCCCAACCTTTTTGGCACTAAGAACTGGTTTCATGGACAACAATTTTTCCATGGACAGGGTTGGGGTGGGGGATGGTTTTGGGATAAAACTGTTCCACCTCAGATCATCAGGCATTAGATTCTCACAAGGAACACGCAACCTAGATCCCTCACATGCGCAGTTCACAATAGGGTTCCTGCTCCTATGAGAATCTAATGCCACTGCTGATCTGACAGGAGGCAGAGTTCAGGTGGTAATGCTCACTTGTCTGTTACTCACCTCCTGCTGTGTGGCTCAGTTCCCAATGGGCCATGGACTGGTACTATTTCTGGTTTCAGACTACTAGGGTAAACTTGTATATTCCCAAAGAAATAGGTGTCTTAATGTCTAAAATAGTGGTGTGTGACTTTAGTCTACATTTCCAGCAGTTGTGGTTGAATGAAGTGCCATACTGGATGGGAAAGGAGAATATCAAGAAAAGGAAAAGAAAGGAATTTGCTGAGGGTCTAACATGTTCCATGCAAGACACCATATTTGATATTTGTTTTATCTGTATAACTTTCTGGTACCAATTCATGGTCCAAGGGTTGGGGATCCTGATCTCCTTGACAAGTTGTCTTTTTTTATGGATTTGAGGAAGGTGCCCTGCTTATGTGATGTTTAATTCCAAATATAAGTGATTCTATTTGTAGGCTATCAGTTATCTTCCTTTTTTTTTTCATTTGTCTGTTCTGGTGCCAATTTTACACTGTCACACTTGCATGCTTCATATAATTATATAATATCTGGTAGCCCTGATTCTCCCTCAAACTTTCCATTTTTAAGATGCATTGAGTTACTCCTGGACTTCATTCTTCAATAGAACTTTTAAAGTATGTTTGTGAAACTCCTCAAAAAATACAACTGAAATGTGATCTGGAATTGAGTTGCACTTATAAAATTATTTGAGATAAATTGGTCTTTTTATAATATGATGTCATCTCATGTAAGAAAATAAACAGTTCTTCACTTATTCAAATTATTATTATTATTATTATTATTATTATTATTATTATTATTATTTTTGAGACAGAGTCTCACTCTGTCGCCAGGCTGGAGTGCAGTGGCGCAATCTCGGCTCACTGCAACCTCTGCCTCCTGGGTTCAAGTGATTCTCCTGTCTCAGCCTCCAAAGTAGCTGGGACTACAGGCACCTGCCACCACACCTGGCTAATTTTTTGTATTTTTAGTAGAGACAGGGTTTCACCATGTTGGCCAGGATAGTCTCGATCTCTTGATCTCGTGATCCACCCGCCTTGGCCTCCCAAAATGCTGGGATTACAGGCGTGAGCCACCGTGTCCGGCCCACTTATTCAAATTATTTGCCATGTGTCTTTTAGGGATTAACATTTTGTCCACTGAGGTCCTATTCACTATAGAGTAAGTTAATACCTAGGCACTTTTATTGTTTCTTGCTAGTAAGAAAGGTGACATGCTTCATTACAATTTTTAGTTGGTTTTGCCGGTGCAGGGAAATATTAATTTTTATTGATTCAAATATGGCAACCTTGCTTAATTCATTTATGAGGTCTATTATTTATTGATTTGGTTGTATTCTCTATCTAGATATTCATTTCAAATATAATTTTTTTAATTTTCAGTGTCCAAGATATCTAACAATATGTATAACAGAAGGAAAAATAATGGGCATTCTACTCTTGTTCCCAGTCTTTTTTTTTAGACAGAATCTTGCTGTGTTGCCCAGGCTGGAGTACAGTGGCACAATCTCGGCTCACTGCAACCTCCACCTCTCAGGTTCAGGCAATTCTCCTGTCTCAGCCTCCTGAGTAGCTTGGATTACAGGCGTGCACCACACCTGGCTAATTTTTATAATTTTAGTAGAAATGGAGTTTTGCCATGCTGGCCAGGCTGGTCTTGAACTCCTCACCTCAGGTGATCCGCTTGCCTCGGCCTCCCAAAGTGCTGGGATTACAGGCATAAGCCACCGCACCTGGCCCCCAGTCTTAAAAATAATGAATTTAACTACTGCTTTTCATTAGGAGTATTTGATATAGATTTTGAAACACAACCCTCACCAAATCAAGGAAATTCTTTTATAAAACAGGTTTATAAACCAGTTGTTGTTTTAATCATAAATATGTATTGAAAATTTTCAATTTTTTCCCCGCAACTGTCGAGACAGCCAAATGATTTTGGAGTCATCTGCTGATTTCTAAGCAGTGGCTAAAAGCTTTGGCAGTCTCACATGTTTATAGAATCAATCGTCTGTAAATGTGATAGAAAGAGATTCAGAGAGATTAAAAGAGCATTGAGATAAACCCAATATTTTGTTCTACTTTTCCTCTTGAGGTGGTTGTGGCTTAGGGCCGAGAAGTAATGAAGCTGAGATGTTTCAGCCAAGAGGATAGGAAGATGAGCAGAGCATTTGGTAATTTCATATGGCTCTTGAGACAAAACAGAGTAGCTCAGAGCTTGTCAAGAAGGAGGAGAATTACTAGGCATAAAGCAAACAAAAAGCAGAATTCCAGTTAGGACCCTGGCAAAGCTATACCCTAAAAAATACAGTAAATTTGAAATACGTAAGCCTTCAAAAAGAGTGACACACATCATCAAACCACTGAATTTCCATGTTTCACAGTCTTCCCCTACTTTGAATGCCAGCAATTGAAAGTCATCTGGAAGGCCTGACATCATCTAAAGTCTCAAATTTTTTCTATAACTTTCGTACACAGTATCAGAAAACCATTTAAAATTTTTCAAGTGTTCTAGGAGATAGAAGAAAATGACTGAAGACAATAAAAACAATGGACCCACAGGTTACATACATACTAGAATCATCATACACCCTTGAGGATAAATATAATTAATTTCTTGTGCTAAAAAGAGTACATGGAAAAATGGGGAGATTCACCATAGGACTGGACTCTTTAACAAAAAGAATCAAATGACCAAGAGGTCATTTTAGAACTGAAACATACAATAACTGAAATTTCGAATTTAATATATAGGTTCAACAGTAGATTAGAAACAACAAAAGAGAAAATCAGTGAACTGAAGGATTGGTCATCAAAAATACTCATACAAAAGCATGAAAAAAAGAATAGAAGCTGCAGAAAAGAGATGAAAAATATATACAGTGTACTATACAACATAAATATTTACTATGAAACACAAAAAGAAAGATAACATAGCTATACTAATGTTAGAAACCCTAGACACTACAGCAAAAAATATCAAAAATAAAAAGAGACATTTTGTAATGATAAATTGGTCAAAGTACCAGGACATAGAATAATTATAAATGTGCATGATTCTAATAGCATAATCTCAACATATGTAAGGCATAAATTTTCAGAACTAAAATGGATAAGTAGATTAATGTAAAATCATCCTTGGAGATTTTAACAAACCACTCTCAATAACTAATAGAAGAATCAAACAAAAAATATCAATAAGACTACCCAAAATGCTAATAGCGCTATAAACTAATGGCACAATGTAACAAAGTACAATGCCATTATACCCAAGAATAACAGAATACATATCATTTTCTTTTTTATTATTATTATTTTAAGTTCTGGGATACATGTGCTGAACATGCAAGTTTGTTACATAGGTATACATGTGCCATGGTATACATATACACACGTATACATGCGCACCTATCAACCCCTCATCTAGGTTTTAAGCTCTGCATGCGTTAGGTATTTGTCCTGATGCTCTCCATCCCCTTCCCCCCACCCCCCGATAGGCCCTGGTGTGTGATGTTCCCCTCTGTGTGTCCATGTGTTCTCACTGTTCAGCTCCCACTTATGAATGAGAACATGTGGTATTTGCTTTTCCGTTCCTGCAGGATACACATTCTTTTCAAGTGCTCATAAAGCATTTACCAAATTCATCATATGGCAGCCTGTAAATAATTTTCTCTATGACTTAAGCCATATAGAATATGATTTCAATTATACACAATAGAATTACATTGGAAATATGTGATAACAAGTTATGAGAAAGTCCCAATGTTTGGAAATTAAGCATATATTTTTATATATTTGACAAGTGAAAGAAAAAAATCACATTAAAATTGATTAAATACTTTGAATGAAACTATATTGGAACAACATATCAAAACTTGAGTGATGTAGCTATGCATTTCTATACAGAATTTATAAAATTTATATCTTTAAATGCATATAGTAGAAACATAAAAAGAATTATAAGCAATAATATAAGCATGCATTTCAATAAGTTGGAAATAGAATAGCAAGAATGTATTAAATAGATGACAAGAAATGACAAAGAGCACATATCAATGATATAGAAAACCAATATAGAAAACCAATGAAATCTAAAGTTGGTTCTTTGAAAAGATGAAAAAAAATAAAAGATGAATCTCTGGCAAGAAAAATGTGAGAAAAGAAACATCACCACTATCTGAAATGAAAAATAAGATATCATTATGGATCTTATAGACAATAAAAGGATAACAGGTCATTACGAACAACCTAAGCCAAATAAACTTGACTATTTCATGTAACAGACAAATCACAACTTAATCTGACACAAGAGAAATAACAGATGTAAATGCAGACATGGTCTGCTAATTAAACGCTTTTTATATTACACTAATTTTAAGAAAATAGTGTAATACTAAAAGCTTTATAAACACTTATAATTACACATTTAGTATTACAGTATTTTCTTCTAAAAAATATAGTCTAATGAAAATTGTAGTGTTGTGTTTTAAGTACTTGAAAGAAAATGCATTTGCCCTCATTAACCAGAAATAGATATTAATTATAACTAGCCATTCATTGCACATTTTTCATATTTATGTCCTCTAATATTTTAATCTAGTCTTAAAAGTTACCAAAATATTTATTTTTAAATATTATCCATATTGATTTCAAAAATAGCTATTTCATTTATGAAATAAAATTTATAAAAATTCACCATGAAAATATGTTACACATAAAAGCTATTTCTCATTTAAGAACTGTATAAGCAGAAATTTGTTGCATTAATTAATTTTGGAAATGTCTTTACCATTTTTTAAAACAAAAGTAGGTTATAGTGATCATTACAAAACCAATTAAATTAAATGTGCTGTACTTAAGTTATGTAACAAAGTACAAGTGGTGTTTCCTCACTGGACTCTAAACAGTGAGTGTTTACTCGGGCAAATCAACGAATGGTATCTGGATACTAGCACAGGGCACACTGCTACAGGCTCACTACTCAGCACACCCTCTGCAGCCCAAAACAGCTGGCATCGGGCTACCATCTCAGGTGGCTAAAGACAGTTTTCCTTAGCACAAGTGAAAGTAAATATAAGGGTATCTTGCCAAAGGATCCAGCTGTTAGAAGCATGCTTCTCCTTTACTGCATGAGCAATTTTGTATTTAAAAATGCCAGATTTTATCTATAGACTTGCTATCTGATTAAATATGGTTGTGAAACCACTAAAAGGGGCTAACGAGATAACTCTTTGACATGTTAAAAGTGCAAGTAATTTTAATACAATCACTATCATCACTGATTAAAAACTTAGGTAAGTAAAAAATCTCCTTTTTGCTATTATGGCAAAGGCCAATTTTTCACCTCCCTGGGAAGGGGGTCTATCATTGTAATGACTTACATTTAAAAATCACTATTCTCTTCTGAGGCAGAGGGCACACATAGACATTACTGTGATGTGATTCATTGTTTCCTATTTTTGTTTCTTTGTTTACTGGAAAGAGAGGTAAAGAGTTTTAAAATCAGTGCAGATGCTGCTATGGAACAGAGAGTTTGGATGAAATAGTAGGTAACTAATGTGGAGATGGCAGAGACAAACTGATTATAGCAAGTTATTACGTTATTACCCATTAAAAGCATCATCCAGCACTTTTAAAAATAGACACAGCCAGACTTTACAATAGGAAACAAAAGTACCATTGCTATTCTATTGATTCTACATGTCAATTGACACTGTAGAATTAGAGGAATATATAAAAAATTCCATCCATGAACTCTGTACTTTTAAATATGGTAAGACTTATAAATAAGTATACCTTTTCACTTTTCTTTTTTAAGAATATATTTTTGGCCAGGTGGAATGGCTCATGCCTGTAATCCCAACATTTTGGGAGGCTGATGTGGGAGGATCACTTGAGGCCATAAGTTCAAGACTAGCCTGGGCAACATTGCAAGAATGTCACTCCCATAAGGGTATATTCTATGGCAAAGGTGAACAGCAGTAAAAAGCAAATACAAATAGCAATTGTATTAAGTTTATATATCAGTGTTAGGAAAACTGACATTTTCTAATATTGTCTTTTCATGTAAAATGTGGCATGTTTTTCTATTTGTTTTGATTCTATTTTATATCCTTCAGGAAGGATAAACATGTCCTTATGCTTTTCTATGATTTATATGTTATGTTTTTCTTCATTGAGGCTTTCATATTATTGTTAAATTTGCTTTCAATTATATTATGAGTGTTATCACATTTGGAAAAAAATATTTTCACAATTTTATTTCCAAGTGAATTAGTAATAATATTCCACAATTACTAAATACCATTACTATTACTGGTGGATTAATAGACAGAAGTTACTTGATTTGTGTGCTTATCTTGCATCAGACATCAGATCAAATTCTTTTACTAATCTAGTAGATTTTCAATAATACTGCCTAGGTCTTTGAAGATATAACCATTATATCATGAAAGTGATAATTATATTTATCATTTTTATAATACATCTTTTCTTCTTCTATTTGATCCTTCTCTAATTCACCTGGGTTTCTGTCTAGTTTTTTGGCAAAGGTCTTACATTCTTACCACCTCTGAGCTCACTTGTCCTTTCAGGTCCTTCTGTATCATTTCATTTTAGCAGGGAGAATGGTTTGTTTTCCTAGACAGGCTTTGTATCTCCAGTATCCTTCTAGGTGAGAAACCTAATGTTAGAAGCCTTTCTTTCAAGTGTGTACAAACTATGTGATGCCTCTGGAATCAAAGCTATATTCGAGATAGATATTTTCTTTCCACTGTATCTTCTATAGAATGTGAAAATGGTGAATAGAACACATTAAATATGTGAAATAAACATATCAGTGAAGAAAATGAATCTGGAACCAAAGAGGATTTTAATTAAGAGCCCCAAACAGGCTGGGTGGGGTGGCTTGTGCCTGTAATCTCAGCTACTCAGAAGGCTGAGGTGGGAGGATCACTTGAGCTCAAGAGTTTGAGGCTGTAGTGAGCTACGATCGCACCACTGCACTCCAGCATGGGCAACAGAGCAGGAAAACAAACAAACAAACAAAATGGAAAAATGCACAAGAATGGAAAACACTAATATATGAAAAATGAAATGTACTGAAACAGCCATCCATTTGCTCCTAACGTCAAAAGACAAAATTACAACAAACATAGCTTAAAGATCTTCATTGGCTTTTATTTGCCATTCTAGAATTGAGCAACATCTCATTATATAAGTAGAATGAATGTTCCAAGGAGCTGAGCAGAGGATGTTGGCTTTATAGGCAGAAAAGTGCTGAAGAAAGCAGGAACAGAAAACAAAAAGCAGATTAGTTATTTCAAAGTTACTATTCTTGTAGGGCATGGTGGCTCACACTTGTAATCCTAGCACTCTGGGAGCCTAAGGTGGGTGCATCACCTGAGCTCAGGAGTTCAAGACCAGCATGGCCAGCATGGCAAAACCCCATCTCTAGTAAAAATATAAAAAATTAGCCAGGTGTGGTGGTGCATGCCTGTAATCCTAGCTACTTGGGAGGCTGAGGCACGAGATTCGCTTGAACCTGGGAGGCAGAGGTTGCAGTGAGCCAAGATGACACCTCTGCACTCTGGCCTGGGCAACAGAGCAAGACCCTGTCTCAAAAAACAGAGACGAAGTTACTATTCTTGTAAAGGTTAAAGCAGAGGGGACTTCCTTACCACGTAGGCTAAAACTGACCTGTTTGGGGATATGACTATTATCTCTGTTTCTCCTGATTTCTGGAAAGGTCAGATAAACAAATTAGTTTTGGCTTGGTGAGGTGGAACTTCAGCCTGAGTGGGTCCATTTGGTTTGATCTGTTGGACCTAGTGCAGGAGCTCAGTCCAAACCAATGGCCTCCTGTGAATTTTATTTAACACTAGGCAACTGTATGGTGTTAGAATGAGGGCTACAGTTAGGCTTAGCATTTCAGCCTTTTGGGCTTCAGTCTTCTCAGTATAAAATGAGCATAACAGTGTTATACGAAGTACTCTCAGGGTTATGAGGGACACTCAAGCCTGGAAACTGACGTAAAAACTTGGGTGGGGTGCACTTTCCTTTATCTATGCCAGGTGACTTTTCAAAATGAAAATCAACTTTGGCAAAATTTCCAAGAGTTGAGATGAGTGCATTCTTTCTATTTGAAATGATTTAGAAAATTTATCACATTCTTGTTTTGAGACTTGAAGAAAAGTCATATCAGACTACATGTTTTCTCATCTTTCCATCCATACACTTAACAGTTATGATCAAACAAACAATGCATCATAAATTGCATATTTAAAGATTTATTTTATTTTCTTTCTTTTTCTCCTTGCATTTTTTAAACCATTTTAATCTGTTTTGGAGAGACTAGGTGGGGGCAGTACTTTTATGAAAGTAGTAATTTAAATGACAATACGAGAGATGAATCTTATATAAAAAGCTGGATAATTTTCCAGGAAATAATATATTTGTAAGAGAAACTGGAGATAGATGGTGGCTTGGGTCTTTTTAAAAATAAACTTACAAACTTACTAAATCAGAGATTCACCTTATGTATTTGCAATTTTATAAACATTGGTTTCTCATAATAGTTCTTAAATATTTTAAATATTGTCCTTAAACATTACTGAGTAGACAAAATAACAATAAAAATAATATTTCAGCTCAGAGCTCAAAAGTATGATAAGTAAAAGTACTGTCTTGTGTACATAAGAGTTGCTTTCCGCATTTGCCACCTAAAGGGAAATTTGTTAATGCTTTTCTATGAATTAATTTTACTGTCCTTGAATTCCTTTGCAAAATTTATAAACAATTTTTTGTCACATAGAAGATAGACAAGCTTCCTAGTGAGTAGAAATAATTCAAGTGAATGATAACAAGAAAGGAAAAAAATATGTCTAGAAATGACATAAATTTCTAAGGGCAAATCTAGAATATTCAATCTATGCATGGTTCAGAAAGCATTATTTTCTAGGTGAATGTGTAGTCTTCTAGATATTAGGTGGTGATTCACTCTCCACATTTCACTGGGCATTTATGTACCTCTGTGCCACCTGAACTCTGATATCTTTCATTACAGGGCAAAGAGGAAGGAAGTAAAGTGATTAATATTTATGAACTCCAATACAAAGTTGGAAAGCTAAGGAATAGTGCTACTCATTGATCTGTAATATTTTTCAAGGTAAACCATAGAATAAAATGAATTTCTTTAAGCATGAAACCAGATGTCTGCTCAAAATAGATCTCTCGCTGCATTGGGATACCTTGTCACAAAGAGAGATTCATAGGAACTAAATGTTTGCTGCATCAATTCTTCTTGCAGAAAATCTTAATTGATTATGGTTTACCTAAATCTTTAAATAAGTATTTAAAGAATAGGTAAATTTTCTTAATAAAAATACAGTTTTAATTTTTATGAGTTATATTTATAACATCTTTCTACTTTAAAATTCTATGACACGTTTATACTACACGAACATTATTTAATGATATATAAGGAATGGTCTTTATAAAGAATTATTATAAATGTGGCCAGGCGTGGTGGCTCATGCCTTCGGGAGGCATGAGCACTTTGGGAGGCCGAGGGGGGTGGATCATCTGAGGTCAGGAGTTTGAGACAAGCCTGGCGAACATGGCAAAACCACGTCTCTACTAAAAATACAAAAGTTAGCTGGGCGTGATGGTGCATGCCTATAATCCCAGCTACTCAGGAGAATTGCTTGAACCCAGGAGGCAGAGGTTGCAGTAAGCCAAGATCATGCCACTGTACTCCAGCCTGGGCAACACAGCGAGACTCCATCTCAAAAAAAAAAGTGTGATTAATTTCATCTATAATTGAATATTTTCTTTCAGTAAGATAAACCCTTTTTTTTTTTTTAAGTTTGGACTTTGAATATCTTATGTCTTAATACAGAGACTACAAACCTCAGAAAAATCATGGGGATGATTTGTTAAATTAATATCTTCTAGAATATTTTTTTCATGTGCTGAAATGAAAGCAAAACAATTTGAAGTAAAGCTAATACTCAAAAGCAATTCTTGTCAAAAATATTTTTTAATTGCATTACATGGAAATAGAATTATTTCTGAATAGCAGCAAATGAGAAAACCAATTAAAACTAGAAATCCAAAGACAAAAATGACTTGAAGAAAAACACCCGTTTTTGTGTTATGGTTTTTTAAGATGACTAGAGAGAAAACAGCTGTTAAGAAACACAAAATGCTAATTATCATGTTTAGTTAAGAGAAATGATTATCAGCAAAAGTAAAAAAGGGAGGGGAGGCATTATAGTAATGGAAATCAAATCACATAATGTTGGCATTCAACTGAATCCATTTTATCTTGTTCAGAGCAATCCAAGAGGTAAACAGGAAAAAAGAAAATAAAGAGCTTGCAAACACACAGAATTAGACAACAAAACAGTGGGAGCTCAAGCTGCTGGCTTGAACAAAGGTAACATGCAGGGAGAGCGAGGAAATGCCTGCTGTGAATGAAAACCTCTGCCCTATTCTGTTTTGTGGATACTCTTTTAGGTTAGCTTCGGGAAAGCCATTAAAAAGATATGAGAATAAGCCATTCAACATATATTCCTTGGATCAATTATTATCTCTGTGGATGTGGAGTTAATAGCCAGGGGTATCATTTTACTTGGAATTTTAGGCCCACGGGCAAGGATGGATCTCTTTAAATTTTGAAATAATAGCTGTAGCCCAGCAAAAGTTGAAGAGGTCAACTAGATTCCATTTATTAATAGAAAGAAGAAAGTCATATTCAGAATGTTACTACCCACATAGTACATTGATTCATTTGGGGAACTTAATTCTCTAGAAAAAAAAAAAAGTTCCCTATCGCAGTCTCTTCCACAGTTTTAAAGACTTGAGAGGCTTTTATCCAAAATGCACTAATATAAATAAAGTAACAATATTAAACATCTCTATGTTGACACCTAAATATCCAAACACATCAGTACCTCCTATTTCCAAAAACTTAAAAGGACAATTTTAGCCCTCCTGCAAATAAGTGAGTCCAGGAATGTGCAGAACTTATGTAATTAAAAAAAAAAAGTTTCTTTTATGTCTAAACTAAATCATATATTTTGCATTTTAATTCAATAAATATATTGAATTCCCATTCTGAGTCAAGCATTGAACTAGCTGTTCTATGGAATACAAAGATTGAAAATACATGACTCTTAATTTCAAGGATCTCATCATACCTAGGATGTGTGGAAGAAATAGCAGCTGCCATTGATCCAATACCTATGTGAGCTAGGTTCCAGTCGTCACCTGTATCATCATCCCAAAATTAAAAACGAAGTCACGGAGGAACATCAAGTTGAACTTTTGCAAGGCCATGCAGTTCACTGAAAAGTTGTTTCCAGTATAAATCTTTCTACTATGTCACACTTTACACAAGAGTCTGCCATTTGCTTGGGTACTAAGTTACTTCCCAGTCATCTTCCTTCACACACCGGGGCCTGTTGTGGGGTGGGGGGAGGGGGGAGGGATAGCATTAGGAGATATACCTAATGTTAAATGACAAGTTAATGGGTGCAGCACACCAACATGGCACATGTATACATATGTAACAAACCTGCAGGTCGTGCACATGTACCCTAAAACTTAAAGTATAATTTAAAAAAAAAGAAAAGAAAACTCCTAGCTCCTTTACCATTCTCACCTAATTATTATGTCTGCAGCTTCTTGTTCATTCCTTCAACAGTGACTCAGTGACTGTATGATTGAGTTGCAATAGTGAGTGGTATTGAATACCTGAGCATTCCCAGTCATTCCTTCTAGCATCCCACAGTTTACAGCAAGACAGAGAAAAACTTCCTGAGTCCTAGGAAAATTGAAGCCTACTTTTAAACCTGATACATTCCACACATGCTCTTAGCAGCTCAAGTCTTCTGGAAAGTATTCAGGGCCAAAGGGCTAAGAAACCAGGAGCCGATGATGTAAAGACACTGGATTCATTACTGGAAAACATAACATTTTATTCAAACAATTGTTGCCGCTGCTATTGACATTGTCGATGCAGCCTTAGGCATCGACAATGACAAATGGTCTATACTGTTAGCCCAGGCTATAAAGTCAACAGGAAAACTCTGAACATTCGTCAAAACTTTGACTTAACTGAAGCACTTTAATATTCTAACCAGGCATTGTCTGACATACACCACAGCATGAATTACCCTCTGGCTTTGCCTAAAATTTTATTTTCTTCCCCGCTCCTCAGATTCATTTGACATGTAGGTCACAACACTGAGATAAAATTAGTCTTGATGCTCTTGAGGAAGCCTATTGGTGAGAATTTTACTTCATTCCTTAATTATCCATGAATAATGGGGAAAAGAAGATTAGCAAGACAGTGTATTATAAAATCTACAAACAACGGATTCCTTTCACTCATTCTAACAACTACAAATAATTTTTTTTTTTTTTTTTTTTTTGAGACGGAGTCTCGCTCTTTCACCCAGGCTGGAGTGCGGTGGCGCCATCTCCGCTCACTGCAAGCTCCGCCTCCCGGGTTCACGCCATTCTCCTGCCTCAGCCTCTCCGAGTAGCTGGGACTACAGGCGCCCGCCACCACGCCCGGCTAATTTTTTTTTTTTGTATTTTTAGTAGAGACGGGGTTTCACCGTGGTCTCGATCTCCTGACCTCGTGATCCGCCCGCCTCGGCCTCCCAAAGTGCTGGGATTACAAGCGTGAGCCACCGCGCCCGGCCACAACTACAAATAATTTTTAAAATAATTTTCAAAATATATCAAATGTTATCAGCAATGATTGAACTCAGAAAGGCTTATTTAACTGCCTACCTTAGCACTTAACACTGTGCCTGGCACTTAATAAGTTTTTGTTGAACAGATGAACCTCCCATACTACTAATCTTTATTGTTCTATAGGATATTTTTATTTTATTTTACCTTTTCAACATATTTGCAGTGAAACAACACACGTTCAGAAAATGTATAAAATTGTTTATTCTTCATGATAATCCTAAAATACCATAAATCCTGCAATGTGTTCTAATTTTTCAAATACATACTGTATTCAAAATAATTTTAGTTTTGAGTGCATTTAATCCTATTCTACTATTATAGGTCTACTGACCTATAAACCTCAAACAAGTATGGTCACTCACTTAGCCAGAAGGATAAGTATCCCTGAGCTCTTGTTCTGGGTGTATTAATTACCACACACTTGGTGGCTTTAAACAACAGAAATTTAGTCTCTCACAGTTCTGCAAGCTCAATGGCCACATCAAGGTGTTAGCAGGGCCATGCTCCGTCTGAGACACTGAAGAACAAACTGTTTCATACCACTCTCTCAGCTTCCAGCGGTTGCTTCAGTCTTTCCTCTTCCTTGGATGCATCACTCCAATCTCTGCTGCCATCTTCACATGGTGTTCCTCTCTCTGTGTCTTTGTTTCTGTCTCCAAATCCTCTCTCCTTGTAAGGACACCAGTTATTGGACTTAGGGCCACCCTTAGTCCAGTAGCACCTCATCATAATCTGATTACATCTGCAAAGGCCTTGTATTCAAGAAGGTCACATTCCTAAGTTCTGAGTGGACATGCATTTTTGTAACGCTATTCAAGAAATTCACAAAGAAGTTCAGCACTTTTGGATTGGTATCAAAATTCTAACGTCAGCAAATGAATTGTTTTCTTTATTAGTATGACTGTGTTCATTAACACAGATAATATATCGGGTTGAAGAAACTAGATAGATCATCTTGGTCTACAGAATAGTCAATGATAGTCTTCAGTGACAGCTCAACTTTATCAAAGGAATATGTGTGGAGAGTTGATCTAGTATCAGCAGCCAGGTTTTATTCCCTCAAATACAATCACTCAATTACAATTCTGCTACGTGAATAGCTCCAAGTAATAAATATTCCTTCCCAGTGACTGCAGACAGGCACATGTATAGCTAGCCATTTTCTTCTGTGATTATTTGATATACCCTTTTCTGAATGGTACCCAGTTGTCCCTTCCCAGCTTTTCCTCCTATTTCTCATCCCACCATGTTGCTTCTAACCCCTGTCTCAGTCCGTCTAAAGAATCAGACATATCATGGGTAAAGCCATTTAAGTTTGTAGGAGGAAAACCATCTTGGCATATGTCTTTTGTTTTCCTACTCGTTACTTTCTTACACTTGCTAGTCCCTATACCTGGGGTGCGTTTTCTTGAAATAGTTAAATGACCGTCTTCTGACTTCTTTCTGGTCTCTGCTTCAATCTGAGTTCCTCACAGAGGCCTCCCTTGACCACTCTATCTAAAGTAGCTACCCATCTCCATCACAGTTTATTCCTTTACCCTGTTTCTTTCCTTCATATCACTTATTCCAACTGAAAAAAAATATAATATTTATAATCTAAATAAAATATAATTTATAGGTTTAATTATTTACTGTCTGTATACCCCACTACCCTATAAGTTCCTAAAGTTTCTGATTTTTGTCTATTCAATGCACTGTTGTATTCCTTGCACTGACAAATACAGTAGTAGCCTGACCGATAGCAGATGCTTAATAAATGTGTTGTATGATTGGTTAAATACATTAATGATTTGTAGTACTTTATGTCTCTGACAAATTCCTATCTGTACTAACCATTGGCCTGAAAAGTCAACATGAACAAATATGTAACTCACCATGATATTTCCTCCCTGAAATGTATCTAATTCTTGTAGAATACCAGGGATAGATACACAAATAGGAGGAGCTGCTTTCTTCATGATGAGTTCAACAGCCCATGCAAATATGTAATCAGTGATATAGAAATTAGCCAATCATTCATTGGGGATTTCACTGTGTACTAACGAATTACTTTTTTTCGTTTTAGCATGCAGTTCAAACAAAGGGCTACATTTTACTAATAGTAGCCAGTTGAAATAACTTATGACAATAATTATAATCCTTTTTTTTACTGCTATCACATGAATACACATTATGTATGTTTTACTCTTATTAAATTTTTTCCACAATATTTAGCTAAGCATGCATTTTAGAGCATCAATTTGTCACACTTTTCTGCCCTCCCTGAGTTTGGAGCCAAATGAGAAAAGCCACAGGAGACAAATAAATGGAGACCAAAATGTCAACTTGTTTCTCATCAGCTGATTAGTGTGGTTTTAGATCTATAGTAAAAAGGACTTTGTAACACCTCATCCCAACATACAGATGGTACTTCCTGTCATATAATTCCTGGGCAAAGGAATATCTCCTTCCCTTCCCTCCTAATCTTACTTCATGGGAAAAACAGATGTATCAATTTTGCCATTGTCTCATTAATGCTGTATAACAAGTAACTACAAAATCACAGTGTTCTGCACAATAAATATTTATCTGTGCTCTCAAGTCTATGACTTGGCCTAGAGGTTCCACTGATCTTGGTGGGACTCCCTTGTGCATCCAGGGTTAGCTGGCAGGTCAGCTGGGTGGGGTCTGGCCAGCTTAGGATGCCATCAGCAGGGACAACTCTTTCTGCTGCAAGTAGTTTCTCTCTCTCCAGCAGATGAGTCTGGGCTTGTTCTTATGGCACAGCAGGGTTCAAAGACAGCCAGGAAAGCACAAACATACTGTCATTTCTCCTGCATCCTGCTAACCTAAGCAAGTCACAAAACCAGTCTATATCCAAGAGGTGCGAAAATAGACTGCACATCTTGAAGGAAGGAACTGAAAAACAACATTGCAAGGGCATCAAAACAGGGCAAGTAGGGGCTTGGGCCAATTTGAAATCAATACACCACAGTCAGATTGCACCCTCTTTACAGGTAGGCAGATCCAACAAAAGCTGGAGAAAAGGGCAGAGCTGATCCTGCTGATTTCTTCCTCAAATGAGGAGGAAATGAGGAAAAGAAAGAGGAAAGATTAACCATCCACAGGATACCCAATGCTAGGAGAAAGGATAACCTCTAAATGTAGATTCATTTATCTACACAACATCACCAATTCAGCCAACTCAATCCAACATAAAATGAAATAAATGAGTAAAAGCAAAATCAGTACTTAGTGAAGTAAAAAACAACATTGCTGACTAATTAAATCTTTCATACTCTCATGAATCGCTTTGCTGACTTTTTGTCAGGTAAACACAGTATGTTTGTTTTTTTTTCTTTTTTTCTCACGAAGATACTATGTATTTGGCTTTTCCAAGAAACTCAAACAAACTTCACTTGAAAGATTTCGGTTTGTGTTTTAATTAATTCAAGTCATAAAATGGAATAGTAGACATATAGAAATGGCATGGTTTCTTCTTTGAAATTCTTAAAAGTCTGTGGTTATTGAATCAGAACATTAAGTTTAGAATATACGCCAAGTAAACGAGTGACTTCTCCTGCCACGTTACATGTAACAATTTTGACTTGATGTAATCATTTGGAGGAATCTATTTTTGATGGATTTGCTCAAAAAAGGCCAGTCTTTAATTAGGTATTGTTATCACTATCACCAATCACAAAAGTAATGTTTGAGGATATTTTAACAGACTACTACCACAATCAAACCTGGTCAAGTCCTTTAGCCAGAAAAATAAATCTTGTTTTATTTTACAATAAAAAATAATAGCAAATTTATTAACACATACAATATATAATACAAAGTATTCTATTTTATATTGGTTTCCAATGTAACTACAGTTTGCCATGTTACAAAGTTTTCTTATTGTTTTTCATATTTGCTTTTGCATAGCTTTATAACTTAATAGAATTAGATCCTTTAGAACTATAGTCTCCAAAGTTTCTGATCTTATAGCTCTAAAGTAAAAAAGAATAAAATGCCTTTTTATATGTAAGTATTTGCATGCTACAGGTATATAATGTTATGTATCTAAAAAATTATGTATAAAATGGAAATTAAGAAATATGAACTAAAATATACTTGAGTAGAAGTCTCAACACTTTCATTCCACACCCCGATGATAATTCTGCTCCCACCAAATGAACAAAGCATTGTAGGGAAGCAGAAAGGAGACTAGAGGAAGCAGTTGTTCAAAAAGTCATTCAAGTATTTAAACTTCTGAAGTTCAACCCTTATACTACCTTTTAAAAAAATGTACAGATATCAGAACATAATAGAAAAAAACGTCCCCATCAAATCTCTACCTTCAACCCTTCTATATGATAGACTTTGAGGAAGAGGTCTTCAGGCGGCTACTGCTATTATCTGCTCAGACACTTTCCCAACACATTCACTTCCTATAACAGACCTTAGCACTCTGATCATAGCAGTGAGTACCTGAGATTCTCTGGGCCAATTGACTTTACTCTCCTGGAATTGAACATGACTGACGACATACGGGAGCAAGAGGTAGTTAAAACTTCCCAACTGATGGCTGCACCTTAGAAATTCCATGAACTTTCTCTATCTGGATATTCAGCACTGTGCTGGGTACTGTCTTCATAAAGCAGGATTGCCCACTCTGCTTCTATTTCTGAGCTATCTCAGTAACTTTCCAGGAAATCCCTCTTCTTTCTCAGGTTACTCAGTGGTGGATTTTATTGTTTCAACCAAAGAAGTGTAACTGCTGATCCTTTAAGACAGTTTTGAGGAGTTCAAACTCTCATTCATTCAGCCAGTCAGTCTTTCTTTTAACAAATCTTTTTTGGGTATCTATTATGCATTGGGTGCCAGGCCATAGGATAAAAATATGAGTAAGACATGTTAGCTGTTCTTCAAAAGAACAACTTTATATTTGGGGAAATAGAGTTACATAGATAATTGCATTCAAGTTCTCTGATTGTGATAAATATAAGATGCTACAGGACTGAGGAGCAGAGTCACAGAACTCAACTGTGAAAAGACAGGGGCTGCCTTTTGAAAAAGCTGGTACAAAGGCCAAGCACTAAACTATACATCTTTGTGAACATGACTTCTGGTTGGGACATTCTGAGCACAGAGAAACCATCAAAGCAAATGTCCAATGAGGAAAAGGCAATAAAGTGTATGGGAAACTACCATAGTTTGGTGTTGAGTATGGATTATGGCACTG
Organism: Hylobates moloch; assembly: GCF_009828535.3. NCBI lineage: Eukaryota > Metazoa > Chordata > Mammalia > Primates > Hylobatidae > Hylobates > Hylobates moloch. The sequence goes on along the minus strand of NW_026652293.1, from coordinate 70,775,232 downwards.
GGGATGAAGATAGATACTAAGGAGTTAGGACATTGTTCTGTATATAATTTTTAAAAAATACTTCTTATCAAATTAGACTGGCTCTTCTGCAATAAATCTGTTAAATGATCTGCAAATTCTTACACTATTTCTGCAATTCAATCAGAATTGAATGATCTGCTTACAGTAAGTAATAAGTCACAAAGAGAGAGACCAATAGCACTTTTTTTAATGGAAAAGGTCTTGGTATGTTGCCCAAGCTGGCCTCAGACTCCTGGGCTTGAATGATCCTCCCACCTCAGCCTCCCTAGTAGCTGGAACTATTGATGCACACCACCATGCCTAGCTCACTATTATCAGTTGCTAATTTTCTTAAAGCAAAATCAGAAATGAACATTGATTTTATGATTAAGGATCTTTTGACCTATGTTCAATGTCTTACTTTATTTCTGCTGCTGTAACAAAATACCTGAGACTGGGTAATTTATAAACAAGAAAAACTTATTTTTCACAGTTCTGGAGCCTGGAGGTTCACAATCAAGTCAGCAGCAGGTTAGGTATCTGGTGAGGGCATGATCTCTGCTTCCAAGATGGCGCCTTGTTGCTGCATCCTTGGGAAGGAGCAAACTCTGTGTCCTCACATGTAGAAGGGACAGAAAGGAATGAACTTTATCCTCAAGCTATTTCATAAAGACACTAGTCTTACCCATCCTCATGACTTAGTCACTTCCTAAAGACCCCACCTCCTGGTACTATCACATTGTCAGTTAAGTTTTAACATATGAATTTTGGGGGGCACATGCAGACCATAGCACTCAATCAACACAAGGATGTATCAAGCCACTGAAAAATAGCAGTAAACATGGTGAGAGAAATATGCCTGTTAAGATTATGTAGAGTCATAAAATTAAACTCCATAGTAATAAGGTTCTGCTAACCACACATCTTTTTGTTAATATTGCTGGAATCTAGATTGTCTACTTCTGCTTTTAGTTTACCCTGTGGTAATGTGTCTTAAATATAATTTGAGAAGATTTTTCCTTTTGGCTTTTTATTCTTGTTGAACAATACAGACTTCAGCACATGCCTTAAATTGATTATCTCAAATGTCACCAACTTCAGGTGTTATCCTGGCCAGCATTCTAAGAAGTGAGCATTCTGAAGGAAGCAATTGCAATATTTATTCCCTCTGGCAAGTGGCAGCAGATGCTTAGCATTTTAATACTCATTTGCAACAGCCAATGTTTTGCTTTAACAAAGCAGTTGTCTTTTCAAAATTGAAAGCCCTTTGATAACAGAAGTTCTATTGTTGCACAGAAAAGAGAGATAAGACCACAAAAATTTAAATCAAGAATGTTGACCTCTCATAACCTTTTCATCTTAGGTCTTAGAGACAATTTCATCCAATGGCTTCTGCAGGTATCCTCAAAGATGAGATTAACTGTGTCTAGGATCCAGGTAATTATTTTTCTGCACACCTGCTTTCCCTCAGTCTGATGCAGACACCTGCACACATTTTTGGAAAATGAAATTAATTCAGAGAAAGGCGCATTTAAAGGTACTGTTTCCTAATAAACGAATTTCACCTTAGAGATGAAAAGATGTTTGATTTTCCTTTTTAGCTGCTTGATTCCTTATCCTCTAAAACGTGTGTAAATCCTTGACTTGGGGATTCTAATCTCTAAAGAGAACACCATCCACATGAAATCATGCCTGAAACAGTTTCTCTTCATTAAATGCTGCTGTTTTTCTTCTTTAATCGCTTGGCCCTTCCAAGTGTTTCTTCCTCTTATAATGGGTATACCAAAAAACACTTGGCTCCATGTTACTTCAGATTTTCATAAGCAATAATTAGCTCTATTCCCCTTTGCGGCTCAGGGACGGACGCAAAAGTTAGTAGGAACAGCATCTGGAGCAGCTCCCCACAACCCCCAGCCCAACACTGTCTGGGCTTAAGGATGTCTCCACCAGTATGCTGTTGGTTCTGACTCAGCAGTTATCAGCAAAGAACTGAATGCATATTTCATAAACAAGGATAACGTCTACAGAACTGAGGGCGAAGTGCTTCAGTTTCTCCAAAGCAGATTAACTTTGGCCATTAGGCACCTTCAGAGTGAACGGCACAACGAGATGAGACTGGACACCAGAGGTTGCTGATGTGCCAGAGGGTTTCTCTTTAAAAGAGCATTGCCTGTTTTTGAGGACATGGAAAGACCCAATGGATGGATAAGCACTAGAAGTGACACTATCATTCATTTGATTTCCATTTAGAATTATCAGTAGCATTCATTCATTACATAATTTTTGTGAATGCAAATTGAGCTCTCTATGGAAAAGAAGGCAATGTTGCAATGTCCACCCACTGTGACACCAAAGGAGCTATTTCCAGAACAGATTTCCTCAGTGTTTGTTGAAGAAGGAAAGGTCCCATTTTCTCCTCTTCATAATCTTGTTCTGTAGTTTCATTTTCCTCCACTAATATTCCCAATCTAGTAGTTACGCCCAAATATTTTTTCTATTTTCTAAAAAGAATCTGTTGGTTAAAACTCTGGGGAAAAAAGAATAAATACAGTCTATGTCCTCAAGGAGCTTAGAGTCTAATGGGAGACAGGTTGGCACAATGGGTATGGAGAACCGAGGGAGTGAAGCATATAAGGTGAACTTTCTGAACTTGGTACTTTTTATGAGTGTATGTTTTCATTATACAATACATTATATCCTTCTTAAGAACAGAACCATAGCTATGATCTCTTTACGTTGCCCACATCAGTTGGTACAGCTATTTGTATTTAATGAGTAATCAATATTTGACTGTGAAAAACAATGGTGCTGAATGTTGTCTCTAAGAATTATTTTAATGTTTCCTCTGCCAAGGCAAAGATTAAATAGATTAAAGCAAATGCATTTTCGCTGCAAACAAATCAGTGAATATTAAAGTGTCTTAGAGTCACAAGGGAAGATTTCATTGTTAGTGCTATGCCTTTGACAGATGCCCAGATAACAAACATTAATTTCTTCAATATTTTAAAAGTCCTTAGATTATTATATTATACATATTATTATATTATATGGATTATTATATCTGATAAACATGTGATTGCCTTGTAAGGATGCTGGAGATTGGAGTAGTCAGGAACTACTGACAGGAAGCTCTTGACAAAATTATCTGAGGAGCCCAGAACAGGGATTAGGGATTGTTGTAAGAGGCAGAGCCATGCCTCTTTTCAAACAGAGCATCCATAAGCACCAACAAAGTTGGGTGATATGGATGACACCCAGCTACTCTGAAACAAGAGAGATGCCCCCAAAAGGAGATTCAAGAAGTATGGTTACGATGGTCAAGCTCTCTGACTGTCACAAGCAAGATTTCAGATTAGACTTACTGATTTGCACATGTGAAAAAAAGCTGCACTCCCTTTCTCGGGTAGTAGCCTAATAAAGTGAAAAAGGAAACACTGAGGCCAGGCATGGTGGCTCATACCTGTAATCCCAGCACTTTTGGAGGCCGAGGCGGGCAAATCACTTGAGCCCAAGAGTCCAAGACCAGCCTGGGCAACATGGCAAAACTCTGTCACTAAAGAAAAGAAAAAAACAAAACAAGAATTAGCCAGACGTGGTGGCACATGCCTGTGATCCCAGCTACTCGGGAGGCTGAGGTGGGATGATAGCTTGAGCATGGGAGACAGAGGTGGCAGAGATCCCTGATCACACCACTGCACTCCAGCCGGGGTGACACAGCGAGACCCTGTCTCAAAAAGAAAGGAAAGAAAAGAAAGGAGAGAGAGAGAGAAAAGAAAAGAGAAGAGAAGAGAAAAGAAAAGAAAGAAAAAAGACAAGACAAGACAAGACAAGACAAGACAAGACAAGACTAGACTAGACTGATGTTGAGCTTTCTGCCTTACCTAAGGAGGGAGAGGCCTGTGGTCAGTATAGACACAGATAATCTCACCACTCCAACTGTGAGAATAAAACTTGAAGCTCATTTGCTCCTCTGTGCAAGACAGAGAAAAATCATTAACAATTCAAATAGGGATTTGGTTTGAATGCCTGGGAATTAGCTAAACGACAGAAAAATAAGGGAAGCAGCAGAGTAAGACAAAGAGGTCAAGAGGGGCAGGAATGTGAGACTTTGTAGCCCATGGTAGAGATGAGAAGTTGCCAGAAAACCCGAAGAGCACCTCCTATGACTTGCAGAGGCACAGATGGAAGTCAAGCTGATGATCATCCTTAGTCCTCCTGCTCGCCTGCAGGGGTCAGACTCTAGGATGCCCTACTGTGGCCCCACCTCCTGGTATCCATACCCTTATATCTCCTGTCCTTGAGTGTGGGCAGGACCTGTGACTTCTTTGTGACCAACAGAATATTGCAAAAGTGATAGACGTCACTTCCATGATGAGGTCACATGAGATTGTTATTTCTGCCTTACTGTCACACTCTGTTGCCTTCTTGACTTGCATATTTTAATAAAGCAAGCATTCATGTTGAAAGCTACATGGTAGGAAATTGTTAGTGACAACAGCAAGGAACTGAGGCCCTCAAGGAAACCATTTGAAAGCAACTGATTTCTGTGAACAACCAGGTGAGCTTGGAGGCAGTTCTTTTACCCGTTAACTCTTTAGATGATACAGCAGGTGTAGGTGACATCTTGATTTCAGCCTGTGACCCAAGAACAGGGTACCCAGCTAAGTCATGCCTGGACTCCTGAACCACAGAAACTGTGAGATAATAAATGTGTCTTGTTTTAAGCTTCTGGTTTTGGGTAATTCATTACATAACAGTAGATCATTAGTAAACTCTCTGTGGCTTGGTGGGTTCCCACGGACTGGAATCTATGAAAGGCATCCATACTGGAAATGGTCAATCATCTGAACATGACCATTTCCAGGGGGAGGACTGACACTCAGGATATGGTGTGATAGTTAATTTTATGTGTCAACTTGACTGAGCCATAATGTCAACACGGATATTTGGTTAAGTATTATTTCTTGGCGTGCCTGTGAGGGTGCTTCCGGATGAGATTAGTATTTCAATTAGTAGACAGAGTAGAGCAGACGCCCTCCCCAAAGTGGTGGGCCTCATCCAATCAGTTGAAGGCCTGAATAGAAAAACATTGGAGTTCAAAAGGATACTTTCTCTCTGCCTGATTGTGTTTGCACTGGGACATTTGTCTTCTCCGGCCTTTGGATTCAGACTCAACTGGAACTTATACTATCAGCTTTCCTGGTTGTCAGGCCTGTAGACTTGAACTGGAACTATAGCTTCAACTTTCCTGGGTCTCTAGCTTGCTCATTTCAGACTTCTTCCTTTTCAGCCTCCAAAAATCACATGAGCCAATTCCTTAAACAATCTCTCTCTCCTCCCCGCCTCTGTTGTACATATATCTATACGTATATATACACACACACACATACATATATATACATATATACACACACATATATATGTGTGTGTATATATATAATTGTGTGTATACAGCATATATATCTGTACTATATACACATTTATATAGTGTATGTATATATATTATATATGTATAATACGTATGTGTATATATTATATATATAATATGTATGTATATATTATATATGGATAATATGTATGTATATATATTATATATGGATAATATGTATGTATATATATTATATATGGATAATATGTATGTATATATATTATATATGTTTATGTCTTATATATGTATAATTGTGTATATATACATGTATATGCATAATTGTGTGTATATATACATATATACATACACATACATATAAATATAAAGTAACGGTTTTAGATATTTACTTCAGATATCAGCCAGTGCCATGGCTTCGTTGGTTGAAGTGCCTGTCTAGTAGATATTTACTTCAGCTATCAGAGGAAACTTGCATTATTAAAAGCTAAGAAGCAACCAAAACTGCTAGTTTGACTGAAATGTCCTATGAAATAGATACCCTGAGACATATGTATCCAGGGTCTTAAGAATACTTTACCAACATTAACTTTATTAAGCCTCATATCACCTCTGTTAGTATTATCATACCCCCATTTGAAAGATGTAGAAAGAATCAGACTGGAAAGTGAAATAGGGAGTCCAAGGTCACAAGCTTGTGTGTCTGGAATATAAAACCTTTAAGGGTTGGGCATTTGGGATGTCTTCTTTTTCCATATTGACAAGAACTAGTCATGCAAGGGATAGCTTAGGAAGACTATTATTTGTAAGTCCCCTCCTCTCTTTTCCAAGCCTTTTGCATAGCCATTTTCATAAATGCTTATGAATTATACATCAGTAGAATCTCTGTATTCTGAATGCACTTACATTTCAGAGTTGTGCAATCTTGAATTCGTTATTTTGCTTATTTTTCCTTTATTACTCCTCTTCATTTCTGCTAAACATTGTTCCTGTTATAGGCACATTATACCTTGCCAAAGCCCTAACAATTTAGAGTAGAAGAAAATGCTTCCCTCTTCTTATTCATATTTTATCCTCCAAATTTCAGAACATTATTCTGACTTCTGACTATGGCTGAGAAAAGAGGTCACAAATTTCTCCCCACTACCACCAAAAAAAAACTATAAAGCTGAGAAAAATTAACAAAATTAGCCATTCTGATGCTATGGAAATTGACCAACAATATATCAAAATCTGAAAAGAGCTTATGCTTGATGAATTGCTGAACTTTAGTTAAGAATAGCCAACATCTGTGGTATTCTTTCCTGGAGCTGCTCTTATTCACCCCCAAGCTCAGTCAACAAGGAGGTTCTTCCAGAGAAAGTCATGCCATGAGGACCAGCAGCTTTGCTGACAGTGGTCAAAAAGGCCACACTCAATTTAGAGTGGCATAAAATACCCATGCCTAGTGTTAGGGCAAGTGAAACTGATGACTTTGGCAGTCGGTAAGCAGGAAGGACGAATGATTCTACTATCCTGAGGTTTAAGTGATGGGGCAAACTATCTTGGATGAAGCCACCAACACAGAGGAGATCAAAGAGGGAATAAGCTATCCACATACTCCTGGCTTACACTAAGCTGCACACATGAACATAGGAGACACAAAAGAGCCCAAGGGAAAGTAAAAGCTGGGCATACTTGAAAACACCTTGAGCTTTTAACGTGCTCTCTGCCCATGTTTAGATCTATTAACAGAGGACAGAAGCCATACTGGCTTGGGGTATCTGAACACAACAATTGTCGAATCATTAGGTGATAGCTAAGCTATGTAGGCATAGGACCAACCCCTAGGGAGTCAGGCTTAAAAATAAAAACAGGAATGTTTAAAAACTCTACAGTTATATAACATAGGGGAAAACAGACCAATTTAGCCCAAATTAACAAACAAACAAAGAGCAACAGTAACAAATTTCAGTGTAATTAAAAAAAAATCAGAATCCACAGCTGCTACAATGCATAATCAAAATGTTCAGTTTTCAATAAAAATTATAAGACGTACAAAGAAACAGGAAAGTGTGATCCATATTCAGGGCAAAAAAAAAGCAGTCAAATAAAATGGCCACTGAGTGTTCTCAAATGTTTGATTTAGAAGAAGTAGATTTTAAAGCACCTATTACAAGTATTTCCAAAGAATTTTTAAAAACATTATTTGAAGAATGAAAGGAAAGTATGACAACAATGAATCATTAAATAGAGAATCTCAGTAAAGATATTATACATTGTTTTTTAATGGAAATTATTGAGTTGAAAAGTACAATAACTGAGAAAATCTCAAAAGTATATTTGAGATGGGAAAAGAAAACAACAAGGAAATAAAAGAAAAATTAATAGATTTACACAATATTAAAAACAGAGAGACACAAAGACTGAAGAAAATTAAACAGAGCCTCACAGACCTGTGGGACAACATATATGAACAAGGACATGGGGAATGAAGCTCTATTGGAAAAATATACCATATTTTACTGAAATTTAGTATTAATCTGAAGTAGATTATGATAAATTAAGATGCATATTACAATATCAAGAGCCACTAAAAAGAAAAAAGTCACAAACGAATGTAGTAAAAAGTTATCAACAGAGGAATTAAAATGGTATGCCAAATAACATTTATTTAATGTAAATGAACACAGTAAAGGAGGGACTTAAAAACAAAAGAGACAAGAGACATATAGGAAACAAGGAAAATGGCAAATATAAATCCAACTATATCAATAGTTCCTTTAAATGTAAATAGTCTAAACACACCAATTAAAAGGCAGGCTGATTTACAAATAAGATCTAACCATATGCTGTTGGATATCTAAGGTTCAAAGTCACATTTACATTTCAAAGATTCAAACTGGTTGAAAAATCAAAGGATGGAAAATGATATGCCATACAAACAGTAACCAAAAGGTGGTTGTGACACAGAAGATAGAAATTATGTAGGCAGATAGTAAGGGCAAAAGAGTCCTTGGCAGAACTTCCCTTCTAACAAAAACCAGCCCAAGAAATCATCTCTTTTCTAACAAAGAGCAGCCTGAAAGATAGAGCTGCAAACATAGATAAGGAAGCTGGAAGCTTGCACGGGGGAATGTCGGCAGCTGCACCAGTAGAATAGGGCTACCTGGGGGCCAGGCGTGTCCACCATGGAAACTCCAACTTCCCTATTTTGTTAGCATGTGTACAGTAAGAAAGAAATGGACAACATGGAGAAGCCCAGGCAGAGAACACACCTCATAATAAAAGATTGGGGTGGGGGCTGCCAGTGATTCATGCCCGATGCAGATGCCACACCTTGTCCTAACCATTATTTCACACCCAATGTAGATCAGACACCACCTCTCCACCAGCTCATCTGTAACCCCCTTCCATTTCACACCAGGTCAGCAACCCATTTTTCCAGAACCCCTCTCTGTAGCAGAGAGCTGTTCTCTTTATTTTGCCTATTAAATTTCCACTCTTAACCTCACTTTCTGTGTGTCCACGACCTTGATCTCTGTGGCCGTGAGACAATGAACCTTGAGTGTCACCCCAGACAACAAAGCCACTTTAGTTGGAGTGGCCATAGTAATAACAAGAAAAAGAGATTTAGACAAAAAATACTATGAGAGACAAAGAGGAACATTTCATAATGATAAAAAAGTCAATATATCAGCAAAATATAACAATTATAAATATATATACATCTGAAAACAGAGTGCAAACACACATGAAACAAAAATTGACAGAATAAAAAAAGAAACAAAATTCAAAAATAATCAATCTGGGATTTTAATATCTGACTCTCAATAATGAATAGAACAACATGGCAGAAAAACAGCAAAGAGATAGATGACTGAGGTAGGCTAACTGACACATAGAGCACACTTTACCCAATGACTATAGAATAAAAATTATTTTCAAGTGCACATGGAACATTCTCCAGACTAGACCATATGCTAGGCCATAAGGCAAGTTTCAATAAATTTAAAATAATTGAAATCATACACAGTATATTTTCCAGCAACAACAGAACTAAATCAGAAGTCAACAACGGAATAAAATTTAGGAACGCACGACAGTTTGTAACATAAACAGCACACTTCTAAATAGTCCATGGGTCAAAAAAAAGTCACAAGAGAATTAGATAATATTTAAACTGAATTGCAGTGCAAACATAATATGAAATTTATGAAATGCAGCTAAAGCAGTGATTAAAGAGAAATCTATAAATGTAAAACCTAATATCAAAAAACAAGATTTCAAGTCAAATACATAAGATGCCACCTTAAGAAACTAGTAACAGAGGAAACCAAACCCAAAGCAGAAGAAACGAAACAATAAAGATAAGAGCTGAAATCAATTAAATGAAAACCAAAAAAGAAAATAGGGAAAATGAATAAAACCAAAAAATCAGTTCTATGAAAAGATCAACAAAACTGATAAACATTTTATTAAACTGATTGTTACAGGACTGCCAGGTTCATACACCCACTGCACAGCAACAGACCAATACATTGAACAGCAGCGTTGCAACAGAGAAAGAGTTTAATAATTGCACGTTGACAAATGAAGAAACAGGAGGAATTTTCATGCCTCAAATCTGTTTGGTCCAGGGGTTCTGGAAAAGGGTTTTTAAAGGGATTTGTGGAGGACAGAGGGCTGGAAAATTTAGTGTCATTGATGCCAGGTGAGGTGTCAGAGCCCAGGCATCAAAAAAGTGGTTGACGCATGGGTTGATGAGAATTTACTGCCAATATGGATTTGAAAAAGGAAAGTTGTATTAGATAGAAAGAATGCTGCTGGAGTGCAGCAGGTACCTCAGCAAGGGAGAACTGAGTGCACCAAGGGGCATTTTTCCTTAATGGCATTTGTGGACCTTAAAGTGAAAGCTGAAGGGCAATTTGCATGACAAATAATTACATTTGCAGACATCTTGGTGCCTCAATGTTGGTAAGGGTTGCACCATGCATGCATTCTGGAGATGTAGAGAAATTCTAGTTACCTATAAATTTTAAGTTAAAAAGGGGCTGAGAACCAGGTGCCTTTAGATAATAAGGAAGTCTAAATTCCTCAGATAAGGCGGTTTTTGTCTCCAGGGCCTGCCTGATCACCAGGTGATCTCTGTTTTCCTTATTATCCCCCTGACAAATATTTTGGTTAAATCTTTGACCCTTTGTATTACCCCATGCTCATGTCTACCTGCTGTCTATGAGGGTCTCAAGACAGGGAAAACACAACAGTGAAGAGGGACACGGGGTCTGTCTGGCTACTTCTTGCTGGAAAGAGGCAGTGAGGGTATAGGTTGTGTTTTTCCCTTTCTTGCTCTCTGCCATGAAGGGAATGAAGGGAGGTAAAAAATTCACTCGCGGGGTGGGGTAAGACCAGATGCCATCAAGAGGCCCCATGTATGTGGAAGTTGCTGTTGCATACCAGTATTGGGATTGCATAGTCATCTGTAGGTGGAATTGTTGTAATCTGGAAGATACAAATTCAATGAGATCATTAAAAAGGCAGGGACCAAATATTAAAAGAAGAATGACAAGGAATAAAAGTTCAAGGAATGGGAGAAGCCAAGTAATTTTGGAAACCAATCAGTAAAAGTTTTGGCCTAGTCTTGGTTACTTTGGGAAAGTGTGCGTTGCCAACTGGCTTGTTTGAAAATTTCTTGGACATTAGTTTTCATTGCTCCAGACACATAAATGTAGGTGTAACAAGTTTTGTTGATGACAGCACAGACTCCTCTTTGTTCAGCTAGGTGGTAATTTAGAGCTCACCTGTTATCAAAAGCCCTTCCTGCTACTGAGGCTAAAGACTTTCCTAGTGCTGATAGACTTGCACTAGTTTTTGCTAAGTCTATTTTAAGGGAGTCAGTAAGTTCTCATAGTGGGATTTCATGGTAAATAAAACCTCCCCAAGGAGTGAGAGTTCCAATAGTTTCTACAACTCTCAGCCACAGTTAGATTAACCCAAGGCTCATTCATAGAGATGGAAAAGATAGCGGCCTCGACAGCCTCAAGACCCCATCAGTCATCTAGAGGATAACCTTCAGAGGCTTAATCATAATCCAGGAATAGAGTTAAAGGTGCTTTTCCTTGCCTTTGCCTTTGCCCTTGCCCTTGCCTTTGTCCTCATTCTGCAGGACCCCCTTGTTGGACAGGTTGGTGAGGCTGTGGCTCAGACAGTCCAGAAGGAATAGGTGCCCCTCCACCCGCCAACGAGGGAGGGAGGGACACACTTACTCTTCCAATGACTGTTTGCCATGAGGACAGGGTCCTAGGGGTGGCTTGTAACCTGGAGGTTTGGGACATCCGCTACTCCAGTGTCCTGGATTTCTGCATTCAGAAATGAGGGCAAGATCCCATTCTATTAGTATTATAGGGATGGGCCCTGGGGTTATTGGCTAATGAAAAAGAATGTGCCAATGCTGTCACCATGTGATTAGCGTGGCAATGGCATTTTTCCTCCTCCAATTGAACATTTTTAATTTTGATGTTTCCTCTCAGTTACTGAAAATATTAAAAGCTGTATTAAATGAAGCAGGAAAGGGAGTTTGTGGGCCTTACTCTAATTTTTGGAGTTTTGTCTGATGTCTGGGGAAGCCTGACTTATAAAATGTAATGCCAGAATGGATTGGCCATCAGGGATTTCAGGGTCTAAATCTGTATATTTATTCATCATGACCTCCACCAATCTAGCTTGGAAAGGGTGGGGTTCTTAGGTGGTTTCTGAGTAATTTTTCATAAGTTAGAAAAGTTGACAGGTTTTATTACAGTTTTTTTCATTCCTTCCAACAAATAAGTTATCATATAATCTTGTCTGCCCCTGCCTCTGTTTGGGCCTGCACTGGCAGCCTGGTTTTGCCAACTGGGTTCTGTGATAGGGACAGCCTCTGCCCCAGCTCTATTATCATTAGGATTGTGTGCATCAGCTTCATCTGTCCAAGCTTAAGCTAAAGACCATATGGTTACAGGTAGTTATACAGGCACGAGCAGGGCAGGAGAGGGCTCTCCCCCATCCATGACTAGGAATTTCAGGTGATGGTTTGGTAATGATCACATTGCCTCTCTATGCAAGTGATAAACTGGCAGCCAGTGGCAGGGAGAGGCCATTTCCTGATGGTCCACATCTATTGCACCAAAGTGTTAAATGAATGCAGGTTACCAGATAGAAGCAACTTCCCAGGCATGTGCATTAAGAGACAGAATGGCAGAGTATGACCTTCTGGGGAACACTCCACTGGATAAGGGAAGAAAGCCTCATTAGGCATGCATACAACTTCCTAAATACACTGTGTGTGCTCACTTCCCAAGAGTAACGGGGGGCACTGTGTGTGTGGACAGCCCACCCTAAGGGAAGAATCGTGGGAAAGGGGCCAACTTATAGTATAGAGTCCTAGAATCAGTGGTAAACAGGGTGCTTGGGTCTCTTCCAAGCCTACTTTCCTTTCTTTCCTGTTCTAAAAATAAAGCCTTTTAAAAAAAACTTCCACTCCTGCTATGAAACTTGCCTCAGTCTCTTTTTCTGTCTTATGCCCCTCAGGTGAATTTTTTCTTCTGAGGAGGCAAGAAGAGGTTGCTGCAGACCCATGTGGATTCACCACCACTAACTCTGATACCTTCCACTGGTAACAATCTGCATAGTTGGCTGGATGTGGTGGCTCACGCCTGTAATCCCAGCACTTTGGGAGGCCAAGGTGAGCAGATCACTTGAGGTCAGGAGCTCAAGACCAGCCTGGCCAACGTGGAGAAACCCCATCTCTACTAAAAATACAAAATTAGCCAGGCATGGTGGCACATTCCTACTCGGGAGGCTGAGGCAGGAGAATCACTTGAACCCAGGAGGCGGAGTTGCAGTGAGCCGAGATCATGCCACTGCACTCTAGCCTGGGCAACAAGAGAGAAACTCTGTCCAAAAAAAAAAACATAGTTTTTCTTCATACGAACAAGTAGTTAATATCACAAATATATCTTGGCAGGTTAAATCAAAAGCAATAGTTAAAGCATGAAATTCTTGAGTGAACTTAGAGGGATCCTAGCTAAATGAACCCAATTTGGATTGAATTGGTGAAAGATCAGACATTTAAAAAGGGACATGAACTCTAATTGTTCCCGAATCTCCATTTGCCACCTTGCAGAGAGGCAAAACATTTTTGAGATTTTTCTGAGGGTTCTGTACTAGTGGCATATGTGACTCTGGTCTGAGTATGTGAGGGGAATAAAGTGTCTGGATATGGGGGTGGTTCATTAGGGGACGGGGCAAATGGAGAGAGTTTAGGTGATGTGGGAGCAGGCTGAGGAGAGTGTGATAGGCAAAAGAAAGGATCATCTAAATCATCAGAATCAGGGAGAGAGGAAGTTTGTTGGAAGCATACATGACAATTTTTATGTAATTTTGGGGTTTGGGATAAAGCCAAAAAGACCCAAACATATGGGATCTCTGAATCCTTTCCAAGGTTGCAGCAAAATGAGTCTAGTTGTAAAATAATATTCCAATCCAGCGTCCCATTAAGAGGCCAATTTAAATTATTGGGGAGCTTATATAGAACCCAAGCTGTATTATAAAAGAAAATCATACGCTTCTTTTTGAGAGATTTGGGTCACAATGGGATCACTATTTAAGAATGCAACTCAAGGGTGAGTCAGATGGAATTGAAAAAGGAATTGAACCCATGCTGGGTTTTGATAAAGGGCTATAAGAGCCCTGAGGCATTCTTGAGGGATTTAGACCTTCCTTTTCTCTTTGTCTCACTTTATTCAGAGGCATCCCACCAGGGATAATGCGCCTGCCCTTGCCTGGATGACCAGTCCAGACATGTCTTTGTTTCAGTGGTCAGACCTAACATGAAGGAGAACTCATCCTTTATATGGGATGCTGTGATGACCTGTGATGAAGCTGAATCCAAAATTGGGTCCACTTAGGGTGCAATGTATATACTGCTCAGGTGATGGGTGCCCCAAAATCTCACAAATGACCACTAAAGAACTTATTTATGTAACCAAACACCACCTGTTCCCTAATAAGCTATGGAAATAAAAAGTTTGTTTAAAAAAAATTAACTGCTGAATCCCCAGCACCTAGAAAAGTGGAAGCATATAAAAGATGCTTAATAAATAGTTGTTGAATTAAAAAAACAATGGGTCTGCCATCAGTGATCAGTAGAGTATGTCTGTGCAGAGTTCATATGGCTGCTGCTTGTTTCCAAGGCATGGTTTACAGGATGATGAGTGAAAGGGGACTTGCCATCCTGACAAGCAATAGCGAATTGGTTCTTTTGTCTTCACCTTCAGGTAACACCAGGAAGTGCCCTAGGCCAGAAACCCTCAATTGCCAAAGAGTACTCCAGCTGCTTCACTGGCAGTCCAAAAACAGAATGCAGTCTGGCCAGTCTCTTACCCCTAAGGGCAACAACAGACAGGAATCCCTTCTCTGGGGCCTCAAGATCCCACTGAAGAGTGGCCTAGGCCAGAAACCTTCAGTTCCCAAGAGTAAAGAATTAGACCACTGAGAGGAGCTAGAAGGAAAAAAGAACACAGAAATGCCAGTAAAGTCCCCATATGGGCCACCAAGATGCCAGCCCCAGCATCAGAAAGCGGTCAACTCTCGGGTTTGCAAAAATTTACCAACAGCCGAGTGCAGTGGCTCACTCCTGTAATCACAGCACTTTGGGAGGGCGAGGCAGGTGGATAACTTGAGGTCAGGAGTTCCAAACCAACCTGGCAAACATGGTGAGACCCGATCTCTACTAAAAATACAAAAATTAGCTGGGCGTGGTGGCGGGCTCAAGGAGAATCACTTGAACCCAGGAGGCAGATGTTGCAGTGAGCGGAGATCACGCCACTGTAATCCAACCTGGGTGAAGCAAGACTTCACCTCAAAAAAAAAAAAAAAAAAGAGAAAAGAAAAAAAAATCACCGATAACTGTATAGGTTTGAAAATAGAAAGTTTTATTAGAAAGGAAGAATGCTGCAGAAGAGTGCAGTGGGGCGCCACGGCAAGAAGGAACTTAGCGTGCCCAGGTGGATTTTTCCTTAGTGATATTTATGGACCTTAAAGTGGGAGCTAAAGGGTCATTTGCATGATAAATGATTACCTTTGCAGACATTTTAATGCCTTAATGTTGGCAAGGGTTGCACAATGAGTTTTGGCATGCATGCATTTCTGAAATGTACACAAATTCCAGCTACCAGGTGACATTTGCTCTCCTCAATTGATTGGTTGGGGTAAGGGGATGAAATCATCAGGATGCAGAAAATACATTCCTCCCTGAGTCCAGCTTCTTACTGGGCCCTCTAGACCATCTGGCATCCACAGTTTTGCTGGCATGCAGAATCGAAAGAAGTAGCCCAAACAGAAGGTGTATCATCTCACAATGGCTTAGATTTTATCCACAGAACAGAAAAAGGACAGTCCTGTGAGAAGAACCACACTATCCTGGGATAGTAAGTAGCAACTAGCTACAAAGAAATAGGCCAAACTGGCTTAATGACTGCTGCTGTGAGCCTCATTAGATTTTTTCCCTTAATTGATTTTATAAAATTTTCTTAGAAATTGTTTTCTGATGGGCCAGGTGCGGCGGCTCATGCCTGTAATCCCAGCACTTTGGGAGGCCAAGGCAGGTGGCTCACCTGAGGTCACGAGTTCGAAACCAGCCTGGCCAACATGGTGAAATCCTGTCTCTACTAAAAATACAAAAATTAGCTGGGCATGGTGGTGCATACCTATAATCCCAGCTACTTGGAAGGCTGGGGCAGGAGAATCACTTGAACCCAGGAGGCAGAGGTTGCAGTGAGCTGCGGTCATGCCACTGCACTTCATCCTGGGCAACAGAGTGAGACTCTGTCTAAAAAAAAAAAGAAAGAAAGAAATGGTTTTATGATGAAGAAAAAATAGAGCAGTAAGAAATAAAAGAAAGCAATAGGGGCCAAGGGAAAACTTGCCCTTTGCACGTTCACTGAAAATCAATTGATAAAAGGCAGATTAATAGGAGAAAAGAATACAAATGTATTACTATGCACAAGAGTCTTCCAAACAGGAGAGGGACCTCAGAAAAGGCTTGGTAGTGTCAACGCAGAGTGACTCTTGATAAAAGAAAAACTCCACCGGAGTTAAATTTAAAGGAGATTAATTGATCAATGAATGACTTGTGAAATGGGCAGCCCCCAGAATCACAGCAGATTCACAGATACTCCAGGGGTGCCTCGTGGTCAGAGCAAATTTACAGACAAAAACGGTAAAGTGACATACAGGAATTGGAAGTGAGGTACAGAAACAGTGAGATTGGTTACAGCTTGGCGTTTGCTTTATTTGAAGGCAGTTTGAACATTCAGCAGTCTATGAGCGGCTGAAGCATGGCCGCTGGGATTGGCCAACACTCAGCTATTGTTACAGGTGCATACTACTAAGTTAGGTTTCAATTTTGTCTGACTATTAAGCTAGGTTACGGTTCATCTACAAGGATGCAAATACAGAAGTACAGAGGCCTTCTCAGGGCATAGTTTGCTTTAACACCGTACAGATGTAAATCTCCCCCGTAAAAGACAGCTTTTCAGCTATTTTTCTATTTCCAGCCCATTTGAATAGTCATCATGAAATATGTCAAAGAAATATATTTTGAGGTAAAAAATATTTTGGTTTCCTTCAAAACAAATTTCTAAATTCAGGTATAAAAGAGAAACATTGCTACACATCTTTTAGAAATTAAAAGGACTTAGTGCATATTAGGAACAACTTCATGCCAACAAATAGACATTTTAGACAAAATGGAAAATTTTTTAGAAACACACAAAGTACTAAAACTCACTCAAGAAAAAACAGAAAATGTGAATCGGCCAGGTGCAGTGGCTCACGCCTGTAATCCCAGCACTTTGGGAAGCCAAGGCGGGTGGATCACGAAGTCAGGAGATCGAGACCATCCTCGCTAACACGGTGAAACCCCGTCTCTACTAAAAATACAAAAAAATTAGCCGGGCATAGTGGTGGGCGCCTGTAGTCCCAGCTACTTGGGAGGCCGAGGCAGGAGAATGGCATGAACCCGGGAGGCAGGGCTTGCAGTGAGCTGAGATAGCGCCACCGCACTCCAGCCTGGGTGACAGAGTGAGATTCCGTCTCAAAAAAACAAACAAACAAACAAACAAAAAAAAAAAAAAGAAAAGAAAAGAAAAAAATGTGAATCAATTTATAACAAGTAAAGACACTGAGTTAATAACTAAAAATATTCCCACAATGTAAAGCTCAGGCTCAGGTGACGTCACCAGTGAATTCTATCAAATAAAATAGAGACAATACAAATACTTCACGAATTCTTTCAGAAACCAGAGAAGAAAGGAACACTTCCATACTCAATCTCTGAGGCCAGGATTTCCTTGATAGCAAAGCCAAATAAAAATATAACAAACCACAGACAAATATCCTTCATAAATATGTGTTACAAATACTTTTAATAAAAGATCGGCACATCAAATCCAGTAACATATAAAAAGGGTTATACACCATGACCTAGTGGGATTTATCTCATAAACACAAAATGGTTTAACATCTGAAAATCAACTAATGCAATATACAAAGGATAAAATACATAATACAAAAAGGATGAAGGCAATGTTGATCTCACCAGATATGGTAAAAAGAAAATACAATTTCAGGACCTTCCAACTTTTTTAGGTCATGGAGAAATGTTAAGCCCTGGAAACTGACACCAGGTAACATGGCTGTTTTTCTTCTCTGGTGCATAATTGTTGCTTTCTGATCTTTGTGTTTATATTTTATATATTAACTTGACCCTTTACTCTTTTTTTTTTTTTTTTTTTTTTTTTTTT
>NW_026652293.1:70746933-70747028 GCF_009828535.3 Hylobates moloch | reverse complement strand
TCTCATTGTTCAATTCCCACCTATGAGTGAGAACATGCGGTGTTTGGCTTTTTGTCCTTGTGATAGTTTACTGAGAATGATGTTTTCCAGTTTCA
>NW_026652293.1:70711321-70746923 GCF_009828535.3 Hylobates moloch | reverse complement strand
TTGGACATTTGGGTTGGTTCCAAGTCTTTGCTATTGTGAATAGTGCCACAACAAACATACGTGTGCATGTGTCTTTATAGCAGCATGATTTATAGTCCTTTGGGTATATACCCAGTAATGGGATGGCTGGGTCAAATGGTATTTCTAGTTCTAGATCCCTGAGGAATCGCCACACTGACTTCCACAATGGTTGAACTAGTTTACAGTCCCACCAACAGTGTAAAAGTGTTCTTATTTCTCCACATCCTCTCCAGCACCTGTGGTTTCCTGACTTTTTAATGATGGCCATTCTAACTGGTGTGAGATGGTATCTCATTGTGGTTTTGATTTGCATTTCTCTGATGGCCAGTGATGATGAGCATTTTTTCATGTGTTTTTTGGCTGCATAAATGTCTTCTTTTGAGAAGTGTTGGTTCACGTCCTTCGCCTACTTTTCGATGGGGTTGTTTTTTTCTTGTAAGTTTGTTTGAGTTCATTGTAGATTCTGGATATTAGCCCTTTGTCAGATGAGTAGGTTGTGAAAATTTTCTCCCATTTTGTAGGTTGCCTGTTCACTCTGATGGTAGTTTCTTTTGCTGTGCTGAAGCTCTTTAGTTTAATTAGATCCCATTTGTCAATTTTGGCTTTTGTTGCCATGGCTTTTGGTATTTTAGACATGAAGTCCTTGCCCACGCCTATGTCCTGAATGGTATTGCCTAGGTTTTCTTCTAGGGTTTTTATGGTTTTAGGTCTAACATGTAAGTCTTTAATCCACCTTGAATTAATTTTTGTATAAGGTGTAAGGAAGGGATCCAGTTTCAGCTTTCTACATATGGCTAGCCAGTTTTCCCAGCACCATTTATTAAATAGGGAATCCTTTCCCCATTTCTTGTTTTTGTCAGGTTTGTCAAAGATCAGATAGTTGTAGATATGTGGCATTATTTCTGAGGGTTCTGTTCTGTTCCATTGATCTATGTCTCTGTTTTGGTACCAGTACCATGCTGTTTTGGTTACTGTAGCCTTGTAGTATAGTTTGAAGTCAGGTAGCGTGATGCCTCCGGCTTTGTTCTTTTGGCTTAGGATTGACTTGGCGATGCGGGCTCTTTTTTGGTTCCATATGAACTTTAAAGTAGTTTTTTCCAGTTCTGTGAAGAAAGTCATTGGTAGCTTGATGGGGATGGCATTGAATCTATAAATTACATTGGGCAGTATGGCCATTTTCACGATATTGATTCTTCCAACCCATGAGCATGGAATGTTCTTCCATTTGTTTGTATCCTCTTTTATTTCATTGAGCAGTGGTCTGTAGTTCTCCTTGAAGAGGTCTTTCACGTCCCTTGTAAGTTGGATTCCTAGGTATTTTATTCTCTTTGAAGCAATTGTGAATGGGAGTTCACTCATTATTTGGCCCTCTGTTTGTCTGTGATTGGTGTACAAGAATGCTTGTGATTTTTGTACATTAATTTTGTATCCTGAGACTTTGCTGAAGTTGCTTATCAGCTTAAGGAGATTTGGGGCTGAGACAATGGGGTTTTCTAGATATACAATCATGTCATCTGCAAACAGGGACAATTTGACTTCCTCTTTTCCTAATTGAATATCCTTTATTTCCTTCTCCTGCCTGATTGCCCTGGCCAGAAATTCCAACACTATGTTGAATAGGAGTGGTGAGAGGGGGCATCCCTGTCTTGTGCCAGTTTTTAAAGGGAATGCTTCCGGTTTTTGCCCATTCAGTATGATATTGGCTGTGGGCTTGTCATAGAGAGCTCTTATTATTTTGAGATACGTCCCATCAATACCTGATTTATTGAGAGTTTTTAGCATGAAGGTTGTTGAATTTTGTCAAAGGCCTTTTCTGCATCTATTGAGATAATCATGTGGTTTTTGTCTTTGGTTCTGTTTATATGCTGGATTACATTTATTGATTTGTGTATGTTGAACCAGCCTTGCATACCAGGGATGAAGCCCACTTGGTCATGGTGGATAAGCTTTTTGATGTGCTGCTGGATTCGGTTTGCCAGTATTTTATTGAAGATTTTTGCATCGATGTTCATCAAGGATATTGGTCTGAAATTCTCTTTTTTGGTTATGTCTCTGCCAGGCTTTGGTATCAGGATGATGCTGGCCTCATAAAATGTGTCAGGGAGGATTCTCTCTTTTTCTATTGATTGGAATAGTTTCAGAAGGAATGGTACCAGTTCCTCCTTGTACCTCTGGTAGAATTCGGCTGTGAATCCATCAGGTCCTGGAATCTTTTTGGTTGGTAAGCTATTGATTATTGCCACAATTTCAGGGCCTGTTATTGGTCTATTCAGAGAATCAACTTCTTCCTGGTTTAGTCTTGGGAGGGTGTATTTGTCGAGGAATTTATCCACTTCTTCTAGATTTTCTAGTTTATTTGCATAGAGGTCTTTGTAGTATTCTCTGATAATAGATTGTATTTCTGTGGGATCGGTGGTGATATCCCCTTTATCATTTTTTACTGCATCTATTTGATTCTTCTCTCTTTTCTTCTTTATTAGTCTTGCTGGCAGTCTATCAATTTTGTTGATCTTTTCAAAAGACCAGCTCCTGGATTCATTAATTTTTTGAAGGGTTTTTTGTGTCTCTATTTCCTTCAGTTCTGCTCTGATTTTAGTTATTTCTTGCCTTCTGCTAGCTTTTGAATGTGTTTGCTCTTGCTTTTCTAGTTCTTTTAATTGTGATGTTAGGGTGTCAGTTTTGGATCTTTCCTGCTTTCTCTTTTGGGCATTTAGTGCTATAAATTTCCCTCTACACACTGCTTTGAATGTGTCCCACAGATTCTGGTATGTTGTGTCTTTGTTCTCGTTGGTTTCAAAGAACATCTTTATTTCTGCCTTCATTTCGTTATGTACCCAGTAGTCATTCAGGAGCAGGTTGTTCAGTTTCCATGTAGTTGAGTGGTTTTGAGTGAGTTTCTTAATCCTGCGTTCTAGTTTGATTGCACTGTGGTCTGAGAGACAGTTTGTTATAATTTCTGTTCTTTTACATTTGCTGAGGAGAGCTTTACTTCCAACTATGTGGTCAATTTTGGAATAGGTGTGGTGTGGTGCTGAAAAAAATGTATATTCTGTTGATTTGGAGTGGAGAGTCCTGTAGATGTCTATTAGGTCCCCTTGGTGCAGAGCTGAGTTCAATTCCTGGGTATCCTTGTTAACTTTCTGTCTCGTTGATCTGTCTAATGTTGACAGTGGGGTGTCAAAATCTCCCATTATTATTGTGTGGGAGTTTAAGTCTCTTTGTAGGTCACACAGGACTTGCTTTATGAATCTGGATGCTCCTGTATTGGGTGCATATATATTCAGGATAGTTAGCTTTTCTTGTTGAATTGATCCCTTTACCATTATGTAATGGCCTTCTTTGTCTCTTTTTATCTTTGTTGGTTTAAAGTCTATTTTATCAGAGACTAGGATTGCAACCCCTGCCTTTTTTTGTTTTCCATTTGCTTGATAGATCTTCCTCCATCCCTTTATTTTGAGTCTATGTGTGTCTCTGCACATGAGATGGGTTTCCTGAATACAGCACACTGATGGGTCTTGACTCCTTATCCACTTTGCCAGTCTGTGTCTTTTAATTGTAGCATTTAGCCCATTTACATTTAAGGTTAATATTGTTATTTGTGAATTTGATCCTGTCATTATGATGTTAGCTGGTTATTTTGCTCATTAGTTGATGCAGTTTCTTCCTAGCCTCAATGGTCTTTACAATTTGGCATGTTTTTGCAGGGGCTGGTACTGGTTGTTCCTTTCCATGTTTAGTGCTTGCTTCAGGAGCTCTTTTAGGGCAGGCCTGGGGGTGACAAAATCTCTCAGCATTTGCTTGTCAGTAAAGTATTTTATTTCTCCTTCACTTATGAAGCTTAGTTTGGCTGGATACGAAATTCTGGGTTGAAAATTCTTTTCTTTAAGAATGTTGAATATTGGCCCCCACTCTCTTCTGGCTTGTAGAGTTTCCACCGAGAGATTGAGAGCTGATGGTTTTACAAGTGGTGGTTTCCCCTGCTCTTTGCTCTCCTGTCACCTTGTGAAGAAGATGCCTGCTTCCCCTTCTGCCATGATTGTAAGTTTCCTGAGACCTCCCCAGCCAGGCTGATCTGTGAGTCAATTAAATCTCTTTCCTTTAGAAATTACCCAGTGTCAGGAAAGTTCTTTATAGTAGTTGAAAATTGACTGATACATATAGCATGGAAATTATCTTGAAAGTTCAAAAAAAAATTATAATAAAGCTATCTGGTGCCACCATTTTAAAAAAATCAAGTAGCCTTTTAAAAAGTTTTAAAATGTTCTTCCATTGTGATTAGACCACTCTTTCTACATCTTGAGTTAGTTTTTATATTATTGTTAAGAAATGCTTGGATTTCAATTTTTCTTAAAACTCTATGCACACTGTTCCATTTTTTTCTGATATCTAATGTTAGACAAGAAAATTTAAAGGGCAGTCTGATTTTACTACATATAGGTAATTTGATTTTTTGTATGCATGTGTTTTATTTTTTTACCTTTGTAAGGAAAAAGTGTTGCTTGAATGTCTCTAATTATGAATCTTTTTTCATTGATTCCTTTTTTGTATGCAAGAGGATGTGTCATTTGATTAACACATACCAGTATTTTTTTAATTCCAGCAAATTTTCTTCATTTGAATGAGTGGATCTGAATTCTTCCTTAGAAACACCACTTACCTCTACTTTGGATCTCTAATTCTAGCCTTCTCTATCATTAATTGTGTAGACTCATCTCCTTATCATTTTCCTCTGTAGAATCTCAAAAACTTTTCTGAGTATTTAAATTTCTTCTACGCATCGGTGATTTCATTTTCCCAGGTTTAATTAAGATATACTTAACACATATGCTCCACAAATATGCGGGACAAAGACTATTTAATTCTGCTATACAATTTTAATTTGGGGGACTCATTAATTTCTTATCTCCATTAACTTCATTGGGATTTCAGCTTTTGTCTTTGTTGATTACACTTTTTTTTTAAACTACAGTCAGTACTTCTTTTGGCTTCATGCATTATATTTAGAAGACAATTATTTTTTCACTAAATTTCCTTCACTGGCTTTTTTAGGGGGTGTTATTTTTTCTTACTGAGCCACTCTCATATACTGAGTAGAGAATTCAGAATTACTATTTACTGAGAGACAGGGCAAAAAATTATTCTTGAGTTAATCATTCAGCCTCAAATAAAATAATGTGACATCTGTGATCTGCTTCAAAATAATAAAGAAGTGGAAAATCAGTTATAGATAAAATAAGATTGCCTAAGACGTGACAATTGTTGAGGCTGAAAATGGAAACATAGGTGTTCATAATACCATCTATTTCTACATATATTTTTCATAATAAAAGGCTTAAAAGAATCCATGAGTGATAGTTAATTTTATGTGTCAACTTGCCTGGGCCATAGGGTGTCCAGTTTTTTGGTCAAATATAATTCTGGGTGTTTCTGTGAAGGTTTATCTTAATCTATTTTGTGTGGTTATAAAGATATACCTGAGAATCAGTAATTTATATAAAAAAAAAAGAGAGAGATTTACTGAGCTCATGGCTCGACAGGCTGAACAAGAAGCACGGTGCCAGCATCTGCTCAGATTCTGGTAAGAGATTTTGTGCTGCATTAAAACATGGTGGAGAAGGCAAAAGGGGATGCAGGCACACGCAAAGACAGACCAAATCCCATGGGCATCTTGGCTTCACAACAACACACTCTCATGGGAACTAATCCATTTCCCAAGAACAAGTCCAGTCTCAAAAGCAAGAACTCACTCACTACTGCTAGAATAGCAGCAAGCCATTTACGAGGGACCCACCCTCCCTGACACAAACACCTTCAAATAGGCCTCACTCCACAATCCGGCCACACTGGGGATCACATTTCAACATGAGATTTGGTGGGGAAAAACAAACCATATCCAAACCATAGAAGAATGTTTGAGATGAAATTAATACTTACATTAGTAGACTAAGTAAAGCAGATTGCCCTTCATGATGTAGATGGGCCTCATCCAATCAGTTAAAGGCCTGGAAACAACAAAAATTTGACCCTTCCATGATTAAGAGAGAATTCTACCCGACTGATAGCCTTCAAACTGATTCATTGGCTTTTTGTGTGTCTTCAGGCTCAAACTGAAATGTTAGCTATTCCTGGGCCATGAGCCTGCCAGACTTCAAACTGGAACTACACCATCAGCTCTCCTGAGCTTCTAGCACGTTTACATGCTTATTGCAGATCTTGAGACTTGTAAGCTTCCATAATCACATGAGCCAATCAATTTCATGTAATAAAACTCTACCTTTCTCTCTCTCTCTCTGTATATATATGTATACACACATACACACTATATATATATATATACACACACACACACACACACACTTTTTTTTTTCTGGAGAACTCTAATTCATCATACAGGCTAACTGATTAGATTTCTAATAGGGTAAAATCTCAGATCTTTCACAGTCCTGACTTAACAGTCGTAGGCAACACAGGGATTTAATGAGATCCTATTAGGTCTGTATCAGTGGCCTCTAAAGTGTCCTCTAAAGACTGTCTGTTGTGGTGTGTGAATAAATATTAAAATTTCTATTTATAATCATTTTTTCTCATCCCTTTTAATTTCATTATTTTAGGTTTTATAAGTTTTGTAATATATAGGGGGAGTAACAGCTTAATCATTTCAAAAATACATCTATTAAGAGTGCACGTTCAAATTTTTAATCAGTGGGGCAGATGCTCAAAAAAAAGTTTATAAAGCATTGCCCTAATTTATAGAAGTTGGATTTGCTTATTTTCCTGTTGTATCATTCTCAAATTATCTTTCCATCTAGTCTCTAGAAGCCTAAAATCTCTAGTCGTAATTTTGAATTCATTTACTGAAGCAGGCTGAATAAAATGGATGGTGTAGGAAGGATGATACTGAAAGACACGAACACTAGTTGACACTTCAGCTTCTATTAGTTCAGCAGACTGAAATGCTGTGCTCTGAGGAATCTAGGCACATAGCTATATATGGCATAATGTACAGAAGAGAACGGAAAGGAGGTTCAGAAACCCGAGGACCTTTTCTGGAAGGCAACTTATGTTTGGTTCTTGACAAGGCAGGTCTTTGAGGCTCCTGAGGACACAGATAAGCTGTCTTGGGTTGACTACTAAAGCAAAGAGTCTCAGAGGGAAGGAATAATTGACCAGACTGAAACTTTGCTCATGTCACAGTTGACTAACACCAGCTGTGGAAAGAAGATGGAAGCCATAGGAAGGGGCAGTAATTTTTTAATTTTAGTAACATCTAATAAGTTATTATTTGCCATAAAAGTCATTGTTGGGAGATAATTATCCATGAACAGCTTACATGGTCCAGGTCCTCTGAGCAAAAAACAGCCTTGGAAGCTAAAGACAGCATCTCTCTCCATATTAGAGGATAGAATTATTTCTTGGCCACTGTGATACAAATAGAGAGCATCTTTCTCCCAGATACATTCTAGAACAGTAAAGCCCCCCTACTCTGTGCACAGAGAGGATGTGCTTAGATTCTGGGGCAAAGATGAGATCAAGAGATAGAGATTATACATATATATAGACAGAGAGAGAGAGAGAGAGAGAGAGACAGAGAGAAGGTCATCAGCAGTCCTACTTAAGATCCGAGTTCCTAAACTTCTACCTCCACCTTTCTACTGTGTATGCAGGTACCATCTGGTCTTCAATGCATCATTCTGTGGGGACTGGAGCTCAGGGAACCAACACAAGATATTGCCCTGGCTGCCATTTTGCCATGAATAATAAACTCTGACCCAGCAACCTCATGTTTTTCATTAGTCAATGTATGTAAACTGTGTCAGGCTAACTGATTAGATTTCTAATAGGATAAAATCTCAGACCTTTCACAGTCCTGACTTAACAGTCATAGGCAACATAGGGACTTAATGAATTAATGAAGCTACCCAAGAAGTCTACTTTAAATTAGTTTTGGTTTAGCTGTGCAAAGGAAGATTTTTTTCATTAGTGATTATCTTTACCCTATTTAAGTAAAATTTTCCTAATGAATACACTTCTGAATAGTAGCCAACTGTTCATTTCAATTCTGTAATGTAAGTTGGTATTATAAGTCCTGCATAGTCCTTTGTAATTCCATCACTCATTTATTTCAACCATCCAAAAATAACAGTATTTAAAAATTAACAATAAAATATATCAATATGCCAAGCACTATGAAGGACTCTGGGGACAATCAATAGCCAAGAAGACAAAGAGGATGTTTCTCCTCATGTTAAACAAGTATGATTGGTGTTATGAAGAAAAGGAGAGAGGGAAAAGGATTTTAAAATGTTCAAGCAGAGGCAAGAGCAAGAGCAAGTGTGAAGTCTCTAGGGAAGTAGCATGGAGGAAGGAAGGTAATTCCAAGGCACTAAAAGGTATCCAACCCCACCTGGGTAAAGGGAGCATGGAAATGGGTACAGGTAAGCTGCAGGGGAAGGACAAGGACAGATCATGGATCCTTAAAAAAGACGTATTAGGGGCCGGGCGCGGTGGCTCACGCCTGTAATCCCAGCACTTTGGGAGGCCGAAGCGGGCGGATCACGAGGTCAGGAGATCGAGACCATCCTGGCTAACACGGTGAAACCCCGTCTCTACTAAAAAAATACAAAAAAATTAGCCGGGCAAGGTGGCGGGCGCCTGTAGTCCCAGCCACGCGTGAGGCTGAGGCAGGAGAATGGTGTGAACCCCAGGGGATGGAGCCTGCAGTGAGCCGAGATCACGCCACTGCACTCCAGCCTGGGTGAAAGAGCGAGACTCCTTCTCAAAAAAAAAAAAAAAAAAAAAAAAAAAAGACATATTAGGAATTTAGATATTTTAATTCAAGAAACATGAAAAAAACTTTGTAGAATCCTAAGATGGTAAGATACATAAAGAGATTTAAAGTTTTAATATTCTACCCTGTATGTTGGAGAATGATTTAGACGTTCACAAAACAAATGCAGAGAAAACCATTAAACAGCTCTCACGTGCACAAGGGATAATGAAAATACAACATATTTGAAAGAAGGGAAGTTCAGAACTAGGATAGACTGAGTCTGTGATTCATGGTTTGTAGAGTGGGAGACAGAGTTAAATCGAAGATGATCCCCAACTTTCAAACTTTGGAATCATTTACTGATGTTCTTAAACATCATGCCCTCTTCCTAAGGTCCACAACCTTGCACCAGAATTCCCACCAGAGTATCCTCACACTGCCTTCCTGCACTTCTGAGATTAGCCACTGCCATGCCCTTTCTCTATGACTGGACACCCAACAGTCTCACCTTTGACTCACCCTTGTTGACTGCTCTCCTGAATTGAGATCTGTTATCAGCTCTTTTCGATCTTCATGCTGTGTCCACAGGGTTGAATGACCCCTCCAGGACCAAAACTGGACTAGCTGTGAGTGCTGTCCAAGGAGCAGGTTTGCTCCCCGATCCCAATTCCTCTTCATAGTGGCTTTATCTTGCTTTCTGTTCTAATTAAATGTCCTGCCAATTTTAAAATAATTATGGCTGTACCTTTTCTTCCAAAAAAAATTTAATCTCCCAGTGAATTGAGATAGTTCCATCTCAACTTGTTCAAGAAATAAAATCATGTAAGAAAATAAATATACTCCTTATTTCCTTTCTTTTTTTCTTTCTTCTTTTTAAAGAAATAAATCCATATGCTTTAAGACCTTGAAACAATCAGGTATAATTCCCTTTTCTGGGCAAAACCTAATTTGTTTCTTTTAAATTAAGCAATGAAAGGGAAATTTTAAGTG
Organism: Hylobates moloch; assembly: GCF_009828535.3. Classification (NCBI taxonomy): domain Eukaryota; kingdom Metazoa; phylum Chordata; class Mammalia; order Primates; family Hylobatidae; genus Hylobates; species Hylobates moloch. The sequence continues at coordinate 70,737,142 of NW_026652293.1, read as the reverse complement.
CCAAAAGAAAAATATCAGTCAAAAAGATTTTTCTACTGCCCATTTATTCTCTATCTTAGGAAATGACTTTTTGAAGTTCCAGACTGCACTACAAAGATTTTGGCTGTCTACTTGTCTTTTGTTTTGTTTTGTTTTCGGAAATATATCCATATCTGGAAACTCCACTGTTGAAGCAGGTAAGAAAGGAGTCTTGCCAACAATTGGGCAACTGCCTCAAGAGAGGAAGGTATTGAGACTCCTTTTATCACTTCTTCTGGGACAAAAGTAGTTAGCCATGGAACGATCCTATGCCCAAATGCTTTACTTCTCTTGAAGGAGAGTGTTGCCTTCACAACATAAATATGTGGCACTGGCTGAGTGGTTGGGTGGGAGGCAACAGGTGGTGAGTAGTAAAGAAATTGGTTATCAGAGGCTGGAACAATCATAATCCATGTTATACATTGTCAAATATTTAGTAGAAGTAACTTGGGAGGGAAATCGTATGCCGTGTTTCCTACTTTTGGCTGTTTGGCTAAGTATTAAGAGATAAGGGTAAGTTCATGAAGAATCGCATAATACACAAGCACAAATAAAAGAGAGTAAGAGTCCAGAATTTTGATCTTTGAAGGACTGGAAAACCTGCTTCTGAATTTGAAACAGTAAGGGATGAGATTTTAAAAGACTTTCAGAGGCAAAGGTCAAATAAAGCTTCTCAGTTGAATTAAGTGACTCAAGCAAAGATTAGATGAAGGGCCTGAACCTCCCGTTCTGGCCTAATAGCCGTGGGGTAGCCACTGTTACATTTAGAAAAATAAATAAGGAGGCAATAAAACAGAAACTGAAAGGGAAAGAAGAGGCGAGATGGAGAAAGATAAAGAAAAATAGAGAGAGGAAGAGGAGAAAGGAAGAGAAGAACGGGGAAGAGAAGGTGAGGGCTGGGAAGCAGAAGGGAAGGGAAGGAAAGGAGAGAGGAGGAAGAAAGGGAAGCCAGCTATTAAGAGAGCTGGGTCTAGGAAAGAACATTAGGTGTGGTTACTGATAATGTAACTGACTAGAAGCAAATAGGTAAGGAGTTTTCTCAGGGAATTATATTTGAAAGAAAACAAGAAAGTTGTATCAAAAAACCCCCAAAAAACCAGAAACACAAAACTTAGACTATTCAAGGGTTAAAACAACTCTTACACTCCAACCCTCTACAAATGGGAAATAAGTTGCAAAATCTATACAGTTCCTAAGGGGGAATATTCTCCAATTATCACTTCACATGTGTCCAAAGATGATGATAAACAGGAAAAACAAAAACAAATACAAAAAAAACTCACTCCACCCTCAGATGGCAGAGCTAGAAGACAACACAACAAAATGAAAAACGAAGAAACAAAAGCAAAGAAAACCAGGTATTTCCTATTGAGCCAGTGTCCAGTCAGAGCAATGCTCTCACTTACAAGACCTGCCTCACAAAATCACAGGACTGCAGAAAGACTATAGACCAGTTACACCAGTACTTCTTTGGAATGAGAGTTTTTATTTCAGTTATCCTACACCTGTTCCACTGTTGAGAGAATTGGGGAGGGGGAACTGATATCCTAATCGTTTGCTTTCACACCACACCTGAAGCAGCCAATTCTGTATCTGATGGACATAGACTTTGATCTGGATGACATGATTAAGTGACAATCTGGGGTTTGTTCCCCATAAAGGGATGTTGATTGTGTTCTATGTGTGGAAATAAGAATGAAAGAGCTATTTAGTGATCTGAAGGGCAGATTTGGCAGAACCTGGTTAAATGTTTATCAAACATATTTCTCTTCTCCTTTTTCATGCACAGTTATACTATGTCTTCAGCTTTACTTGCAAATAGGATGGCCATGTGACTAAATTCTAGGTAGCATATGTGAGCAGAAAAGATGTATGCCTGTCCAAGTCTGTCCCATCAAAATGCCATGATCTCTATCCTCTTCCTCTTCTGTGTCAACTTTGGACGGTGTGTCATAAAGACAGAGGCATCACAAAATAAAAAGGACCCCTTAAAACTGCATATAGCAAAGCTCCCACACCCATTTACACTGGACTAAAATTTGAGAAAACAATAAGCATTTTGTTATTTTTCATTGTTAAACCTATGAGATTTGATAGTTGTTTGTTATGGCATTTAGCCCACCAGTATTAATTTAGAAATTCATCAGGAATACATCAGTGTTCAGAATCCCAAATGACAAACAAGCAATTTGTATTCCCTTTGTTCTAATAGATGTACTTATTTTTCTGTAAAAGCTACAGATCTCAGCGTGAATTATTTAAGAACAATAGACATCAGTAACAATTTGCTAATGCTATTCATTTCCACCCCCAAGAAGGGAAGGGGGAATCACTTGTGTGATGAGCACTGAGATCACAACAGAAATTGGACAAAGGTTTTCCCAGAGCAGAATATCTAATAAATGGATTACCCTATGACCGATAGACATGTTCTCATTCCCAGATTAGATGATGGACTAGAAATAAAAAACAGCCATTTCAATACCACTCACCCAACACTCTTGTGCTAATCATGGACATATAGATCATTTAGTGATGTGATTTATTCCTGGCACAACTGGATAAGCCTTCTGATTAACAGAACATTAATTACTCTATGTAAGTTTCCTACCTCAGACCTATTGAATGGTTTCCTCCTTATGTGAAGTTCTACAAATATCTCATCACTTTTCCGTAATAAAAGATATACTGGCATGTAAAAATAATACTTTCATATCATTTATATCGCTACTTTATATTTAACAGAATTTTAAATAAACAGCATACTTTAAACATCCAGGAAAAAAATTTCTCAAAGTCCCATTCTAAGAACCTTTTAGCAGAAATGATAGGCGAAAACGAAACAATTTTCTTTTCTTTTTCTTTTTTTTTTTTTTTTTTTAAGACAGAGTCTCGCTCTGTCGCCCAGGCTGGAGTGCAGTGGCGCGATCTCGGCTCACTGCAAGCTCCGCCTCCCGGGTTCACGCCATTCTCCTGCCTCAGCCTCTCCGAGTAGCTGGGACTACAGGTGCCCGCCACCATGCCCGGCTAATTTTTTGTATTTTTTTTTTTAGTAGAGACGGGGTTTCACCGTGGTCTCGATCTCCTGACCTCGTGATCCGCCCGCCTTGGCCTCCCAAAGTGCTGGGATTACAAGCGTGAGCCACCGCGCCCAGCCGAAACAATTTTATTTTCATAGAAAAGATCTGATCATTCCTATAGAAAGAGAAAATTAGAATAAGCAAATGTTAAAGACAATGTTTGTTGATTAAAATGGCACATATATAATGAATATCTATAACAATCTAGATAATAAAAGTTTGTTTACTTAAAAATAAATATGCTAAGATTAAAACATAAGCATCAATCATATCTTATGGTGTCTTAGTATTTTGTTTGGTTTTGCCATGTAGACAAAATAATTGGAAGATTGAATTTTCATGTAGACATTCTGATTCTAACATAGCATACCACTGGTTGGTTAACCGCTATCTTTCAACTCTTTAAATATAAGCAATATTCTGACTTAATAAAATCTTTCTTCATTTGGAATAAGTAGATTTATAGACATAATAAATTATTAATCTTATCATGATTAATTTATACTAGAAAAACTCAGATATTCAAATAACATTTTAAACTCAGGTATATTTGAAAAAGATTTAGAATTTTTCATTCCCAGAGATCCAGATAAGTTTTTTTTTAAGAACAAATATATTATTCAGAATGCTTCATATCAGCATAAGCAATTGAAGTTAGTTTCATATTTAAATTTATACCTGTACCTGGCCTCATTCTGTTTCCATTTTATAACCACTATACTATAACAATATGTTTTCAAGACATTGGTAATACTGTCATATTTTTGGAATGGTGCTGTACAGATTGTTCAGTGAAAATAATTATTCTCTCTTCAGGAATTTACAGTTTAGCATTTCAAGTTGACAGTTTAGCATATAATCCTGTAAGTAATTAATTCAATAGCTCTACATTCAAAATTTTGTTAGCAAAAGCTAAACTGTTCAATTTTTAATATCTTTTTCACACCTTTTTTATTTTTATATATTATGCTTTTCCAATTAAAGTTTAAATAAAATTTCAAATTATGTTCTAAGATATTCATTCACAAAATTTATATAATGTCTAAGGGCAAAAACTGGCATATTACTTCCTGAGGAAATTAATATAAGATATTCACTCACAAAACTTGTTTAAACATCTTTAAGGGCAAAGGCTGGTACATTACTTCCTGAGAGAATTACATATGTTAATTGAGGGCAGATATTAGCCCTTGATATTAATGGAAATTATTCATGCTTATTGTGCATGTAATCTCATCATTTGCAAGTCTTTTATTAGTGCATAAAAATAAAAATCTGAAAAGCCATGTTTTTCAAGTTAAATATTATTATATAGTAGAATCTTTTATATAAAGCCTTAGATTTAAAAGTGATTATTATGTGGTCTCTCTTTTCCCTACCATCTATCCCTTTGGTCTCCCTAATTAGTTATTTTTACCCTAGTAGTTATTTTTGGCCCTTCAACCAATACCTTATTGTCCCTGGTGGTATAAGAGAAGGCCACAATTGTAAAACAGAAAGAACAATTAGTATAATTTTGCTAAACTGACATATTTTATTAATTTCTCAGTTGAAATTTAAAATTGTTTTATAGCTAAATCCTCTTGAGATTTCACTGAGACCTGTAGCAGATAATCATAATACCTGTTTGCAAAGCAGGACTAAAGAATGTCAAGAGTGGGATGTTTTAACAGTGTATTTTTGAAACAATTAGACAATGTTGAGGGAGATAAAAAGTGCATTAAAGGTGGAAAATCTAGGGAGATGGTGGATTTAGTAATTAATGTGAAGTGTCAGAAATTCTAAGACCTGTAACTCATTCTACTCATTTTCCTGTGATTTTGAGACTATGAATCATTTGAATATCTTAAGATCTGATTAGCAGTCTAAGATCACAACTCTGAAATTCACATCCTACCACAAAACAACGTGAGTTCCCTTCTCAAGGTATATCTCTCTGGTGGCACAAGCAGCGGACTGAGTAACATGGGCAATGCATGCAAAAGGCCAAGTGAGAGAATCCCTAAGAGTGATGTGCTGAATATTCACTCTTCTCAATGGTAGTTAGCCAGTGTGATGCTTAATTTTATGTGTCAGTTGGACTGGGTTAAGCGATGCCCAGATAGCTAGTTGAACATTCTTTCTGGGTGCATCCGTGAGGGTGTTTCTGGAGGGGATTAGTATTGGAGTCAGTAGACTGAGCACAGAAGATCCACCCTAATCAAAGTAGGCAGGCATCATCCAACCTACTGAAGCACACATTAAGCAATAAAAAGGGAGGAGGGCAAATTCTCTCTTTCTTCTTGGGCTGGGACACACATCTTCTCCTGCTCTTGGCCAACGGAGCTCCCAGTTCTCAGGCCTGTAGACTCCAGGACTTGCAGCATTGGTTTCCATGGCTCTCAGGCTTTCAGACTCACACTGAATTACACCACCAGGTTTCCTGGTTCTCCAGTCTACAGAGGGCATATTGTGAGACCTCATGGCCTCCACAATTGGGTAAGCCAATTCCCATAATAAATCTCTTACATATCTGTAAGTGTATCAGAGCAATGTCACACTGCTATAAAGAAATACCTGAGACTGGGTAATTTATAAAGAAAAGGGGTTTAATTGGCTCCTGGTTCTTCAGGCTGTACAGGAAGTATGGCTAGGGAGGCTTCAGGAAGTGTACAATCATAGCAGAATGCGAAGAGGAAGAAGGCACATTTTATTACGTGGCCAGAGTAGGAGGAAGAGAGAGAAGTGGGTGGTGCCACACACTTTTAAACAACCAAATCTCATGAGCACTAACTGACTTTACAAGAGCAACACCGAGGGGGAAATCTGCCCCCGGGATTCAGTCACCTTCTACCAGGCCCCACCTTCAACATTGAGGATTACAATTTGACATGAGATTTGGGCAGGGACGCAGACCCAAACCATATCACTAGGTATCCTACTGGTTGTCTTTCACTGGAAGACCCTGACTAATACAGCCACTGGCATTCATTAGATGTCATTAAGCTGAGCATATTAAGTATATGGAAAAGAGCCTTCATTATACAAACATACTATAATTTCTTTTTAAAGTACTATTTTACTAATAAAAAGAGAGGGTTATCCATAAGGGGTCACGTATGTAAATAATACCAAGAGTCACGCTACCTCAGAGTGTCTAAATAAACAAAATAAATAACACAAGAGTTTTTGCCTCATTTCACTAAAATTGATGCTGTAAACAGATTACTCAAAATTTCAAAGCTGCTGATTCCCACAAATTTAAGCAATCCTCCCTGATAAATATTGGTTTGCTTTCTTTTATCATTTATATTTTCCAACAGGCAAGACAGCACTGTTTGTCTTTGTCCAAATACCAAACTGTTCATGGACCAAGAACAGTTTTTTTAGTTTAGGCAACAATCATGACTACATTATAATCCCTCCTCTATTCCCTCCTTTTTCTCAGGACAGCTACCAGCTGGCCCCAAGAGAAATGGAGGGAGACACACTTGAGAGCATTTATTCCATTTTTAAAAAATTAACTCCAATTTCAATTTGAATGAGGAAAGAAAATGTCCTATGCAAAGATAGGACGTTTAAACCAGGCTAGAACAAATTCATTTTCACCTAGACTGAATAGGACTTTGTATCTACAAACTCTGGTAGTCTGAGATACTAAAGCATCATCCAATGATGTTTAGGGTACTAACTATTTAAATTAATGTGGATTTTTAAAAAGGAAAATGTCTTTGCTTATACAGGCTGCTACCCTCTTTGGTCATTTTTGTGAAAAGTCTATGAGCCCCATCTGAAACAAGCCATATCTGGGGCATCCGAGCAGGGTTACCCTTGGGAGTGGTGGCAGAAGGTCATCAGGAACTCCCTCCTTAGTGATATTAGAGAGAATAATAGAAAATAATTGACTTAAGATTTTAGGGTATCACCAAAAACTAAGGAAATAAAGGTCCTGATACTGCATTGCATTATTGAGGATTCAAACCTTGGTGAGAAATTAGTATTTCTTTTCCTGAAACAAATTAACTTAAAATGTTTGGCTTCAAACATCACCAACTCCAGTATTTTCCCTTCTAAAAGCAAACCCAAAATGTGGCATGTTGGTTAAATGAAGGCAGGTTGATACTGTTGATGAATTTTCCTGTGGGACCCCACTCTGTCATTTTTTTCACCAGTGTCTGAAGTGAACTTTAAAAAGAAAATATAGATTTATTTACTCTCATTCTCATCCATCTTTATGGATTTCTTTGCCAAAAAGCTGCCTGAGAAGTTCTGGGTAAGTCCTCCTGCTCAAAAAATATCTCCGCAATTCTATATCTGTCCATCATAAAACTTTGTTGTTCTTTTTTAAACAATGCTGGCCCATCTTTTCTCCTGTTAAAGGGGGCCCATGGAATATGGGCTTTGTTCATACTATGGTAGAATTTTAAAGAGCAACAGAGAAGACAGCAGCAACTTACACAGTCACTGAAATGACAACATTCAATTATTTTGCCTTTGTTTTGAAAGAACCTTGAAAAAATGCAGTTCATCCAGGAAGGCAAATCATTTCTACTAATTCTACTAAATAACTTCTCTAGGATCCTTGTTAGCTAGGAAAGAATAGATATATACAAATGGAACCCAGGAAAAACAAATCTTGAAACTTCAGAGGCTCCCAAGTGTCCAGAGGAGAAATAAAGTACTAACTCAGAAACTGTGACAGCATCCAAACAACTTTCTTTAGAGTTGTGCATAAAGAAAACTTTAGCCTTTACCTGCAGCACCATCTGGAATGGTGATTCAGTAACATTTAAAGCACAACTTTCAACAGACAGTAGACAAACAGTCCAATTTTTAGACATTATCTCCCAGCATTTTTTAAACCAGTGGCTAAAAATGAAATTAGTGACATTAAAAGAATGAGATGGCAACTGTTAACACCTAGTCTTTAGGGAAAAAAATGTGAAATTAAATAAAATGACCTCATTCTGAACAATAATTTAATTCTGGAACACTTAACAGCATCGTTTCTTTTATTTCCCACTTAGGCCATTATTCAGGCATGAATCTTGGCAGAATGGGCAAATAGATAAGAGGTGGTTAAGTACAAATTTAGAATTATTCCCATTTAATTTTAGTAAATGATTTTTTCATATCTTACAAAGGGATATTTAAACGGGCTGGAAATACTTGATTTTGTATTACTTAAAGTCTCTGTTATCCAATAAATTTACTTCATTTTATAATATTTCAGGTTCAATTTTAGTGAATTAGTATCTCTGATAAAGTACAGTCATGTGCCGCATGATGATGTTTCAGTCAGCAATGGGCCACATACACGGCAGTGATCACATAAGATTATAATACCGTATTTTTACTGCACCTTTTCTATGTTTAGATATGTTTCTATGTTTAGATACTCAAATACTTACCATTGTGTTACAGCTGCCTGTAGTATTCAGTACAGTCACGTGCTGCATAGGTTTATAGCCTAGGAGCGATTGGCTATACCACAGAGCCAAGGTGTGCAGTAGGCTACATGATCTACTTTTGTGTAAGTTCACTCTGGAATGGTCCCATGATAACAAAACTGCCTAATGATGCATTTCCCAGAACATAACCCTGTCGTTAAGCAAGGCCTGTGTGTACATTCTGTTTATAGAGTCAAAGGTGGGTCACGTGATCTATATTCCCTTTAGGCCTTTTGTCTCATTTGCATTCAGAACTGGGAAATTCTTCTCTGCCTCTGTGTTCTTTTCTTAATCCTTCCTTCCTCATCCTCACAATTACCAGAGATGCGCCCCTATGCAGGGAAATGAACTAGACAAATAAATTGGAGTCTTCAATCAGTGGAGGCACCAAAACAGCCAGGCCACATGCTGAAGAAGTCGAAACTCTTCCTACCACTTTTTTTCAGATGGAAAAGACTACATTTCCCCATATGAGGTGGATTTATTTTCAGCTGTATTAACGTATTTACTCAAAAGAACTGCATTCCTCCCTCACTCATTAAACAACCAGTTATTGAATATTTACTGTGTGGCAAAAACATAACGCAGTGAAAAAATCAGATAGGCTCCCACCATCCTGGAGCCAGATTTACCATCTAATCAAAGTTCTGCTTCCAACTCGTCTCCTTCTCTACATTTCTCCCCTCTAAGAGTCTCCTACCCAGGCACTACTGAAACAATCATCCTTGTGCTTTCTAAGTTGATTTTTTTTAACTTGAACCAACTTTCTTAGACGATTTCCTGGCTCCATTCTGGCCTTTCTGAATTCCAAAGAGTTACATAAATAAATTTAATTAACATCCTCTTGAGTCCCTACATTCTTCTTATGACCAGAGATAGTATTATTCCTCTAGCATCAGGAATACAAGGTAATATCATCTTTAATACCACTTGGCACTCATTCTGTTGCAAAGGGAAATCTCATTCCACAAATTCCCTTAAGAAGCTTCCAATTTTTGTTTCATGAGAAATTATGATGAAGTATCTTACAGAGTTTTTCAAGATGAACTTCAGTTTTCAAATTAACAATTTCCCTTAGAACACTGTGGCTTGTTAAAATTTTAGGTTGGTTACTTTAAAATAGACCTACTCCTGTCAAAAATGCTCTGGTGGGAGGTGAGGAATAGCACTGAAGTGAGAAAGAGTGCATTTTATAGTGACAGCTCCACAGTTCTTCAATGTTGTAGGTGAAATAATTAAATTGAGACTCAAGCCTACTCTAATCTAGGCATATTTTTATATAAGTCACTCACTAAATTATCCCAGTCCCAAAGGACCTATTCCAGGGAAATAAATGCCACCCAAGCTACAATCTGGATGGGAAAACAAAATTTGGCACTGCATTGCTAATAAATCAAAGGTTTTATCTCTTTCTCTCTCTCTTTCATCAAGGCAGAAATATTAGAAAATGGGTCTTATGAGATAAGTACATTAAAGAGGTAACATGGAAATAAAATCGGGCCAGGAGTCAGGGTGATGGGTATCAATTTATCAATGCCAACTCTGCCACTTAGTTTTTGACCTTGGATAATTTACTTCCCCTTTCTGGGCACAGAGTTCCTAATCTATAAATGTAGGTTAGCAATATCATCCTCATGGGACTGTAAAAAGGGTAAAAATGAGGAAAAATACATAAAGTGCATAGCATAGTGCCTGGCACATGTTTAGCTCTCAATAGGCATTTGTTTCTGTCCTCTTCTCTCTCTTCCTCCCTCCCTTCCTTGCTAGAGAATCCCATATAAGGCAAAGGAGACCCAGATTCTGGATAGGCTCCAAGAAGTTGACCACTCCAGGAGGCTTCTGTCTGTATGTGAAATGGGACAAGTTCTATAGACTATGTGAATGCTGTTGCCTGTTTGGTGTGATTCGACAGCTGCCAAAACATCTGCTGTGAGACAACGGGCACTTGGCACTATGAGTAATGTTAGCTGTAGTAACTGTGGAAGATTATGCTATGGTTATCATACTATTAGTTTGTCATCATTGAATGCTTTAAACCTAGCCTGAGATTAAACCATTATTCTCTCCAGTGCTTAATTTTCTAATTTCCTCCTATTCAGCTCTCAGAAACTGCCTCTCTGGCTGCTACTTTCTCATGTTCCACACAGGCCCTCTCTCATCTTCTTGAGTTCCAAACCCTGAAACCTAGTTTCTGTAGTTGAATCTGTGTCTAAACTCAGGATTTATCCACCTCCTGGACTTTGTCTTCTCATTATATTCCCACGACTTACACATATATTTCCCCAGCCTGCACTCCTTCCATGAGCATCAGCTAGTGTATCCAACTGCCTACTGCTTAGATGGGTAAAATGGAACTCCTGGTTTTCTCCCCACATCTACTTCTTCGACTCAATGAATGGCACTAACATTCATTCAGTTGCTTGGATCAAATATCTAAGAGCCAGCCACGATTTTGTTCACCCTCCTCATTTTTGCTGCCTGCTCCCCACTCCAACATCCAATCACCAGGAAGTTATGTTAGCTCCCTGTTCAAAATATAGTGCAAATGTCACATCACCCAGCACCCAGCCCAAACCATGCTCATCTCTATAATTGTCTCCTAAATGGTCTCTCTGCTCCTATTGTGATCTCTCTCCAGTCTGCTCCACACCAAAGTAGCCAAAGTAATCTTTTACAACATAAGTCATGTTACTTTCCTACTTAAAGCCCTTCACTGTTTTCCCATTAAACTTCCACCCAAGCCTATACAGCCCTTCATTATCTGGCTTCTGTCTCCCTCTCTGATGTTCTTTGCTGCTCACTCTCCTACACTCCTTATCCTCCAGCCACACTGGCCTTCTTGGGAATCCTTCAATGCCCCTGCCCTCTCCCTGCCCATAGCACCCCACACTTGCCAATCCTTCTGCCTGAAAGGAGTTCCTCGGAGCATTACAGTATCTCGCTCCCTTTCTTCTGACCATCTTATCTAAAGTTACTCTTGTACCCATCATATGGTGACTCTCTTTCCTTTAGCTGCTTGATTTTCTTCACATTCTGGCACTATCTGAAATGGTTTTGTGTACGTGTCAATTTATCATCTGAATCCCACACTAGAAGGGAAACTCCTTATGACAGAGATTTTATCTCTCATCTGCCCCTATCTCTTTCTTGGCATATCATTGTAGTCACCCAATGGGTTCTTTCTGCCCACTGCCCAGGCAAAACCAATTCACTGAGAATGTGGTATTTCCATAAAGAAAGTTTAGTTAACACAAGGTAGCCAAGACTGAAGTTATCACTCCAGTCAGTCTCCTCGAAGGCTCAGAGGTTAGGGTTTCTTAAGGATAGTTTGGTGGGCAGGGTTCTAGGGCATGGAGAATGTTGATTGGTTGGGGATACAATCATAGGAGTGTGTAAACAGTCCTTGTGTGCTGAGTCCATCTCTGAGTGGAGGCCCACAGGACCAGTTGAGTCATGAGTCATGAGTCCAGGTGGGGTTAGTCAGTTACCAGAATGCAAAAGTCAGAAAAACATCTCCAAGGACCAATCTTAGCTTTTACAATAGTGATGTTATCTATAGGAATGAATGGGGAATTCTCAAATCTTGTGACCTCTGGGCACATAACTCCTGAGTAGTAAGGGATTATAGAAACTATGCCTACAGTTTAGCAGAATTCAGGCCTCTCCCATAACTCTAATCTTGTGGCCTTCCATTAGTCTTACAAAGGCAGTTTCAGCCAGCGGAACAAGGAAAGGGTCAGTTTTTGGGAGATGCTAAGACATCCTTCCTTCAAAGTCAAAATATAAACCAAATTCCTCCCATGGTTAGCTTGGCCTATGCCGAAGAATGAATGACAATAACCAGCCTGTGAGGCTAGAAATCAGATAGAATCAGTCATGCTAGGTTTCTCTCATTATCATAATCTTTGCAAAGGCAGTTTCATAATAAGTGCTCAAAAATTGTTTTCAATTAATATATCTATTCACTTAGTTACCCGACTTCTAAAGCAAATAGTAATTTTAGTCCCTCTTTCTCTTTCCCTCATGTCAGTTTCATCACTAACTCTTGTTCATTCTATCTCCAAAGTTGCATCTCCACTCCTGTACCCACCACTGTCTTCACTGTTACCACCTGATAATCTAGACCCTCATCATTTCCCATCTGAACAATTACAGCAGACTGCTAACAGATTTTCTTAGCCCAGCTTTTTTCTATCCCTTGTTGCATGTCGACTTTCTTCTTTCAATTTCTCCAGTTCACTAAGGTTCTTAGCTCTGGCCCAGAAGTACACTTAAGTCTAGAAGATTATAGAACTCTCTCTGGAACCCATGTGGTATTGTGATATAATAAGAAATATATACTTTGGTCTTCATTCCTTGTCCCTGGCCAGAGCTTTTAAAATCCTTATAACTTCCTAAGTGATAAGAGTTCCTAAGTGATTCGAGCCATAAAGGTAAAAGCAGTATCTTCTGTTATTCATAATGCACCTCTTAACAACCACACCAGAGTTTATGTTAATAAGATGACTTTTAGAAAGCTCCTAAGGATGAGGGCTGGTTGCCAGGGGAAGTAACCGAGGGATTAGAGAGTTAGAACTTTCAGCCTCTAAACCCTAACCTCCAGGGAGAGGAGAGGGTTGGACTGACCCAATCACCGTCAGCCAATGATTTAATCAATCCTGAGCCTCTGGGTTGGTGAAAAGGTGGAGGTGCTGGGAGGGTGACGTGCCCAGACAGCATAGAAGCTCTGCACATACCTAGGTGTTCCCCATACCTTGCCCTGTGCATCTCTTCCATCTGGCTGTTCTTAAGCTGTACTCTTTTATAAGAAAAACAGTAATTTAATAAGGAAAGTGTTTCTTTGAGGTCTGTGAGCCATTCTTGGAACTTAGGAGAGAGTTGTGAGAACCCTGATTTATATCTAGTTGGTCCAAAGCACAGGGGACAGCCCAGACTTGGGATTAGCATCTGAAGTGGGTTGGGGGGTTTCTAATAGGACTGAGCCCTTTTAGAGGCTAAAGCAACTCTGTCTTGGATGCTAATCTGCCATGCTGACTTCTGATTAACCCCAGTTCTGGGAATACCTGTAATATTTCTACTTTCATGTACTTACCATAAGTCCTACCCTCAGGTTGAAATAACTTTGATGTTATTATAAACAAATACTTACCGGAAATTCTGCCCTTAGGCAAATCCCCTGTAACATATAAGCCCTGGGTCTGGGGGTAACTGCATGGTGATCCACCATCTCATCCTGAGACAGTTTCTGCTCATAATTCCCTATTAAATGTTTCTTTCTGAAGAAGTGAATTTGTCAGCCTCTTCCTTTGGCCTCTCAGCTCTCTCTACCTTTGGTGATAAGTGTGCATAGACCTGCTCACTGTGGAACAGCCCTGGACCTGTGAGATCCGACCCTATTTCCAGATATAGCTTAAGAATTAATCGTAGGACACACTGTTGGTATCTACAGAAAACTGGAGCAGTGCTTTGTGTGGGAAAAAAACCTGCCTATCTGGTGTCAGAAGTGAAGTATTGAGAGCAGTAGCAGAGAAGAAATTGAAGTTCTCCTTTCCTTCTTTTTTTTTTTTTTTTTTTTGAGACTGAGTCTTGCTCTGTTACCCAGGCTGGAGTGCAGTGGTGCGATCTCGGCTCACTGCAGCCTCTGCCTCCTAGATTCAAGCAATTCTCCTGCCTTAGCCTCCTGAGTTGCTGGGACTACAGGTGTGCACCACCATGCCCGCCTAATTTTTTTATATTTTTAGTACAGATGGGGTTTCGCCATGTTGGCCAGGCTCATCTTGAACTGCTAACCTCAAGCAATCCACCCACCTTGGCCTCCCAAAGTGTTGGGATTAGAGCCACCAGGCCTGGCCTAGAGTTCTCCTTTCAAGGAGACTATCTGGGTTTCAAATTCTAGTTTCCCTACTTACTGGTTTTTGTTTTTTTTTTTCACCATGGGAAAATCAGTTGAAATATCTGAGCCTGTTTCACATCTACATAATGGAGGTAATAATACCTACCCTGTACTATTGTTATGAAGGTAAAATGAGTCATAATAAGGATATAATAAATTTGGATATTTACAACATTTAGGGTAAGACACAGCACACAGTAAGCACTCAATACATGTTAGCTATTATTACAGCTGCTTCTATCCTCCCACCTCAGCCTCCGGAGTATCTAGGACTACAGGTGTGTGACTCCATTTTTTTGGTAGGGACAGCATTTTACCATGTTGTCCAGGCTGGTGTTGACAACATGGTGAAACGCTGTTCTCTACCAAAAAAAAATGAGAAAATTCACTGGGCAAGCTATTGCATGCCTGTAGTCCCAGTGACTCTGGAGGCTGAGGTGGGAGGATTACCTGGCCCTGGGGAGGTAGAGGCTGCAGTGAGCCATGATCATGCCACTGCATTCCAACTTGGGTAACAGAGAGAGACCCTGTCAAAAAAAAAAAAGTTTTAAAACAAAGGAAAAGGCAAGGACTGGAGTAATTTACCTTTTAAAAAATGTAGTGTCTTGGGCAAGAGCCACAGAGAAGCTATGTGCACTATCTTGTTTTGTCTTCAAAGCATCTTTCCAGAGAGCTGCATGTCACCAAAGAGTCAGAGGCTTTGTGAAATTATGTTGGCAAGCAGATGGGCAAACATGGCTTCTCACATTTGTTACTTTGTCTGACATAAGCATGAGGGCTGCATCCTTGTGTGGAGCATAGAGTGGGCTCAGACAACAGCTCTCCATCATCTTCCCCAGAGCACCAGTTCAGGTCATTGTTTGGCATGGAGCAAGCAATGCATATGTGTCTCTCAAGTAGATTGAGTGCAACACATTTATTTGTCAACACTTTTAAAAAATGCCTGAGCTTTTATTTATTCTCTAAAAGTGTTGAGAAATTTACAAAAGTGAAACTTGCTTGATGGATTAAAGCCAGTGGTTGGAAGCCTGTATGTCAGTCAGCTTCAGGCAGCAAGGGAGTCTTTGTGAGCACATCTGCTATATACCAAGTGAGGACATTGATTTTAAATTTGACTCAGGATCTAGCATAAAGCTTTGAATCTTCATAATAAGCAAGCCCTGGAAAGATCTCTTTAAAGTGGTGAGAATAGGGCCCTTTTGGACAGAATTGGAATTAGTGCTTCAACACCTGCCTAGCTCAAAGCATACCAGAGCTAAATTTACCTTTGTGGTAAAGAGTAAAGCATGCCTTGGAAAGTTTTTATTGCTTGTAGGGTAAATGAAACCACTTCCAGCCAAAGTAGGCCCAAGTTGCTGTCAGCCAAGAGCAAGACAGTCTCCCACTTTGCACTCTCAGCCTTCCCAGTTAAAGAGTTTTGTATCTTTACTCTTACTTAAAGTGAGCAAAGAAAGATCCTCTATCCTCCTTACCTCTTGAAGAGATCCAAAAGGTGATTAAATATTAATGTTTGTTTTGCTTGGGGAGAGGTATTTTCCACCTCAAGCAGTAGAAGGTAACATTTCTTAGGCTCTTCAAGTATGAATCACACTCATATGTAGAATGCAGAGTGGCTGAAAGCCCAGATTCTGCAGTCAGATGCCCAGACTCAAGGGCTCTGCCACCTAACAACTTTGTGACTCCACCTATATTATCTTCCACTATATTAACCTCTGTTAATGTATTAGTATATGTTCACACTGCTGATAAAGACATATCCAAGACTGGGTAATTTATAAAGACAAAGAGGTTTAATAGACTTATGGTTCCACATGGCTGGGAGGCCTCACAATTATGGCAGAAGGCAAAAGTCATATCTTACATGGCGGCAGGCAAGAGAGAATGAGAGCCAAGTGAAAGGGGTTTTCCCTTATAAAACCATCAGATCTCGTGAGACTTATTTACTACCATGAGAACAGTATGGGGGAAACTGCCCCCCCATGATTCAATCATCTTCCATCAGGTCCCTCCCACAACACCTGGGAATTATGGGAGCTACAATCAAGATGAGATTTGGGTGGGGACACAGCCACACCATATCAGTTAACCTCTCTCATGAACTATTATATCTACAATGTGCACTTATAGTTTCATGCTCTGCCTCATCTATTCCCCACATCAACCCTCACTTAAGGCTCACAACCCTCGGACCCTGAAGCAATTAATATTCCCATTTTATAGTTGAAGAAACGAGGCTTGGGGAGATTATGTTATTTGCCCAGGGTAATGGTGCTTTTAAGTGGTAAAAGTGGAATAAATCCCAGGTCGGTCTGACATAACCCATATTATGTATGGTGGCCATTCTTCAAAGGTGTGCTAGAGAGCCCAACAGGGTTTCTGCAAGACTGGACTGTCAACAAAGATAATAAGACTACAGATAACAAAAGGAAAGTCAACAAATGTAAAGTCAGTTGAAGTCACCATACTTTATTAGCTTGGGAGAAAATAACCAAACCAAAGTCTTGACATCTATCAGCCTGCAAAACAGAGTCAACCTGAAAGAGTCAGATCACACACTGCTATAAGGATATAAGACATAGTCCCTGTTCTTGGGTAAATGATAATCTAGTTGAACAGATTAAATATTGAATTCATAAATGCGAATTGATATGTTGCAAGTCCCCCGTATCATCACCAATGGGATGCATCATGCATGAGCAGCCTACCATAGAGTTAATCAGGCAAGACTCGTAGAGAAACTGATGGGCATGCGCTCTCCAAAAAATTAAATTGAAATGTATGGTTCAGATGTTAAATGCTATAGGAGTTTGGGGGAGATAAATGACATTATTGTAAAGCTAAGATTTGAACTGAGTCTTGAAAGAAGGAGATTTGGATAGATGAACAAGAGATTGATTGGTATTCCAGAAAAAGGAAACCCATAATTGCAGCCATGGGAGCAGGAAGAAGTGTAACGTGTCTGAAACACTAAGGAGAGAAAAGAGGTAAAAAAGCCTATTTAAAAACATACATTGTTGTCAATGTGATTAGTTTAAAGAGAATGTTAACAAATAATCAGTTACTAGTTAGCTGTAAAGTAGGGCTGTGTGGGTATTAGTGTTTCCATTCAAAATATAAGGTGAGAGTTGACGTAACATCTACAAGGGTATGCATCAAATTAGTGTTGCACTAGCATTAAAAACTGATTAGTTTAGCCTCTTTCATTGTCATTACACGACACATTCCTGGAAGTACATAATATAGAGCAGAATTAGACTCCTCAAATCAGGAAAAGGATAAAATAAACATTACAGAGTTAAATGTAATTCTAGTACATCAAACAGAATAGCATCTAATACAACCAGGATGTTACCATAGGGCTCTCTATCTTACAGGGTATCTGTATCTATCTACATATTTATCTCTATATTTCTCTATTTGTATTTATATATAAACTATCTATCTTTAAGAATCATCTCTTAGTGTTCTTTTTGGAAGTTTATTCCTTTTATCTAAAAAGTAAGCTCTGTGTAAAAAAATTCATAGACCAGAACAAATTTGACATTAAATCACTGCCGTCCATTTTCAGTATTTTTCTCTCCACCTTCTTAAATTTTTAACTTGAGCTACATGCTAGTCTAGAATCTTTGAAGATTTATTTTTAAAAAAATACTCTTCATAAGCCAATTAAGATGATGGAATTTTGAAAACATTTATCTCCCACTCATAGAAACCCACACAATAGAAGAAAATGAAGTTTCATTACTCATATGGAAAGATTCTGACATAAGGTGGAAAGTTTACACAGATATCTTTTTTTTTTTTTTTTTTGAGATGGAGTCTCACTCTGTTGCCCAGGCTATAGTGCAGTGGCGCTATCTCGGCTCACTGCAAGCTCCGCCTTCTGGGTTCACGTTATTCTCCTGCCGCAGCTTCCTGAGTAGCTGGGACTACAGGCGCCCGCCACCACGCCCGGCTAATTTTTTTTTGTATTTTTAGTGAGACGGGGTTTCACCGTGTTAGCCAGGATGGTCTCAATCTCCTGACCTCGTGATCTGCCCGTCTCAGCCTCCCAAAATGCTGGGATTACAGGCGTGAGCCACAGCGTGTGGCCACAGATACCCTTTTTTTTTTTTAACTTTCCTCAGTTTCAGAATATAAATGATCTGTACATCATGGTTCATGCTGAAAGTTGAAATTCAGCTTAACAATTCACCATTTTCAAAGCACAGCTCATATGTAGGTTCTGTTTTCATTATGTATTTGTAATAGATTGAGGTCGGGACTGAGAAGCTGTTGATTATAAGAAAGAGGTAAAGCTAGAATTCTATAATATTAATGGTGACAAAGCAGTTATTGGTTTTTGGTGAGTTATAATATGTGAGACTGTGCTAGTTCTTTATACACATTATTTTATTTTCATAAGATCCCTGTGTGATAGGATTTTATTTTTTCTGAAATTTTATATCAAGGAAACAGGCTTAGAGAGGGTCAGCAACGTGCCCAAGATCCTACATGATATTAGAATTGTTACCTGGTGTAATGCCTACGTGACTCAGCTGAATTTCTACCCTGCCCTAACTCTGCTTATCTTTAAGAAATAGGACAACTGCGGTAAGACGTTCCCTTTGTAACCAGACCAGGAGAAACTGGTTAGAAGCAAGATGGCTCACTCAACAACTTTAAAAAGACCTTAGATTTTGTTATGATTTCATTTCCATGCTAAATGACATTCCCACCAGCACCATGACAGTTGACAATTGCCATAATAATGACTGGAAAAAGTCGTAACAAGACAAAAAGAAAGATGACACTGTTTCTGAGAACTTCACTGCCCATTTCCAGAAAAGACATAGACATTCCTCCTTTTGCTGTTAACGTCCAACTTCTTTGTTAGAGAAACCTTACATTTTAACACTCTCACCTTTGCTAGTTGAGAAGTTGATCTGTGAGCCACGCTTCCACTTCTCAATTCCATGGCCATCAAATAAAGCTGGCACTACTTGATACTCACTTGAGGTTTTGTGTATTGGCTTCATGACACTAGACAGGAAAGAATACCACCTTTGGGGAAAAGTTGAGTCAGGCAGTAACAGAACAAGGAATTCACCATGAATGCCTCTGAAATGTAAAAATGTAAGACACACACTGTGTTTAAGGGCTGCACACCTTCTAATTGGTAGACCACCCCCAAACCTCTTGACTATAAAATAAGATCAATGGTTGCATAAGATACATTGGCTTCTCTTTAAAAAGATACCATTGTTGTCAGAAAAGGGAAACAGATAAGATGTTTGTTTCTAATATA
The DNA here is from genome assembly GCF_009828535.3 of Hylobates moloch. Lineage (NCBI taxonomy): Eukaryota > Metazoa > Chordata > Mammalia > Primates > Hylobatidae > Hylobates > Hylobates moloch. The sequence continues at coordinate 70,717,435 of NW_026652293.1, read as the reverse complement.
AATCAAAGGACCTGGGCCATGCTTGAAAAAACTGAAAGAAATTCTGGAAGCCGGGTGGGTGTTGAGTAGATTTAATAACTCTGAGAGCAAACAGAATAATCCCTATAAATGTCCAGTCCAGCATCCAAGTGGAAGAACTACAGGCCTGAAGGGATGGAGTTCTAGAAAATAGAGCTGAAAAGAAAGCTCAAACGCACGCAAGCGGAAGAAGGCAGGGCCAGGACTTCATGCACTGAAGTTGCATAAAGTGGCATAGAGAACAGGTAAGAGGCAAGGATACATGATGCATTCGGAAGTGAGATTTAAAATGATGGAGAAGCAAGGCAGTTACTGAAATCTGCAGCCTGCTGCAAGGCAGGGCTTGAGCTGATTAGCTTGGGCCTGCCTGGTTTTCCTCCAGGAAGTTGGTTTGCTGATGTGGGAGACCACTGGAAGCAGTTGAGTGGAATGAAGTAGGTTAGGATAGTTGTGAGTGCCAAGAGCCATAGAGGTAACCAGAGCTTCCAATCCCAATTCTGCCTCTGATAGACTATGCCACATTGAATTTTCCATTTCCTCATCTGTAGAAATTGCCAGGATAATATTATATAATAATAATAGGGTTGTATGTTGATTGAATGGCATACTTCATGTAACTAACCTTTTTCATGTAGTATCATGTATATTAAGTCTTTATGAAAAACTATTAATACAGAAACATTTGGAGTTTCTATTTGAGAAGGCCATCGTAACTGTAGGGTTATGGTTCTGGCTGATAAGAGTTTATCTAAAAATATAATTTTATCTGAGCAAGAAGAAAAGGAGAGGGAGAATAAAGCAGAAAAGGAAAAAGGGGCCAAGCACAGTGGCTCATGCCTGTAATCCCAGTACTTTTGGAGGCTTAAGTGGGAAGATGGCTTGAGGCCAGAAGTTTGAGACCAGCCTGGACAACATAGTATGACCCCATCTCTACAAAAAAATTGATAATAAAAAATTAGCCAGAAGCAGTGGTTCACACCTGTAATCCTAGCTTTTTGGGAGGTGGAAGCAGGAGAATCACTTGAGCCCAGGAGTTCAGAGCTGCAGTGAGCTATGATTGCACCACTGCACACCAGCCTGGGCAATAGAGCAAAACACTTTCTCTTACAGAAGAAAAAAGAAAAAAGGCTGCAATTAATATGACAGTATCTATTTCTCTCAATACTGCTAAAAACTCCATAACCCAGACTTTCTTGCAGAAGCATCTAAGTGCTTGGCAGGAGAACAATGTCTAACTAGAGTAATACAGTAATGTAGCACAGTAAGGGATACTGAGTCTCTAATCACATCTGTTTCCTTCCGCTGTGTATTTGTCCGTTTTTACACTGCTATAAAGAATACTACCAGAGACTGGGTAATTTACAAAGGAAAGAGGTTTAATTGACTCACAGTTCCACATGGCTGAGAAGGCCTCAGGAAACATAATTATGGTGGGAGGAGAAGGAGGTACGTCTTACATGGCAGCAGGCAAGGGAGACCATGTGAAGGAGGAACTGTTAAACACTTATAAAGCCATTAGATCTCTTGAGAACTCACTCACTACTATGAGAACAGCATGGGGGAAATCACTCTCATGAACCAATCACCTCCCATCACGTTCCTCCATCAACCCGTGGGGATTACAATTCAAGATGAGATTTAGGTGGGGACACAGAGCCAAACCATATCACACTGCATCCTGCAGAAGCAATCATGTGAATTTTCATTAAACATAATCACAAACATTACTCCAGACTTGCAAAACTGTTGATGCAACTGCCATAAAAGCATACCCAGAGTCTGCCCCCAGGCACTTAGTTCTCAGATAAGCTGTCGATTTGAGGTAGGAGCTCAAAGAGTAGGCCACGTGGCTTTGGCTTTTATCCCTTTTGACTCTTCATAGACTGTCTCTTCATTCCTGAACAAGCCCTGGCCCGATGCCTTAGTCTCTTTCCTAGCCTGAACCTCAGTGGCAGCCCTGCTGTGTAGCTCGCCTGACACTTCCAGCCCCAAGCGTCACTGTTGCTAGTTTCTGCTGCTGATGGTGGTTGCTGCTGTCCTGGCAAACGTAGCCCATCTAGGAGATGCAGCACAAGGGTGAGAAGCAAGCAGTCTGGGAAAAACACCCCAATGTATTGTTTCCATCAGATCACTCCTAGGCAGCTCTAAACAACTATTGTTCTATCTTACTGTTTTATCTTTCTTCCATATTGAGGCTTTTCTGTTCTAATGGCTCAATACTATGGAAAAGAGAAATTGCCAGAAATACTCTAGTTGAACTAATATTTACTTTGTGTTCATCACTGTGAGTCAGAGCAGGGATCTCTCTTCGGGGCCTGTCCACCCACCCAACCCCCAACCTCTGCACGCATGGAAATAAGGGAAAATCTTGAGTTCTTTCAAGGGAAATTCCAGGCACCTAGCTAGCACTGAGAGGTAAATGAGCAACTTGATATGGAAGAAGGCACCAGTAGGTTGAAACAATAGCGAAGAAAGTTAAAGTCATGAGATGTTTAATTCCTTATAGAAACTAAAGATAACATCTTAACATATGTCCCTGAATTTTTCAGAAACCCAGACCCCCACCAAACAGATCCACTGGCACGTAGACTTCAGATAAGGGGGAACTGAGGACTGAACTCTGACTGTCTTTTTTTGCTCTAAATTTCTTCCTCAGGGGCCCGGAGGTAGTCACATCCATGGGTAACAGTCTTTTCTGCTGACCCCAAATTTTAAACACAACTTCTCTTCCTTAACCAGTTTCAAATCAGAAAATCTATGCATCTACCCATGGCCTGTAAGCTTCTGCCTCAAGACACACCTCTTTAGGTCAAACCAGTGTATAACCTTCATGTACCGATTTACAATTTTGCCTGTAACTTCTGCTTTCCTGAATTTTACTCCTGCCTTTAAAAACCCTTACTTGCGAGGCACGGGGGAGGTCAGGTCTTAAGCATGAGCTTCCCAATTTTTCTTACTTGGTGCCCTGAAAATAAATGCCCTCCTTTCTCCTGCTGCAAACCTCACTGTGGATGTTTGGCCTCACTGTGCTGAGCAAGTGGTCCCCAGCTGGATTTGGTAACAGTTGATCAAAACACCTCATTTACTCACTCCCCTTCACAATAAATCTGTGCATTAAAGATGTAAAGACTTACTCAAGGTCTCAGAGCTAGTTGGTGGTGGAGTGTAGATTGTACTTTATCTCTTTTCTGTTTCTTCTGGTAATCTGGTTCCTCATATTACCAGCCAACATCTTCTCTACATAAACAGTTTTTTAGAATCCATGCTCTCACAAAAGGCATGTGTGTGTGTTCCATGTCCCAACTTAGAAATGGCCATTGTTTGAAAACATAAAGCCAGTTTTTTCTTCAGCTAGAGTTTGGGTTGTCTGGGAACTCTGTGGCACAGTCTCAGATATAAACACTGTTTATGTTTATTTAAAGCTCCAGAAAGAAATAGAAATAGAAAATTATTTCATTCTATTCTCGGCATAAATGACCTAAGGGACCAACTCTCTAGGATCTAAAGCTGTCAAAAAATGAAACCAAATGCCTTTTCTTCTTGCAGCAAAAAACTCTTTAAGATGGTATGTGGAGGAGATGCTATAGTCAGCAATGATATTGTTTCACAGGGTTCTGCTAAAATCAATAGGCTTTTATCCCCAGACTATCTTAGCCAAAGATGTAACATTCTTTTTGAGACAAAGCCTCAGAAACTTGACTTGAGTGCTTGCCTGTAGCTGCTCATTCCTGACTATAAAGCAACTTTTCTGCAAAAGCAGGAAGGAAATAGGCCAGTAAGCTTACACCATGGCACCTTCAGCAAAGTGTCACAGGAAATTTATAATCCCTGATTATGAATTTAGTAGTGGAAAACCAGAAGTAAGAACATTGTAAGCTCTATCACTGTACTCTGTGTAATATATATTCTCTTAGTATTTAAATGTGCTTTTTGCAATCTGTATTTGTAAATTTACATTATACCAGTTCACATTTGATTACAAACTATATTACTGTATTGTCTGTTTTCTTCTTTGAGGATATTTATGACTTTTCTTTTATGGGTTGCTCCTCATAGTGTTGGGCACTAAGGGCTCTTAATAAGTAAGTGTGATTCACAGCCTGAAGATTTTGATCTTTACTTCCTTAAATCCCATAAATTGAGACAGCTATCTGTTTCTGACCACAGAAGTTTCCTGTCTCTGTCTCCAATTCTTAGCCAAATAGACTACTAAATAACTACCTTTTGCTTTAAATGAGACACGCTATTGAACCAGGGCTTCCCACCACTAACCTGAAGTTCATGTATTTCAGTCAGGCCTGCAATTGCTAGCAAATACTGTTTATATGTACTTACGTGCAGCTTTTTCGGGATCCTTAGATTTCATCAAGTCTCAAAAGGTTTTAGGTAGAAGATTAACAACACTCTGTGAGCCTTAGCACATCCTTTAAAGTTTTTTTTAAATCAAAAAATTATATATATATTACTATTATACATATATATGATATATATGATATATACATATAAATATATATCCATGAATATATATATCCATATATATATATATATGTCACCATGGAAGAAAGATAAAACAGTAATATATATCCATATATATATATATGTCACCCAGGCTGAAGTGCAGTGGCATGATCATGGCTCACTGCAGCCTCAAACTCCTGGGCTCAAATGATTCTTCCAGCTGGGCTTCCTGAGTAGCTGGGCCTACAGGTGCATACCACCGGGCCAGCTACTTTTTAATTTTTTTATAGAGACAAGGTCTTGCTATGTTGCCCAGGCTGGTCTTGAACTCCTGGCCACAAGTGATCCTCCCGTGTTGGCCTCTCAAAGTGTTGAAATTATAGGCATGAGCTCCTGTGCTCAGCCATTATCAATCAATCTTTATACTGTTTCTTCTGCCCTCTGATTTGTGATATCCTATATTGCAGCAGTTTTATAACTCATGGTCCATTTTCCAAGGTTGTCCTGGACAATAGAGTACTCAAGGAGCAAACATTGCTCAACGTCAGCAAATAATCTTCATTCTAGTCTTCATATTTCACTTAAGAATAACTGATCACCATTTCTGAAAAAGTAGATGTTCTAAATTTCACTCACACAGAAAACGGTACCCAGTCATCACCTCTAAAAACATAGGGCTTGTTTTAACCATAACTCTACCTTTTCCAAATATCAGGATTCCTTAATAGCCATAACCTCCCTAAGTCATTAGGCTAACAAAACTCAATAAGGTTCGTGGAATCTTGATATTTTACTAGTGATGTTGCTAGTATGCTAAGATGAAAAAAAGTAAGCTTTCCACCATCATGGTTGCAGAAAAGCCTCTCTCCACAAGTAAACAACTGGCACAGTGATTTCCAGTTGTGCATATTGTTCACAGCTTTGTAAGACTTCTAAGAACATTTATAAAGGAGCCAAAGAAAGGAACCTACATATATGATCTTTGCTTTCTACTTGGAGAATTGTGCCTCAGAGGTCTTATCCTGGAATTTCTAAAATTCCCAGAACTGATTAACTTATTTAAATCTTGCTTCAGGATCAAGTCCCCCAAAATCTGGATGCTAGATACATCACTCTGATGGATGTGTCTTCCATGAGGATAAAGAGGAATATCTAGTTCTGTACTATCCAATATGGTAGCCATTGGCTACATGTGGCTACCGGGCACTTGAATGTGGCTAGTTTGAATTGAGGTGTGCTGTGAGTCTAGAAATCATACCAGATTTGGAAGATTATGGGAAAAGAATGTAAAAAAAATCTTTAAAAGCTTTACGTTAATTACATGTTGGAATTATAATCTTTTGGATATACTCAGTTAAATAATTACAAATACTTCTGTAATGAATGGCCTTCTTCATATGTATTTTGTGTTGTTGGAGGTATATTTTCAGTGCAAATTCTTAGAGGAATAACAAGGTCTCCTTGGGGAAATGCCTAACTTTGGGCCTGGAACAGGAAAGATATGAGGTAACCTGAATATCTTGTGATAGAAAGTAAGAAAGTGCTCCAAAAGTGATAGGAGCATGACAAAAAGACACGGGAGCAAGTTTGAATGAGTTCCAACTGGTCAAATCAGGAACAATTTGAGCACCAAAATAA
>NW_026652293.1:70655990-70711311 GCF_009828535.3 Hylobates moloch | reverse complement strand
TTATTTTGGTGCTCAAATTGTTCCTGATTTGACCAGTTGGAACTCATTCAAACTTGCTCCCGTGTCTTTTTGTCATGCTCCTATCACTTTTGGAGCACTTTCTTACTTTCTATCACAAGATATTCAGGTTACCTCATATCTTTCCTGTTCCAGGCCCAAAGTTAGGCATTTCCCCAAGGAGACCTTGTTATTCCTCTAAGAATTTGCACTGAAAATATACCTCCAACAACACAAAATACATATGAAGAAGGTCATTCATTACAGAAGTATTTGTAATTTTAAAATACTGGAAACTACCGAAGTTAACAAACAGAAGAACTGTAAAACCATATAGCTGTAAAAAAAAGAGTAAGAAATATCTCCATGAAATGACGAGTGATTTCCAGGATACGCAGGATATCATTAAAGGGAAAAGAACAGAGATACCTGTGAAATGGGAAGGGCTATAGATATTGGACAAAGAGATGGTTATCTCAGCTGAAAGCTAGTTGATATGTCAAAGAACAGATCCACCTGCTTTCCCATCCTGCCACAGCCATCACAACCTAACCTAGGGCCAGGTACACCTATAATCCCAGCACTTTGGGAGGCTAAGCCAGAAGGGTTACTTGAGGCCAGGAGTTTGAGAACAGCCTAATCTCATAGCAAAGCCCCATCCCTACAAAAATTTTAAAAAGCAACCAGGCACAGTAGTGTGCTCCTGTAGTCCCAACTACTTGGGAGGCTGAGATGGGAGGATCGCTTGAGCCAAGGAAGTTGAGACTTCGGTGAGTCATGAAAGGGCCACTGCACTCCAGCCTGGGTGACAAAGTGGGATCCTGACTCAAAACAAAAACAAAAATACAAAAAACAAAAACAAACCTTAATCTTAGCCATAGGAGGCTGAAGCAGTAGGCTCGCTTGAGCCCGGGGCTCAAGTCCAGCCTGGAAAACAGAAAAAACCCCTCTCTAAAAAAAAAAAAAAAAAAAAGGAAGAAAAAGAAAAAAGAAACCACCTAGCCCACACCTGACAAATTATAAAATGTAAGTCCCCTGAAGCTTAACTTAGAACCCAAATCTATTGAGATTAAAGTCAGTCATCTTGGCAGAATGGGGTCTTAAAATAAAAACTAAGTTGAATATTCATGTTAATAATTTGAATGTTAAAATAAAATTGTCTAAGAGAATTTCTGAGTTTGTCCACCTGATAGAATGTATTATTTACATTTAATAAGTAGTATCTCCCTCTGAACTTGACTTTCTGAAAACATATTTTAATAGCTTGAATGATTTTACCTAGGATATGCACAGCATTAAAGAGTTTCTCCCTTCAAAGGGGGGAATATGTCTGCTGAAAAAAATTGCAATATATCAAAACACATCCATCCTGAAAACAACCCAAAAGCAATTAAGTTCACCTTTAACTTTAGCTCATTTGATGCATGAAAGAACTGCAAGAAAAGTTCCATGGCCAGCAAAGCCCCACTAGCTGGACCTCTCATTTCCACAATCCAATAGCGCCATATGCTTCCTCCTGTGAATGGAATTTTTATTTTCTCTGCCTCTTAAAATGACCTGGAAGCCAAAAAATTTCCTATGAGATGATGTAAGACAACCACTCTGCCTGGATCACGCAGTAATTACACCTTCCTATTCTCAGCTTCTCTGCCTGCTCTTCTCTTCACTCGAAAAGTACAATGCTTGACAGATGCAAAGCAGTTATGCCTCCCTGCTTGCCTCCCTCCAGCGAAGCTCCTGGGAGGACGCCCTGCGAGGACACCCTGAAAGTGATTGAATGTCCTCTCCGAAGACAAGGGCTTCCTCAGCAGCCACAGTGAGCTTGCTGTCACACCCTGGATTACAAAGTATGAATCCTCTATTCTCTGAAAAGTTAATGCTTCCGAACTACCACTCTGATCATAATAATATAACTTTTTAAAAAGTGTTTTACAGTTCAGTAAATCACTTTTATATGTCATCTCATTTCTCCTCACAGTTTAGTGTCCTCATGAGAAAATAAATTAACTAAAACCAATGGCAGGTAACTAGTAAAGGGACACTCAAAGCTTAACCTTCCTGTGTCCTGCCTGGTGTTATTCTACTACAACATAAATGTAAGCATGTGGTGTGACGGTTAATTTCATATGCCAATTTTGACTGGCCATGGGGTGATTAGATGTTTAGTGTTTAGATGCTAGGTGATTAGATGCTAGGTGTTTCTGTGAGGCTGTTTTTGGATGAGATAAACATTTCCATCAACAGACTGAGTAAAGCACATGTGGATGGGCTTCATCCAAACAGGTGAAGGCCTGAATAGAACGAAAAGGCTGACTCTCCCTCAGATAAGGGAGGACTCCACCTGCCTCAATACTAGTGAGAGGTGACAGCGTGCTGGCAATCCTCAGAGCCCTTGCTGGCTCTCGGCGCCTCCTCTGCCTGGGCTCCCACTTTGGCGGTACTTGAGGAGCCCTTCAGCCCACCGCTGCACTGTGGGAGCCCCTTTCTGGGCTGGCAAAGGCCAGAGCCAGCTCCCTCAGCTTGTAGGGAGGTGTGGAGGGAGAGGCGCGAGCGGGAACCGGGGCTGCGGGCCTGGCTTGCAAGCCAGCTGGAGTTCTGGGTGAGCGTGGGCTTGGTGGGCCCCGCACTCGTAGCAGCCGGCCTGCCCGGCCGGCCCTGCCGGCCCCGGGCAATGAGGGGCTTAGCACCCAGGCCAGCAGCTGCAGAGGGTGTACTGGGTCCCCCAGCAGTGCCAGCCCACTGGCACTGCGCTCGATTTCTCACCGAGCCTTAGCTGTCTTCCAGCGGGGCAGGGCTTGGGACCTGCAGCCCGTTATGCCTGAGCCTCCCACACCCTCCGTGGGCTCCTGTGCAGCCGGAGCCTCCTGGAGGAGCGCCACCCCCTGCTGCACGGCACCCAGTCCCATCAACCACCCAAGGGCTGAGGAGTGCAGGCACACAGCACGGGACTGGCAGGAAGCTCCACCTGCGGCCCCTGTGCGGGATCCACTGGGTGAAGCCAGCTGGGCTCCGGAGTCTGGTGGGGACTTGGAGAACCTTTATGTCTAGCTAAGGGATTGTAAACACACCAATCGGCACTCTGTATCTAGCTCAAGGTTTGTAAACACACCAATCAGCACCCTGTGTCTAGCTCAGGGTTTGTGAATGCACCAGTCGACACTCTGTATCTAGCTAGTCTGGTGGGGACTTGGAGAACCTTTGTGTCTACACTCTGTATCTAGCTAATCTGGTGGGGAGGTGGAGAAACTTTGTGTCTAGCGCAGGGATTGTAAATGCACCGATCAGCGCCTTGTCAAAACAGACCCCTGGGCTCTACCAATCAGCAGGATGTGGGTGGGGCCAGATAAGAGAATAAAAGCAGGCTGCCCGAGCCAGCAGTGGCAACCGCCTCAGGTCCCCTTCCACACTGTGGAAGCTTTGTTCTTTCTCTCTTTGCAATAAATCTTGCTGCTGCTCACTCTTTGGGTCCACACTGCCTTTATGAGCTATAACACTCACCGCGAAGGTCTGCAGCTTCACTTCTAAAGCCAATGAGACCACGAGCCCACCGGAAGGAATGAACAACTCCAGACGCACCGCCTTAAGAGCTGTAACACTCACCGCAAAGGTCCGCAGCTTCACTTCTGACCCAGCGAGACCACGAACCCCACCACAAGGAAGAAACTCTGAACACATCCGAACACCAGAAGGAACAAACTTCGGACGCGCCGCCTTTAAGAACTGTAACACTCACCACGAGGGTCTGTGGCTTCATTCTTGAAGTCAGTGGGACCAAGAACCCACCAATTCCAGACACATTAGGACATCATTTTTTTTTTCTGCCTTCCTACTTGAGCTGAGACATCAGCTTTTCCTGGGTTTCAAGCCTGCCAGCCTTTGGGCTGGAATTTACAGTATGAACTCTCTTGCTTCTCAGGCCTTTGGATTTGAACTGGAAAAGTATCATAGGCTTTCCTGGGTCTCCAGCTTGCTAACTCACCCTACAGATCTTGGGACTTATCAGCCCCCATAATCACATGAGGCTCTTCCTTATAATAAATCTCTTTCTCTTTATAAGTGTGTTTATACATACATACACATACATCTATATATACACACATACATATATATACACACATACACACATACACACACACACATATATATATATAAAATTGTGAGTGTGTGTGTGTATAACTAACTGGTTTTGTCTCCCTGGAGATCCCTGACTAATACACATGGGGACATAGTTTGGAAAGCTGTAACCAAATAGGTTTCCCTTCTTTGGATGCTGTAGCTCCTTATCCATGGCCTTCCCTATTTCTGTGCCTCGTGGGGAATTGCCAGCCTGCTATCTCTAGCTGATGGAGGGCGGCCACTGTGCCTTGTCAGTGTTAATGAAGCCTATGCTTCACCTAGAGTCAACTGCTAACCTTACCTTCAGGTGGGAAAGATTCCAACATGCCCTGCTTTGGCTTCTAATTTCTTGTATTATGCATTTTTATTAGCCTACAGAACTCACATTATCTTGTAAGCTTATTTGTTTTGTTTTTGTGTGTGTTTTTTTTATTTTTCCTGAGACGGAATCTCACTTTATCACCCAGGCTGGAGTACAGTGGCACGATCTCAGCTCACTGCAACCTCTGCCTCCCGGGTTCAAGTGATTCTCCTGCCTCAGCCTCCCGAGTAGCTGGGATTACAGGCATACACCACCACACCCAGTTAATTTTTGTATTTTTAGTAGAGACAGGCTATCACTATGTTGGCCAGGCTGGTCTCAAACTCCCGACCTCAGGTGATCCTCCCACCTCAGCCTTCCAAAGTGCTGGGATTACAGGTGTGAGTCACTGTAATCCTGGCCATTATTTGGCCTTACATTTTAGTTTTCCCTTCATAACAGCAAACACCAAAACATCATATAGTGGTGAAAAAATACAGAGCTTGAGAAACCTAGTTTTAATATCGACTTCCCTCACTTACCAGTTATTTGAACTTGGCAAACTGCCACTAGTTGAGCTTCAATTTCCTCCCATGTGTAACAGTGTTAAGTATGTCTCCTTTGCAGAATTGTTTTGAAAATTAAATGGAAACAACTAAGGTAAAAAGCCTGGCATACAAAAGAAACCAAACGAACACTGGTTCCTTTCCTTTCTCCATAGTAGTTTTGAGCAAGTTTCAGGTAAGTTGCTTGCTTTGGAGACATTTAATATCTATAACTATTTTTAAATTAAACTTTAACAGCACATTGAGTTTGAAAATTGAAAAACAGAAAAGTCGACTAATAGGTTATTTTTGTCAGTGTTACCGTTTCATGTTACACTACTCTTGTGTCTTAAAGGCAAATTAGAAAGAACAACTTACAGTTCATTTTTATCTTATGCCCTACTTATCATTAAGAGTTCTTTTGTTTATTGTTGTAACTTGATACAGATTTCAGTGGTAACCAAGTTGAGTGAGTATTGGTTTTCATTTTCTTGGTGTATAAAACAATATGCTCTGTCTGTATTGTTAAAGTTAAAATTAATTCTCATCATTTACTTCCACTTCTGAGACCTTGGTTAGAATCAATGTGAAAGTGTTCCTTTTTTTATGAAGAGATTACAGTTTATAGGAGACATATATAGAAAGAGTTCATAAAATTAAAAAAAAAATCTGTGAGACAGGAATTGTAGTTGGGAGTTTTTGTGCTGTAGGGAAGTCATAGTCAGGAACATACAGCCATACCCACAAATACTGAAGGATTTTTTTCCTTTCTCGTTCAACGGGATATAACTATATTCATCAAAAAAAGTTAGTGATGCTTTGTTATTTTAAATCAGTATTATTTGATCAATACACACAGTTACTTCCATTTTCCATTGCTTTCCCAATAAAATGTCTTAGGATCTCCTTGCCACCAGAGAAATGCATGTGGAGGGGTGCTCAGAGAACATACTTGATTATTTCTGAAGCCTTGTCAGCTAGAAGGAAATGAGTTATTCTTAACTTGCCAACATTTGCTTCCAGGAGTATAAAGGTGAAAATTGGATTTTCCAGGGTTGAGTATAGATACTTTCTGTTCTGAGGATTCCTTGACAGAGCTGTCCTGGCCACTGAGAAGTAAATCAAGTGTGGAAACACTGTCCACGGTGGAGCCCCAGGCACTTGTGAATGAGTCCAAATGCAAATGTTTCAACTAATTAATGTTGAAAATTATGCAAATAACCCATTAATGGCTTGAATAGATTTCTGCAGAAAATATATTTTTATGTTAAGGTATTTATCCACCCATTTCTATTTATGAGGACCAGAAAGAGAGAAGGAAAGGAGGAATTGAAAGAGAAGGATCTCTCTGAGTAGTAACAGATCCCGGCAACTTGGTGACAGAGAGGAGTAAGAAGCATGGCCTTTGGCCTTTAGGGATGTCTGTGTCCAACCAAAAAATTCCTTATCTATTAGGTAATGAATCCTCTAATGCTATTCCTAAATTCCATTCAGTCCTCCTTGACATGGCTGATGTGGAATAAAGACAAAGGACCTCTGTTTGCCTGCCAGAAGTAGAGACCAGGGTAAAGTGACTCAATAAATAATAGCTTACTCTTCATGTAAAAACAAGAAGAGTGGTAGGCAGTAAGGCATTGTTAGCACAAATCTACCAGGCCATCAGGGACAAAGGTTGTTTCTATCTTTCTGTTCTGCCATGCTCAATCCTTGGCTTCCACCCTCACATTTGTCCCATAGTCACAGGATGGCTGCTGGCATTCTAGACATCAAGTATGCATCCTAAGTAAGAAGAGGAAAAGCAATTAGCAAAAAGTGAAAGCCTCCCAAGAGAGTTAATTGCCTTTTATACATTTCTCCACCAGCCCCACTCAAGGAATTCTACTTACATTTCATTGACCACCCTAGCTACCAGGTGTGGGCTGGGAGAGCTAAAAAATATATTGTTTTCCCAAATCAGTCTTCTGTTAAAAAGGAAGAAGGGAGGCTGGATATTGGGTACGCAACCGTTTCTTCCTAGCTTGTGCAGCTTCCTCCAAGCATGAAGGAATAAAAATAGAAGCTCAAGATAGTCTCAGAGCTCCGAGAGCAAATAGGACAGGGTATTTCCCATGAAGCCAGCAAGACCTCAGACTTCTCCAAGCCTATGAAGCTGAAAGCAGAACAAACATTTAGAATGGGATGACCAGGCAAGTATCCCTTTTTCACAGTCCAGAGCAGCACAGAAGCTCAGAGCTTCCTATGTGAGTGAGGGCAGATTAGCTGCAAGTTCTGAACGCCTCCTGCCCCCTGCCCACTGTTTCCCCATAGGACCAAGATTACTGTCCTCAGTGATTTGGCACCAACTCTAGTCTTGGACTGTGTTTAATCTGTGGTTCAGAAAATGCCCCACATGAGCAGTTTTGGAAATTATTCAACACATGATGTGAATTCAATCTCTGTCACATATTCAGGTATTCAACAAATAGAACTTCCTTCCCTTTTTTAAATTACAAACTCCATTCTATCAGAGTGGATACAGTTAATTGCAATCAATGTGTGTATTCTCCTTGCCTCAAGTTAGCCTCTAAGATCCAACAAGAAGATATGCAAGCACAGGAATATTTACAGTATTTACAATAAAACATGCCCTTTAATCAGGACAATTTAAAAATGCTAAGTAAGGACAAGGGAAGAGTGCCTGATCCATCTTTAGAAGGTCAGGGAAGATCATAGTGGCCATTTAATTATAATTTTATACTAATCTCCGGTATTCCTTTCACCTATAACTATCTGAATCTATGATCTCACAACCCCCAATGCACAAACATTTCAGTCAAAATTCTAGAAATTTAGACCAAATTATTTTTTCTTTCTTTAGCTGAACAATTTTTCACGGTTGGGTTGCATTACTTAAGAAAAAGGTTGCTCTACCCATGGACACAGGGAGGGGAACAACACACACCACCCCCCGCCCCCGGAGCCTGTCAGGGGGTGAGGGACAAGGGGAGAGGGAGCATTAGGACAAATACCTAATGCATGCAGGGCTTAAAACCTAGGTGATGGGTTGATGGGTGCAGCAAACCACCATGGCACATGTATACCTATGGAACAAACCTGTACATTCTGCACATGTATCCCGGAACTTAAAGTAAAATACAATAAAGAAAAAGGTTACTCTAAATGTGTCCTGTGGCAGTGTCACCAGGCTCTGACTGATATCTTGCAGATAAGCTTCGGCTTGCAGGGCGGCTTTTACAAGCACAGCTCCAAGAATGTCTTATGCTTATTTAGTGCTTTTTTTGGTTTCAACATCGCTGATCACACTCTGCTCACACAAAAACCATATTAAGGTAGCAAGAAAGATGCCTTTTACTCTATTACACAGTTCTGCTAAATGCAACAAACATAGGCAGATTAAGTAATTTATCCAAGGCCAAAACATATGTAATTGGTAACATATTCTGATTATCAAGTATTTTAATAAAGTCAGAGCGCTGTAGAAATGTATGGTAGCGATATAGCGTGGCAGTTCATAGCCAGTACCCTGGAGTCAGAATGCCTGGGCTGATGACTCAGTGCTACCATTTATGACCTGTGTGACTTTGGGCAAGTTACTTAACCTCTCTGTGGTTCAGTTTCCACATCTGTGAAATAAGGATGATAACAGTACCTTCTCTATAGGGTTGTGTCATCAGGATTAAATAAATGTGTATCTGTACATTAGTGTCTGCCAGAGAGTAAACGCTTTGTCAACTAAAAGAGTCAAACTCTGCAAGATACTTGAAGAGATTTATTCTGAGCCAAATATGAGTGACCATGACCCATGACATAGCCGTCAGGAGGTCCTGAGAACATGTGCCTAAGTGGTTGAGGTGCAGCTTGGTTTTATACATTTTAGAGAGACATGAGATTTCAATCCAATACATCTAAGAGGCAGGACAACTCAAAGCGGAGGCGGGCGTGGGCTGAGGTTGTTGGGGGGCTTCCAGCTTATAGGTAGATTTAAAAATGTTCTGGTTGACAATTCATTGACTTTCTCTAAAGACCTGGGATCAATAGAAAGAAATGTCTGGGTTACGATAAAGGACTGTGGAGACGAAAGCTCTTTACAGAAGAAGCTTTCAGGTAGCAGGCTTCAGAGAGAACAGGTTAACATGTTTCTTATCAGACTTCAAGTCTGTATTGATGTTAATGCCAGAGAGGTATACGAGTCATGTGAGACCCCCACTTCCCATCATGGCCTGAACCAGTCTTTCAGGTTACATTTTAAGAGTGCCCTGGTTGGGCCGGGTGCGGTGGCCCACGCTTGTAATCCCAGCACTTTGGGAGGCCGAGGCAGGTGGATCACAAGGTCAGGAGATAGAGGCTGGTGGAAAACGAGAGGCAGACTTGCAATGACCGAAATCACCCATCGCACTAACCTGGCGACAGGTGAGATTCTGTCTCAAGAGTGCCCTGGTTGAGGAGGAAGTCCATGCAGGTGGTTGAGGGAACCTTAGATTTTTATTTTTGTTTCAAATACTATATACATATTTGCTATTTATTATGAATTTGTATTGAGTATAACAAATCTCACTTATTTTACTTTTTCTTTTATCTCCCTCTACAAGTGTGCTAGAAAGTAGGTGGTTATAACCTATTGGCTTATTTTGTTGCCTAACTCCCTTTATATTCTAAGAAATAGATTTTCTCAAGATACCTTAAAGTAATCGAGACTTTATAGATGAATACTCAGGGATGTAAGGAAACAAGAAACCGTCTCATAAATTGGATTACCTGGTATCATGCAGAACAGGAAACCCATTGAGGACAGCAGAGGCCAAGGACCCTCAAACCGTGTTCCCTGCAGAAACAATTAGTTCCACCATCCCCACGACCCATGGTTTCTATACATGGGCTCCTATTTCTGGCTGAAACTAGGATTGCTTCAACTTGGCTGTTCTAAACTGCTACATTTTCTTGGGTCTCACATTGCAAATTCCAAAGAATAGAGAGAAGATTTAGATTATCAGTCACTATCCAGCATACAGAATTCTGCTGACAAATTTCTCTCACCAAATATCCTCATGTTTCATTTTTGCATGGCTACTCCAGGACAGACCCAGGTCCCTAATCCAAACAATGGTGGCCACGGTATCCAGATTATGTCACAAAGCATAGCACATTTTGAGGAAAGAAATCCTCCTGCAGCTGCTTTCATGAGAGGAGAGCTGTGTACCTGGCAGACACTTTAAGATACCACTGTTCCCACTTACTGTTACTAAACATTGTTCTTTTGTTTTGGTTTGTTTTGTTTTTTACCTATTTGCAAATCTGTTCTAGTGGAATGACTCCTTAAGTCAAAATATAAAAGACTCTAAGAATTGCCATTTGAAAGGCCTTAACAGGTCTTGAGATAAAGCAACATGTTAACAAAGAGAAACTCCACAGTGGGCTTCTCTGAAGAACAATGCCAGGGGATTCATCTTCTTTTAGATCTCACTTCTGTTAAGGATCCTGTACTGCAATTGTTCAGTCTTTATGTCCAACCTTTAAAGGCACAGGATAGATGTTACAGCATATCCCTTTCTTTCTACAGACTGAAAAATATTCTCAAAAAAATTTCTTTCATGGAAAAAGAGGTCTTTTCTTTCTGGAGTGAAAAACACTACTTGCATTGTGAGAGCCTTCTTCTTAAAACAACATGAGGCAGGAAATATAGAGAAATTAATTTCTTTTTAGCTGTTCAAAACTAGAACACTTTTAATATTCTGAGGCTATCAAAGATGCCCTTACCTTTACATTTAAATCTTGACCAATTAAAAAAAACACATTGCTAATATTTAACAGACCCTGAGTTATTTTGTCAAAATATTAATCTGCTTTGCTACCGATTTTGGGAATGCATTTTACAAAACGTAATTCTTTCTTCCATCCTTAGAAGCCAAACCACAGAGATTGAAGACTCACCACCCCACCCTCCCCTTCAACAGAAACTAAAATGACCTTTTTCCACTATTGGGAACTACATCATGAATTTGGATAGCTAGCCAAAAAAACCCCCCTTTAAAATACTTAGATTTTTCATGGATGACCATTCTTGGTACACACAAAAAAGGAAGGAATCCAATTCCAAAATTCACGTACCCATTGAAGAGGTTCACCTTTGTATTAGCCAAGACTTTTAGTTGCAAGTGCCAGAACCAAATCAACTAAAACACAGCTTAAGAAAATAAAATGTATTTAATGGAAGGAAATTGGGTTATCTCATATAAGCAAAGGGATACTTCAGCATCTAAATGGGACAGACAGATGTCTCATGGTGGCTGAAAGTAGGGTCTGACAGGCCACCAGGACACTACATATATGTTCATTTACCTGCATTTACTGTCTCCGCTTTTCTTGGCTTCTAGTCTTTGTTCTCTCCCTCACAAAGGAGGAAAACATGGCCTCAAACAAAGCATTCCACTTCCACCACTACCACCAGCACACACCCCTTTCCTAATCCCATCCAAAGACTCCTGGTTCAGTTGCCCATCATTAGCCAATGAGCTATAGGCAAAATCAGGACATGCATCTATTTCTGGGCCAATCCACTGTGGTTAGAGAATTAAAGCATGTCAAAACATGGTAATCCCCAAAACACTGGAGAGAGAAGATGTTTCCTAGAATACATTAGGTGTTCAGAAGATGAGAGTGTACCGAGCAGACAAAGCAGATTTCTGCTCCAACCTCGAAAATAAAAGACCTCAAGGCTCAATGTAAAACCAATTTGACTCTTGATGGTAACAATTCACTGTGGGGATTAGGAGAAACAATTTGTTCTCTCCACTTGGTGCTACAATAAGCATTTCTTCTTTTTGTTGCCAAGAACTAAAAGATGCCCACCAAGAAAACAAATGTGGGAAATAAATTTTTAATAATATCAAATAAAATTATGTATTTTCCTCTAAGCCAATAAAAAATACTATACCAAATGCCTATAAACACTAACATATTACTGTCATTTTAAAATATCAAGCAGCTGTTCAAATTCGTATACCGCCCTTGTTGTCTTGCATGTCTCTGGTATCCTCACTAGCTTAACCAGTTACTCAAGCATTAGAAACCTCAATTTACCAGTAGAGTCCATGGTTATATAAGCATTTTAACCTCTGTTTATTTCTCCCAGCTCCACCATCTCTACCTGCTCCTTTGTGGTAAGAACTAGGAAAATCAGAAAGTGTTTCTCAATGGTTTTTGTTCTTTGTAAAAAACAAGATGGGCCACTTTGGATTCTTCTCAAAAACGAAAAGACAAGAGTTAAAATCTTTATAATAAACACAGCATAACATTGGAAGGGAAATTGATTCCCAGTTTGTAAAAAGTGAGACACATAAAACTTAGATGCCATAGTGACCAATAGTTTGTAAGCCTAAATAAATAAACATTTGTCTCTTGAATCTCAAATAGGTTTAATCTAACTTGGTTTTCACATATTGTTGCATTATTTTGGTTTTTTTGGAAAGGTATAGAGGAAAAAATAAATCTTTTTGATCATACTAAAATATACTTAAGATAAAACTTACCACTTTATTTCTAAGTACATGTTTTAGTGGTATTAAGTACATTCACACTATCATGCAGCCATCGCCACCATCTATCTCAGAAAGAGAAAGAAATATCACATTTAGTAAAATCTTACCCTTTACCAAAAGACCGCTTTCCAATATTCTAGTTATTGGAAGGAAATAATGGTTTTTTTCTCAAACACTTTAAGGCCAGTTCCAGAGAGGGTCATTCTCCTACCCTTCTCCAAATTATTACTTGGCACCAGACATAAAAATGCATTCTGATCAGCTGCCCCATCTTTATGTTGGAAATCACATCACCCACTTTTTGAAAGCTCCAAGTACTTTAAGGGATACATGCATTCTCTCACTTCAGGTTTCCACCAATACCTGACAGTTAATTACAATTTTATGTTGGCTCTGACAGGCCGCACTGTTGAGCAGGTTCCCACACAAAGTATTGATGGGAAAAGAAATGGTGCAAAGGCATCAATTACAAGGATAGATGATGCCCTCTTCATGCAGTAAGGAATTAACTTCTGAATCCTAAATGGCACTCAATGCAGAACTGTGAGGAATAACAAAGAGATAATTGATCCATCTTTCCTCTGCATTTTAAAACATACATAATTGTTTCTTGGTTGACTGGATTTAGCAATCTCTCCTGTCAAGGAAATATCCGAGCTGTCTTTTAGAAATTAAACCAAAGAAATTAACATCCCTCAAAGCTTTTACTGTAATGCATTTCACACTCAGTAGCCCATAGATTTAACCTGCTCGGGTGATGACAATGTCTTAGCTAACAGTGCTTACTAGAAATAATGTATTATAACCATTATCATGCCAGTATACTAAAAGGTATATTGTGTAAACTCATTTCAGTTTTCCCCTAGAATGTAATGAGAAAATGACATGATAATCTTTATAAAAATATTATCCTGTTTGCCATCCTGACCTCCAGTTCCTGATAAAACAAAATAACATTCACAGTCACAGAAATAATTACAGAGATTAAATAGCTGGGTAAAATGAGAGTAGGAAGGATAATTTTTTTTCCATGCTTTTGTTTTCTGGCTGGAGGCTTGAGTCTTCTTCTTAAGCCAAAATGTTGCCTCCAACTGAAGCAAATGTGTAACCAAATGCTGATTATCATCAGCATTTTAACATTCTATCATCATCCCAGTTGCTTTTGTTACTTTCACAAACAGGCAGCTGAAGCTATTACAGCCTTGGATTTCAACAAGGTGAACTTGCAGAAACAATAGGAAATAATTTGCATGATTGTGCATGGATTTCCCCAGGAACATAGCATCCTACAGAAAAGAAGTACTCAGAAAAACGCCATTTTTGTTTAAAACTTGGGAGTTTTTTTTATCACCACAAAGATGCATTTTTAGGATTATTCACCCATCATAAGTCTCATAGAACTACAGAACACTGGAGTTAGAATGTTATGCAGGTCAGCTCTAAATCCTTCATTTACTGGTGAGAAAATGGAGACCCAGAGATTAAGAATGACCTAACTAGGTCACATCCAGCAAGAATGAGAATAGCAGAACTCGAATAATTATAAGAGTTACTTCCAAAGCACCATTCCTCCATATCACCATGTGGAGCCCCCAGGTTTGCAGTGTATTTCCTTGAGTCCCAGCCTTCAGGTTGGGTCAGTGCTAATTAAGCTAGTGTGAGGTGAGTTAAAATTATCAGCCAGCCTCACTCACTGCCCCCCATCATTCTGACCTAATCACAAAGCAAGGTGGGACTAAAGAGAGCTTTGAAGTGTGGAGCTAATGGTGAAAGTGAGCCCAGGAACACGTTTATGGCAGCTGGGGAGTCTCAGACCCAAGGGCTTGGGCATCCTATTCTGGGTTCAAAGGCTGGTTCTTTCATAAATAAGCATTGCTTTATTTCACTGGCTCTCGATCATTCATATATATGTAATAATATGTATGAATGTATATATGTTATATGAATATAAACATGAATATACATATGAATTGAACTTTATATGAATATATACATATGACTATATATATTTGGCCTGGCATGGTACTGAACATCTTCATTTTCTGCCCTGGGATTCTCCTGACACCACAGACATGGAGAAGAAGCTCTAGAACTGCACGAATGTGAAGCTCAGAAGTGAGGGGAGTAACCCCACCCACAGGCAACCTTTAATTTCCAGGAAATGGGAGCCGAGCAGGGCAAGTGCTCCTCCTCACATCCTCTGGCAGACAATTCTGGGAGGTATTCTGAGGCTTCAAGGAGTCCTGGTAGAATTTAACTTTCATTGCCTGCAAATTCAGTAACAGCCCTCACATGGGTTTTTCCTCTTTCCTGCTCTCACTCTCTCCTGCTCCTCACTCCTACACCTTGGGCTTCTCTGCTTCCCACATAAACCACCTGCACACAAGTTCTTTCCTCCGACCAAGTTTTCAGGGCAACTCAGACTGAGACAACCTTTTCCTAGCTGTGTGATCCTGAGAAAATTACTCATATTCTCGCAAATTCCATTTCTCCCTTTCAAAGTGACAATAATTGTACATTCACAGAACTTTTGTAAGGAACAAAGAAGGCTCTGTGTACAAAAGGACCTACCCTGCCTGGAGCAGCTCTTTCTGCGGTGGCCCCATCTTGATTATGCCATTGTTCCATTTGCTTAGGACAAACACCTCAGAGTCATCCTTCAGCTGTCTCTCACTCACATACTGCATATCCAATTTTGTAGCAAATCTGCAAGGTCTTAACCTTCAAAATATGTCCAAACACCACCTTTTCTCACCATCCCCATGGCTACCAGCCTCAGTGTAAGGTCACATCATCCCTCTGCCTACATTATTGTAATAGCTCCAAAGTGGTCTCCCCAGCCCTACCCTTGTTTTCCTAAATATTTTCCCTTCAAAACAGCAGCTATTTTTGAGCATAAGCCATACAGTTAACTCCTCTACCCCGAAGACTCCTCTGATTCCCTCCTCCATCCCATTCGGTGTCAGCCCAAGTCTTCCCGATGCCTTATATGGCACCACAGGACCTGACTCCTTATCACGTCTCAAACATTCACCTCTGTCTTCCTGCTCCACTCTGTCCTTCCATGTGGCCTCATCTGTGTACTTCATTTACGCTCCTACCTCAGCCCATACAGACTATTCCCTCTGCATAAAAAGTTGATCCACTGCAGATCCACACAGCTCACTCCCTCACATCACTTAATTCTCTGCTCAAATATGACACGTGTTTTGTTCTAATCTCATTTTATAAAATAACACATATCCTGAGCTGCCAAACTCTCTGACTCCTTACCCTCCATTTGTTAAAATAAAATTGCACCAGGTAAGATAAGCAAATAGAAGTTGATTTTATTCCAGTATTATTGCCAGCATAGGGAAGACAACACGGCCCAGCTCTAGATGAAATGAAGGGTTGGAGAATCGTTAAAATCTGGGATGAGGGACCTTAGACCACATCTGTTTTCACGAATTGGCTTTACCCAAAGGAAAAGTAAATTTTCTCATGTCCTTGTGACAGGAGG
This sequence comes from Hylobates moloch, assembly GCF_009828535.3. Taxonomy (NCBI): domain Eukaryota; kingdom Metazoa; phylum Chordata; class Mammalia; order Primates; family Hylobatidae; genus Hylobates; species Hylobates moloch. The sequence continues at coordinate 70,695,315 of NW_026652293.1, read as the reverse complement.
CAGTTTTACAACTTGGAGCAAGGTGCCCCACCAAGGTTAGGCTCTTGCCTTCTTGTAGAGGCTGGTAGACAGGGACGCTGTCTTCCTTGCCAATCGGATTTCAAAGAGATGGTTCCCAGGTCTTTGAAAAAGATATTCCTGGGTTGCAAAACCGGCAGAAGTCATTCATAATATCTCAAGAAGGCAGATAAGGAATTTACAAATTAAACACATTTTTAAGAAAAGGGAGATCAGGGAACAAGAGTCAGGAAGAAGCCTGTCTAAAGCTGAATCAAGCTGAGGGCAGCATTAAGGCTGTCTTGGGCACGTTGGCACCACCGTATACATCATATCTCTGCCTTCCTGTTTCCCCTCTCTTCTCACTAAAATTCAAGTTCCAGGAGAATGGGTATGTTCTGCTTTGTTTTCTGCTCTACCACACCACCTATACTGCATATAGTATCTGCTCAGTTAATACTAAATGCACAGAACATTCCAGAAGATTTCAAATTTAAGTTTTATAATTAAGTCATCTTCTTTTTTCAGTGGTCTCATTAATGATAGCACTTTTTTTTTTATCAGTTTTTCTGCTCTACAATTATTTTGAGATTACATTTTCTGGGAGCAATTTAAAATGTCTTTCCTAGTCATGACTCAGAGCCATTTATTGAATGTGTGTGTGTGTGTGTCTGTGTATGTATGTGAGAAAAAGTGTGCGTATGTACTGTATATGTATATATACACACATAATTCAACATGTACATTTTATGCACAAAATACAATAAACATATATTTTGCATATATAAACTCATACATATTGGATTATTTTCATCCCTAAGCACTTTCAACAGAGTCTCAATAAAATTTACAGACCAAGTTTTAAACTTACCCCCATCTATTCAATACTTTTTTTCAAACCTTTCCCTTCCCAGGTTGGCTTTTCACTACCTGGAAGGCACTAATGAAACAATTTTCAAAATGTTTTAAATGCACTGGGTTGGAGACAAGAGAGTCTGCCACTGAAGCCCAAAGCAGATCAGAGTGATGGGATTCTGGTGGGCTTCGCAGAGATAAAGTGCAGATTTCTAGTTCGTAGATAAGGTTACATACTAGAAACCATTTACTATGAAACCATTTACTATGCCTTTGTAACAATTGCATGCCTGCATTTTTTTTGTTTTTGTTTTTGTTTTTGTTTTTTGAGACAGAGTCTCACTCTGTCACCCAGGCTGGAGTGCAATGGCACGATCTCGGCTCACTGCAACCTCCGCCTCCCGGGTTCAAGCAATTCTCCTGCCTCAGCCTCCCAAGTAGTTGGGATTACAGGCACCCACCACCATGCCTGTGCGTGCCTATATTTTAAGAAATAGTTGGCCTGGTGTAGTGACTCACGCCTGTAATCCCAGCACTTTGGGAGGCTGAGGCAGGCGGATTACCTGAGGTGAGGAGTTCGAGACCAGCCTGGGCAACATGGTCAAACCCTGTCTCCACTAAAAATACAAAAATTAGCCGGGCATGGTCGTGGATGCCTGTAATCCCAGCTACTCAGGAGGCTGAGGCAGGAGAATCACTTGAACCCAGGAGGCAGAAGTTGCAGTGAGCCAAGATCACGCCACTGCACTCCAGCCTGGGCAACAGAGTGAGACTCCATCTCAAAAAAAAAAAAAAAAAAAAAAAAAAAGAGATAGTTTGATTTACCACTTTCTGAAGTGTACTGATAGTTTTCCTTTATTTTATGTAAAATGTAGTCATGATACATACTTGTCTCATCCAGGCAGTGCTGGCCACCACAGCGTGCAGCCACCCTGCTACAGAGAAGACAATGCAGCAGGCCATCCCTTTGCCCCAAGGCGAAGGTGGTGCCATTGCCGCAGGTCCACCTGCCGGCATCTAGAGCATCAAGGAGAAAAGAGATAAGAAACACCAGCTGATAAAGGACTATCTGGAGAAAGTGAAGCCTAACCTGAGATCCATCTGCATTCCCATCCTAGTCCTGGAAATGTCAGATGTGTATTTAATAGCCAGTATAAATGATTCAGAAAGCAAGGTCTTCTTTCCCAAAATGAAGGGGAATTACTTCCATTACCTTTCTGACACTGCATAGGATGATGATTGAAAACATACCATAGATAATTCCCAAGGAGCTTGCTTACCAAGAGGCATTTGAAATAAGCAAGGCAGAGATGGGAGCCACACAAATAAGTTGCCTGGGGCTAGCTCTTAACTTTACTGGATTTTACTAGGAGATTTTGTTTGTTTGTTTGTTTGTTTTGAGACAGAGTTTCACTCTTGTTGCCCAGACTGGAGTGCAATGGCGCGATCTTGGCTTACCGTAACCTCCACCTCCCAGATTCAAGAGATTCTCCTGCCTCAGCCTCCTGAATAGCTGGGACTACAGGCATGTGCCACCATGCCTGACTAATTTAGTATTTTTAGTAGAGATAGGGTTTCTCCACGTTGGTCAGGGTGGTTTCGAACTCCTGGCCTCAGGTGATCCACCCACCTTGGCCTCCCAAAGTGCTGGGATTACAGGCATGAGCCACCGCACCCAGCCACTAGGTGATCTTTAATAATGCAGAACTTGCCTACACACTGACCAAAATGACTTCTGACAGAATGAAAACTTACAAAGACAACACCCTCATTGTTCAGGCCTTAGAATCAACCAAACTTGAAGGAAGACCATGCAGGAGAAGAATGTGCTACAGCAGAGGGAGAGGAAACTAAATGCATGTTGGGAGCATCCTTCTCCTCGAGGAACCCTCTAGACATCTCCATTCCTTATTTCACTGGGATTTCCTATAGAAAAGAAACCATTCATGTGTATGGAATCAGCTGTTACAGTCTTTTTCTCATTGCAGCTCTGGGAGACTCCATGCCTTGATTCCTGCTTGTCTCAGTCTTTCTGGTTTATAGTGACTACTGCAGAAAATTATGAATAACCTCATTTCATACAAACATAAGTAACTTCCACACACTTACAAAGAAGACTAAAAATGCATCTGGTATTTAAAGAATCTGGACTAGTTCTACAAGTGACTGTGTTTGGTATTACTTCAAATATATGGAAATCTAGTTCATTATAATTAAAGAGTGTTCTAAATGACATGAATTTCTACATTTCCTCCCTTATTATTTTTCAGGGATTTCCTTTCAGTAAGCAACTCTTCCATAATTTTAATGTATTCACTTGTAGCAAGAATCCAGAAATATTAGACTGAATGGGAAAGCTTCTGACACTTCTAGGCTGGAGATCACAAATTGAAATGCCTCCTGTACAATATATGTTATGGAGATCATGGATATTTGTGACAGCAGTTTTCTAATTTACTCTTTATTTGCTGCTGTTTAAATTAAAAACTTACCTCCTGCCTTTGAAGTTCTCTTATCCACTTTACTATGTAAAAGCAATAACACATTGCTGCCAGAATACAAGCATTGCTTTTGGCAGACTAAAGTGCATATCATTTTCTAATAGACTAGAAAGAGCAAGTTAATTAAAGTACACAGGTCCAAGTCTAAAACTTGAGTATTTTTCTATGCATATTTTGTGTGTGGGTGGGTGGGTGTCCAATTTGTCCAGTGATGGCCATTGAGAGAGGTGACCCACCACTGAGTGCTGCTAAACATGGCCTGTAGTTTAAAAAAAGCCTTGGGTAAATGTTACGCCCTATGCAACAGCAGAGTAACATAAAAGAAAACTGCATACCAGAAACATTTACTATGTCTTTGTAACAACTGCATGCCCGTATTTTAGGGAGTAGTTGAATTTACAACTTTCTGAAGTTTATTGATAGTTTCCTTTTATTTTATGTAAAATGTAGTCATGATACCCACGTTTCTGCATGATGATACACTTGTCCCATGATGCCTTGAAATGTATAAAATCAGACGTCTCTTTCAGTAAATGTTTTATGGTGGATCAGTCTCAGGGCTATCTTTCCCTCAGAGGTAAATGACATCTGGTTAAGAGTTATATGGAATAAACTTGAAAAAAAAATTTTTTTAACTTGAAAAAAAAACTTGAAAAAACTTGAAAAAAAAACTTGAAAATTTTTAAATTTTAAAACTTGAAAAAAAAAACTGGGTTAGACAAAATTAACAGGTTTCTCTAATGCACATCTGTTCAGAGCCCTTTATACACTAATATCTCAGGTGCACTGCAAATTCCCAAAGTGGAATATAGTATATAGCTTTTACCCACACACTCTCTTTTTAGAAACAGGTTCTCATAGGACATACTCTGTGATGCATGAGAAACTTTACTGGAGTATCATCATGGTGCATAGCTTACTACTTATTATTTATAAAAATGAAAAATGCCTAGTTTTAGTTTGTATTCCCAAGACCAACTTTTCCATTTCTCTGTCTAGAAAAAAAATTGCTCATTTATCAAGCTTTGGTTTCATATTTCTAAGCTCTTGCATTCTATACGAGAAAATGAGTGCATTGCATGTTCTCTTGAGTGAGAACTTTTCATGAAATTTCTGTCTACACCAATTTATCACAATAAGTATTTCTGATATTTCTCTTCAAAAAATCAATGATTTTTGTTAATATGCTTGATAATATTAACTTTCTACCATATATTTCCCATATTTTCCAATTTGGAAGATAAGCTACCGGCCTACGATTTTACAGATTCCCTCTTATTTCCCTTGTCAAGGGGCCAGTGGTGGTTTCTGACTTGCTACCAAATCTGATTTCTAATTGCGTCCTTCATCCCCACTCTGTGGCAAATACAAACATGTTTTTAACCACTTCTCAACACATTGACAACTCTCCCGTCCAGCTCACCTCTTGCTCTGAAAAGTAGCCATGCTTCTTCCCATCCCACCGGCTGCACGCATGCTTCAGCCAGGAATTGGAGCCCCTGTGCATATTTTGGGAATAGCAGATTTATTACAGGAATTACACATTAGATAAAGGTAAAAGGAGCTGGGGCACTTAATGCCTGGGAAGGGGAGTCAGGAAACAAGAGTAATTCTCACTAATCAATCCATCAGAAGCATAATAATCAGGCTTCCAGGGGATCTCAAGAGTGTTATAGACTGATGAATGTGACTCTTCAAAATTCATATGTTAACACCCTAACCTCCAATGTGATGATGTTCCGAGGTGGGGTCTTTGGGAGGGAAATAGGTCATGAGGATGGAGCCTTCATGACAGAATTAGTGCCCCTTATAAGAAGAAGAAAAGAGAAGAGCTCTCCCTCTCTTCTCTCTTCTCTCTCTCGCACGCTCTCTCTCTCTTTCTGCCATGTGAGGATTCAACAAGAAAACAACCATTTGCAAGCCAGGAAGCAGGCCCTCACCAGGAACCAAATTAGTTGGCACCTTGACCTTGGACTTCCCATCCTCCAGGACTATGAGAAACAAACATCTGTTGTTTAAGCCACCCAGCCTATGCTATTTCATTGTAGCAGCCTGAGCAGACTAAGACATAAGCATGTCTAGCTGCCAAGATGGGACAGGGAAGGGGAGCTCATTGAGAGGCCTAGAAGTTGCCACCTCTGTGTGGCCACCGTCTTTAGGGCTTATTGACATGTGTCTGTCTGGTGGTTATCCCAGGGGTTGCTGTTGGTCAGTAGGGTCATAGTTGGAAAGCCAGTTGAGCATGGAGTCAAGTGTTGGGAGACGCCGTCCCCTACTGAATCTGCCTACATTCAGTTTCTGAGATGAGTGGCTGCTTCTTCCCTTCCTTTATGGCTCTCTAATCCAGGTATCTTTAGGGAAAGGGGTTCTAGGAAAAGTAGTTTCCAGCCTTAGCCAAGGTGACCCAGCACAATCCTGCACAACCTGCTCCTTATCAACATGTCATCCACAAACACCTGCTTTACCCATGTTTATCTTCCAGATAGAGACATTAGCAAAATCACCCTTGTACCCAATATGGTGCAACTACCCGTCATACAACCAAACACATGCTAATGCCCCCCAAAAGAGGATATGAAAACATGCACTTTGTCCATCCCTGGTTAATGTTTACTGCTCTTATCACTCCCTTTGTTATCCTGTATCTTAAATATTGAAATATAAGGTTATCCATCATTAATACATGACATGTTAGATAAAAAGAAAATGGAGGCTGGGGAGAAAAAGAATTGGTTACTGTATATACAATTATATTCATATTATAAGAAGGAAAAACACTCATACTTTAGGCCTTTTTAAAAAACTGGAAATGTTTTAAAACTGGGTGAATATTTATAAAGTTACCAAATTTTCTTCTACCCATTCCATGTTCCTTTCATATTCAGCAGGAATGTTGTGGTTTGCTGTCAGATTGGGTGAACCAAACCTTTACTCTTGAGGATTTGTGACCTTTGTTGGCATGGTAACTGATACAGTTTGGCTGTGTTCCCACCCAAATCTCATCTTGAATTGTAGCTTTCATAATTCCCACATGTTGTGAGAGGGACCTAGTGGGAGATCATTGAATCATGGGGGTGGTTTTTCCTATACTGTTTTCATGGGAGTGAATAAGTCTCACAAGAGCTGATGGTTTTATAAGGGGAAACCCCTCTTGCTTGGCTCTCCTTCTGTCTTGCCTGCTGCCATGTAAGAAGTGCCTTTGGTCTTCTGCCATGATTATGAGGCCTTCACCCATGATTGTGAGGCCTTCCCAGCCATGTGGAACTGTGAATCCATTAAGCTTGTTTTTCAGTATAAATCACCCAGCCTCAGGTATGTCTTTATTGGCAGCGTGAAAACAGACTAATACAGTTCCCATGGGACAAGAGGGCTCTCCGAGGCCTCCTAATGATCTTTAACATTTGAGAGAATCCTCCTTGTTGTGCCCCCAATCCCTCTTGAATTTACCCTTGACAGTGAGAATCAGTCAACTCAGCCAATTTGATCATCCCCTTCATATCTGTAAATTCAGCAGGAAGATCAGTCTAGTCCCACATCCAGAGGTGTCTGAAATTTACTGACTTATTTTCTATTCTACTGATAAACTGACTGGGTTCCATTTTTTGAAATTACATATCTTTGATAAATTTAATGTTTTTGAAAGTCATTATATAAAAATGACATCTGCTCACATATGCTTATTGCAGCACAATTCACAATTGCAAAGATATGGAATCAACTTAAGTGCTCATCGACCAATGAGTGGATAAACAAACTATGGTACATATACACCATGGAATATTATTGGTCCATAAAAAACCAAAATAATATCATTTGCAGTGACTTATACAGAACTGGAGGCCATTTTCCTAAGCAACGCAACTCAGAAATGGAAAATCAAATATTCCATGTTCTCACTTATAAGTGGGAGCTAGGCTATGGGTATGCAAAGGCATACAGAGTGGTATAATGGACACTGGAGACTCAGCAGGGAGAAGGGGGGTTGGGGGGAAGGGATGGAAAATTACCTGTTGGGTATAATGTACACTATTTGGGTAACAGGTACACTTAAAGCCCAGATTTCACCACTACAAAATTAATCTACGTAACCAAAACCACTTGAACCCCTAAAGCTATTGAAATAAAATTTATTTTTAAAGTTAAGGTTTTTGATATAGAACTGTAATATCAATTATAGCATACTGTTTTCTATTGGTATCCCACGTTATCTAGGTTATATATATACTTTTTTCTTCTACCAGATTATAATTCTTTAAGGTCTTCTCCCTCTTTATCTCCTAAAGAGTTACTTTCATTAACAAATCCTTTTAAGAAGTCTTTAAAAAGTCATTGGAATTGTCTGTGCTTATGCAATGCAACACATTCAAAGTGCAAAATTTTAGGAAGAAAACCTGATACAAATATTTCAACCTTAACTACTTCTGAATTATTCATCCAGGATACATATTTTGTTCCCTGGAAGATTTTGCCTGTGTCTTGGGCAGCCTAAGCTGATGGGGACTTACTTACTAAATGAAAAGTAATTTGATAGCATATTACGGCTGGCAAAACAAAAATAAATAAAAGCTGGATTTCCACTCTAGGTAATATAAGTATAAATTTTTAAATTATCTTCTCCACTGATTCCAGGCTTTAAAAGATGATTGAAAAACCTACCAGTTTATTAATATATATTCCAGATATTTCACTGTCTATCTCAACTTTCTTGTGATAAGAACAGACCAAAGACACAACTACATAGATAAAAGAAAATTTGCCATTAAATAATTGTCTAGAAGTTTCACTCATCCTAAGATTCTCTTGGCCAAGGGCTATGTCTTACCAGTCTCTGTAATTCTATTGTTTAAGACAATACCTAACACAAAGCCATAACTCTATTAGCAGTAGTATCATTGTTATGATTGTGATAATCATTCTTTTCCAGAACTGAAGTCAGCATAACAGTGTTGGTGACAAGACATCTAGTCATCTCAAATGTTTCTTTTCCATCATTGGGAATTTCTTTTATTATTATTTTAGTTCCAGTTCCCCCATGGGAAACAGAGTTCATGGAGAATCAGGTGTAGTGGCCTTAAAGGGGCAGCACTCAGGATCAACCTGGGAGAAGAAAATTAGCAGGAGAGGAAGTTGAGCTTGGACGCAGGGCTTCACGAAGGCCTCACAACAGCTTCAGCAGAGACCATCTGGAAAGGCCCCTAAAAGTTGTTCTTCCCTTAGGTGTGAAGATGTGGACCTCACAGAACCAGGCTTTTGGATGCAAGCTGCTTAGGGTGGGGGCCTCCCTCAAGGAGGCAGCCCCCTTTAGTCAAGGCAATGCCTAGAGTAGGACTCCGCAGAGGGACTCCAAGCCAGCCTGTCGCAGGGGAACAAGCACCTTCATCCTGAAGGGAGAAAAGGACAGGGCACTACATCCTTCAGTACATTTTCTATCTATATGCTCCAAATGATTTCCTCAATTGTATTTTATTTTGCATGGTCAGCGCTTGCAAGTATACAGTTTTGCATGGGGCTTTTTAGGTTGTTTTGTTTTGTTTTGTTTTGTTTTGTTTTGTTTTGTTTTGTTTTCTTAGAGGCAGAGTCATCCAGGCTGGAGTGCAGTGGCACAATCGTAGCTCACTGCAGCCTCAACCTCCTAGGCACAATTGATCCCCCTGCCTCCCAAAGGACTAGGATTACAAGCATGAGCCACCGTGCCCAGCTCTATGTTTTAAATTTTTCTAAATAAGCCAAAATCTGTTTTTCAGTTACTTGAATTCTGAGCTGTCCATAGGTATATTCTCTAATAGGGTAAACATGCTCCTTAAACATTATAAATTGCAAATGTTAAACAAAGTTTTTAGCAAATTGGAAAATGTGGTATCACATGTAGAACATTATCAGCAAATGATAGCACATGCTTCTCCTAGAGAAATGGCTCAGCCTTAGACTCACATATCTCTTTAATATGTTTCCGTTTCCTTTTCAATAATGATTGAAAGAGGATTGTTTGTAGTTTATTTTATGGGAAGGAGGACAGACAGGCAAGGGCAAGGGAGTGAAGACAATGAATACTTATGGCCTTCTTATTAACTGTTCAGTAAACTGTAAAATTCCGTAAAGCATGTTAAGCATCTTCCAACTTATCTTGTTCTACAGTGAAGGAATCCATCAATATACTATAAAACTTCCTTCCTTTTTCGTCCTATCTTCCCTCCTTTCTTCTCTTTTTCTTTCTCCCTTATGTTCTTTTGACTTAAGATATTAAAGTTGGAAAAAATATATATTCCTCAATTTTTGCAGTTATCAATTTTTTTTACCATACCTATTCCTCATTTTTTACTCACTTATTTATTTATCTATTTATTTATTTATTTAATTTATTTTTTTGAGACGGAGTCTTGCTCTGTTGCCCAGGCTGGAGTGCAGTCATGCGATCTCGGCTCACTGCAAGCTCCGCCTCCTGGGTTTACGCCATTTTCCTGCCTCAGCCTCCCAAGTAGCTGGGTCTACAGGTGCCCGCCACCACGCCCAGCTAGTTTTTTATATTTTTAGTAGAGATGGGGTTTCATCGTGTTAGCCACGATGGTCTCAATCTCCTGACCTGGTGATCCGCCCACCTTGGCCTTCCAAAGTGCTGGGATTACAGGTGTGAGCCACTACGCCCTGCTACTTATTTGTTTTTAACTCCCTCGCATCTCCAAACCCTCTCAGACAGAGATAAACGCCTAAGTACAATTGAATTTGCAAAATATATGGAGTGTGTGTTTATCTGATTTGTGCAAATTTTATTGTAGATCTTGCTATGGTTTAAATGTGTCCCCCAAAGTTTATGTGTTGGAAACTTAATCCCTAATGTAACAGTGTTGAGGAATGGGCCAATAAGAAGTAATTAGGTCATGGGCACAGAGCCCTCATGAATGGATTGATGTCTTCATGGGAATGGCTTAATTATTACCAGACTAGGTTGCTAAAAAAGAAAGTTCAGGTACCCCTTGCTCTTTTGCTCTCACCCTCTCTTGCTCTTCCACCTTCTGCCATGGAAGGACTCAGCATGAAGGACTTCACCAGATGCTAGTGCTATGCTCTTGGACTTCACAGCTTCCAGAACCATGAGTCAAATAAACTTTAACTGTTTATAAATTACCCAGTCTATGATATTCTGTTATAGCAACATAAAATGGATGAAGACAAATCTCATTCTCTTTCTCCTATTTATTTTTCACTCAGCACCATTTTCTGAAAACCAACCTTCCCTCCTGGCTACCACACATAATTCTTCAATTTGTACATTTTTGTTGTTGTTGTTGATATGTTCAAGCAGTTCCTTGGGGATATCTATGTAGGAATGAACTTAATATATCACAGCATATTTACTCCTAGCTGAACCATTCTATGCCACCTCTAGTGTATAATATGCTATTCAATTATCAGATGGGTCATAACTTACAATTTCAGTCAAGACTTTGGTGCCCAGAATACACATACACACCAGGTAAGAAGTAGTTTCAAAAATGATGATCTCATTGTACACAAGCCTGATATTTTAAGAAAAAGGAAGATTTAGTTCTTTTGGGGAAAACAAACAAACAAAAAATAAAAACCTCTTTTACTTGGCTAAAAGTGGAGAATTTTTATGCTTAAAAGTACATTTAATTTTCCAGACATGATTTGCCTTTTCTATTATCTGAATGAGACCTCCAAAATTCATGTGTTGGAAACTTGTTGGGAGGTGGGGCCTTTTAGGAGGTGTTTAGGTCATGAGGGCTCTGCCTCCATTCATGGAGTAATGTCATTATAAGAAAGACTTGCAGGAGTGGATTCTCCCTCTTCTGCCATGTGAGAACACAGAATGCCTCCCCTCTGGAGCATGTAGCAACAAGTCCCAATTTTGGAACCAGTGGCCAAACCTGCCAGTACCTTGGTCTTGGACTTGCCAGCTTCCAAAACGACGAGAAATAAATATTCTTTATAAATTATCCAGTTTCAAGTATTCTCTTATAGCAGCACAAAACACACCAAGACACCTTTATTTCTTTTATGTGGTTGAACAGGAAACCCCCTTCTCTAGGAGAAACTTCTATCAATCTCCCCTAGATATCTAACAGAAAGGCTTCTCTGTTATTTCACTGCAGATGTCTTCTTTCTCTATCTGCTCTGCTGTCACTATGGCTTGCACTGTATTTTGTCTTTTGGTTCTTGCTTTTGTCTGAAGAATGGTCCCCCCAAAATTCATATGTTGAAGCCTAAACAATATCTCTTGAGCTCAGGAGTTCATGGTTACACTGAGTTATGACTCACCACTGTAGTCCAGCCTGGGCTGCAGAGGGATACCCTGTCTCTAAAACAAACAAAAAAAATACTAATTATATTTTTTAAAAAAGGAAAACCTAATCACCAATGTGATGGCACTAGAAGGTAAGACCTTTGGAAGGTGATTACATCACCCCAAAAAGTGCGTATTGTTCTTTGCTGATGCACTCACTAATGTTCTACAATTAGTCCCTTTTGTTTTATTTTTTTGCTGTGACAATGCACCATATCATATATCTTACATGTTTGAAAAAGCTTTAGCAGGTGCTGTACCAAACTGAAGAATCGTCACACATCCTAGATAAGACAGTGGTCAAAGGCAATGATTGAAGCACTGACAACAAAGTGGGATACTGTCAGTTCCCAAGGTCTAAAGGCTAAATCCAGATGGCCTTTTATACAGTTTTTTATCAGCAGCCATTTCTAGAGAGGCTCTATGGTTCAAAGCCAACACTACTCCAGTCTGAATAACTAGCATAAATAATCATGACTTATTGGGTCAAAACACTCATATATTCTTGGTCTTACATACACACAACTCAGAAAGACTGCAAAATATGTAATAGGGAACTTCCTATTTATTATCTCACAGGATATGCCTTATAAATAATGCCTTAGATTCAAATCTAAAACTACTTGCCATTAACATACATCTAAAATCTAGTGATATTCATTTACAGCACCACACACACTCTAAAATGAGACATGCTGTGTGAATTTAGTGCACTTAAAAGAGGCCCAAGAGGCTGGGTGTGGTGGCTTACACCTGTAATTCCAGCACTTTGGGAGGCCAAGGTGGGCGGATCATCTGAGGTCAGGAGTTTCAGACAAGCCTGGTCAACCTGGTGAAACCTTGTCTCTACTAAACTACAAAAATTAGCTGGGCGTGGTGGCGGGTGCCTGTAATTCCAGCTACTCGGGAGGCTGAGGCAGGAGAATCGCTTGAACCCGGGAGGCAGAGTGAGCTGAAGATTGCGCCATTGCACTCCAGCCTGGGCAACAAGTGAAAAACTGTGGCTCAAAAGGAAAGGAAGGGAAAGGAAGGGGAAGGGAGAGGGGAGGGGAGGGAAGGGAAAAAGGAAAGGAAAAAAGAAAAAGAAAAGGCCCCAGAGAGCTCATTTGCCACTTCTGCCAGTGAAGATACAGGAAGATGGTACCATCTAAGAACCAGGAAACAGGTTCACCAGACACATAGTTAGCTGGCACCTTGACCTTGGACTCTCACCTCCAGAACTATGAGAAATAAACTTCTGTTGGGTATAAGCCATCCAGTTGATGGTGGTTTTTATGTAGCAGCCCAAATTGACAAAGATAGTTCTAAATCACTTCTTCCTCATAACCACATCACTTTTACTCCTGGAAACACGAGTCATCTGGTTCTGGGTAGGCACTTTCATAAACCTCTTCTTCTTCTTGAAAAAAGCTGCTGAAGCATTTATTCCTTCAGCATAAGCTGTTCCTTTATCCTGTGCTCCTGCTATGCCTGTCATCACTGATTGCATTGGGTTGAATGCATGAGCTGAATATTTCGAGCTTAGTAGTATTTTCCCCATCTACCAAAACAATAGGCTTAGATTAGAAGAATGCCAAGAAATAATGTAACTCAAAAAATTTATAATTTTATACATTTTAAGACAATTAATACCTCTACTAAGTCATTAGTTCTGTTGCAATAGTATAATATTGCTGAACTATATTCAGTAATGCTACTTACTCTCTTCTATCTAGGGGAAGTATAATGAGCACTTAAAATTCTTCTAAGTTTTCTTTGTGCTATGAGCCTCATAGTTCTATTTGGAATCTATTTGAGTCATATAGTTTGTAGAGACATAATACTTTTTATGAAAGACATATTATATAAACATCTACTGAGCATTGGTTTCTGTTATAAGAAATAATAAGTCAATGCATATAACAACTGGTATTTTTTCCTTGTTGTTAGAATGAAAATTCCACTATGAAGTAGAGAAAAATCTCCATTATAGTTTATGCATTTTAACAAATTAAAAGGGCAATTTTTTTCTTAAATGATTTCTCTTCACATAAAGACAGAACAAGTCAACTACTTTGAATTAGTGTAATGAAACATCCCAGGGACCTTGGAGTAAATTAATAAATTTCTCACTGCGCAAAGAGTTACATCTGGGAGAAACAGTCTCCTGAAGTTATTTTGATTCATGTTAAGGAGCATAAGTGAAAATATGTAAAGGCAATACATTGTGATAAAATAATGGGAAGTGACTTGGTTAAGATCAATCTTCACGGAAACCATGAACAATTGGATATTTTCTTCCTGTGTACTGTAAGACTGGAATAAAGTGTTCATGACGATTTTAACAACACAGACACATTTCAGTTTACACTGCCAATATCATAACCAAGAAAGTAGGACAGAGACACTCTGGTTTCCATAGAATCTAGAACCCTGAAGAATTGTGATGCAATTCAAAAAAACATTTATTTAAAGCCTACTAGGTTGCAAGCATATCATTCATTCAGCTAAGATACTGAGAGACTGCCACACAGATTACTTTGTGCTAAATGCTTTGGAGAAATAAAGAACAAAGCACCTTTTGTTTTCTTGGAGTATTTTTAATTATTTTGTAGGAGGAAATAAGTAGAGAAGTTTGGTGAAAAAAAACTTAAATATTACAAGAAGAAAGTATATGAACTATATAAGCCAACCTAGATACTCAGTTGACCCTTGAACCAGGGGTTGGGGACCAATCCCTTCACACCCTGGATTTTCATAAGATAAAATCTGCATATCACTTTTGACTCCCCCAAAACTTAACTACTAAGAGCCTATTGTTGGCCAGAAGTCTTACAGATAACATAAACAGTCAACACATACTTTGTATATGTATTATATTCTGTATTACCACAATAAACTAAGCTAGAGAAAGGAAAATGTTACTATGAAAATCATAAGGAAGAGGAAATGTATTACTATTCATTAAGTGGAAGGGGATCATCATAAAGCTCTTCATTTTGATCACCTTCACATTGAGTAAGCTGCGAAGGAGGAGGAGGAAGAGTAGGGGTTGGTCTTGCTGTCTCAGGCATGTCAGAGGCAGAAGAAAACCCATGTATGGACCCATGAAGTTCCAACATGTGTTGTTCAATGGTCAATTGTATATTTAAGAGATGTCGCAATTCTAATTACCCAATATATATAAACATATATACGCCTGAGTCTCCAGAACCTTTCAAATATATTAGAAATGTGTCTTAAGTGAAGGTAAATAGTAACATAGAACATAGAGCATTCAGCATACAAAACTCATTGCATTAACATCAGGGTTATACACATAGCACAGATCTAGTTCCTTCCTTTTCTGACTGAATTTTCACTTCACTACTTTTCCAGATCATTTTCTTTTATCTTTAATCTTTCTTACTTGATTTTAAGAATAGTTCTTAGCAAGGAGTGGGAAGAAGCAAAGATTTTTCCATAATGTCCCAGTAAATGTGCCTTTTTTTTTTTTAGACGGAGTCTTGCTCTGTTGCCCAAGCTGGAGTGCAGTGGCGCAATATCGACTCACTGCAACCTTTACCTCCCGGGTTCAAGCGATTCTCCTGCCTCAGCCCCCTGAGTAGCTGGGATTACAGGCACGCACCACCACGCCCAGCTAATTTTTGTATTTTTAGTAGAGACGGAGTTTCACCATGTTGGTCAGGCTGGTCTCAAACTCCCGAC
Organism: Hylobates moloch; assembly: GCF_009828535.3. Lineage (NCBI taxonomy): Eukaryota > Metazoa > Chordata > Mammalia > Primates > Hylobatidae > Hylobates > Hylobates moloch. The sequence continues at coordinate 70,679,973 of NW_026652293.1, read as the reverse complement.
CTCGTGATCCACCCTCCTCGGCCTCCCAAAGTGCTGGGATTACAGGTATGAGCCACTGCGCGCAGCCCAAAAGTGTCCCCATGCCACCCCCAAGGGGAATGACAAGGCCCCCGTGGTTGGGAAGGACAGAGGACACCAATACCAACTCTATAAGAGCAAGAATCATCTGGGCATAAGATAGCTCATGCCTGTCAATCCAGCATTTTGGGAGGCCAAGGCAGGAGGATGACTTGAGCCCAGGAGTTCCAGACCAGCCTGGGCAACATAAGGGGACCCCATCTCTACAAAAAATTTAAAAATTTTTTTAAATGGTGGCATGTGCCTGTTGTCTCAGTTACTTGGGAGGCAGAGGTGGGAGGATAACTTGAGCCCAGGAGTTCAAGGGTGCAATGAGCTATGATCATGCCACTGCACTACAGCCTAGGTGGCAGAATGAAACCATTACTCAAAAAAAAAAAAAGCAGAAATCATGGGTGTGTCTTTGTGACACAGTATATCTAGGCCTCTAGGCACATGATAGAAGGGTGTCTTTGAAATGATGTGTTATTATATGCACCTATTTTTATTGTGGAGTTACTGAAATTACTATAGCTACTAAATGAAATATTAGGAGTTCAAACTCACATTTGGATAATTAAAATAAAAGTTAAAATACTGATGAGTTTTTCTATTTTTTTCTTTATTCCAATATGACAATATCTCTAACACTAAAATTAGAGCCCATTTTACAAATCCCAGGAAATAATCAGAAGACTTCACAGAAAAGAAGAAAATGGTACATAAAAGCGACTTTTGTAAAGAGTAAGTGAATTTCACTAATAATCTAATGTTTCTCAATGACAGAGACATTGAATTTCTCATTATCAAAATAACATCATTATCAGAAACGTTATAATATTAAAAAGAATTTCCCAGGAAATACTAATTCATGAACAATTTCTTGTTAATATAGAACAATATTCAATAGTCACTAGATGACATTATGAGATTTCTCCATTTTACAAAAATGTCAAAGTCATACACATAATGATGAGTTTTTACGATGGAGACATACATAATTCAATGAACAATCTTAAGGTTTTAAATTTCCAAATAAAAGCATGTTATTTTTAAAAGTGTATAGGAATCTATTGTTTTCTTATCTCCAAAAGGCAGCAAAAGAAACAGTTGTTTAGGAAATTATGTGGTTTTGGTTCATTATTATTTTTTCCATTGAAATAGGAATTTATCTTTCAAATTGTTTTCACAACAAGCTTCCTGAGTAAAGGGGTCATGTGTGTCTTACTGACTGTTATGAAACTCATGAGCAGTGATTCTCATGAAGACATCACAGGGTATTACAGAGTTTTCTTTTTATCTTTGTTTTTATGGTCATGTTTATTTGCTTAGTACATTCAGAGGTTACAGCCTCTGTTCTTATAATATTGGTTCTACAATTTTCCACACACAGAATTCTGTATGGCCAGGAACCTGGAGAGTAGATGTGTCTCAGGTGAGCCTTACTTGGATCTCATGTGTCCTTGAAGGAGCAACATGTTATGTGAGAACATGCAAGAGAGGAACCGCATTTGTCTGGAAGGTGAGGAAGTGAGGCCACCTCCAATGCTGATATACTCCTATCTCAGTCTTATAACTTCCATTTTCTATTCAGTCTATCCTATTGCCTATGTTTAAATAGCTCTTGGAGCATGTTGACCAAAAAAAAAAAAAAAAAAAAAACCAAAATGCATCGTCCTCAAGATTGGCTAAGTACTCACTGTATTAGTTTCCTAGGGCTGTTGTAATAAAATACCACAAACTAGGTGAGTTATAAAAATAGAAATGTATTGACAAATTGTTCTGGAGGATAAAAGTTTGAAGTCAATATGTAAGCAGGGCCACACTCCCTCTAAAACCTGTAGAATAGAATCTTTCCTTGCCTCTTCTAGCTTCTGGTGCTTGCCGGCACTCCTTGATGTATCCTTGTAGATGCAACTCCCCAGTCTCCCACTGTCATCACATCAGTCATTTTAAGGACATCAGTCATTGAATTAAAAACTTGCCCTACTCCAGCATGACCTTATCTTAACCAATTACATCCGTAATAATCTATATCCAATAAGGTCATATTCTGAAGCACTAGAGATTAGAATTTCCATATGCTGTATCTTTTGGAATGATATGGTTTAGATGTGTCCTCACCCAAATCTCCCATTGAATTGTAATAATTCTAATGTGTCAAAAGCAGGGCCAGGTGGAGATAATTGAATCACGGAGGCTGTTCCTCCATACTGTTCTTGTGGTAGTGAATTAAGTCTCACAAGATCTGATGGTTTTATAAATGGGAGTTCCCTTGCATATGCTCTCTTGCCTGCCACTATGTAAGATGTCATTTTGCTCCTCCTTTATCTTCTGCCATGATTGTGAAGCCCCCCAGCCACGTGGAACTGTGAGTCCATTAAACCTCTTTCCTTTATAAATTACCCAGTCTCAGGTGTGTCTTTACTAGCAGCGTGAAGAACAGACTAACACATGGAGAAACACAATGCAACCTAAAAAACTCATAAAACTCATTGCCTCTTCTTCCTTATATCGCCACACTAGCTTCTCCAGCCTCCTTTGCAGACAGGGGCAGCCATAGAAGCCATTCTAGTTAATGGAAAGAGGGTAGAAATTGTTGACAACACTTCTCATCTAGACATAAAACCTCACATAGAATACTCCAAGCTTTCTTTTCTATATCACCTGTATACAAAAGTATGAGTTTTGATTTTTCTATCATAGCATATAATACAGTGGTAATCATCCAGGGCTGTTAGGGGAGCTATTTGTAACTATTTGCTTCACTATTGTTATCATTAGCTTCGATCTTCCAGAGCACCTCATGTTAACAACATGTCTTTTGCGACTCTAGTCAACACATTCACGTTACACCCAGGAATAAGGAGGATGGGGGAAGGACAAAACACCATTTGTAGCTAACTATTTCCTTTGAAGACCTGTCCTGACAGCCCAGAACAATGATTTCTGCTTATATCTGGCTGGCTACCCATATCTGCTAGGAAATCCGGGAATAATGTCCAACACTAGAGTTCTGGCTTCTGAGTAAGAAGATGAGAATGTCTATTAGATGAACAACTACAAGTCTCCTCTATAGAGAAAAAAAAGTAGCCAGGACTCCAGGGCCTCTTGACTTAGCCCCACAGTCTTAACAAATAGAGCAAAAGATAAACAGACACAGAAGCCCATGTGCCTTTCATTCAGTGGTTCTCACCAAGGGGTGGTTTTGCCTTCTAGGGGACATGTGGCAATGTCTTAAGACATCTTTGATGCCCTGACTCGGGCAGGGATACTACTGTAATCTAGTCATATCCCTACTATTTCCTTTGAAGCCTTGTTCTGGCAGCCCAGACCACTGATTTCTGCTTATATCTCATTGGCTACTCATATGTACAAGAGAATCTGGGAATGATCTCCAACACTAGAGTTCTGGCTGCTGGGTAAGAAGATGAGAATATCATCTACTTACTAACACCAGAAGCTATAAGTATAGTCCAGGAATGCTGCAAAACACCCTACCAATCACAGGACAGCTCCCACAACAATGCATTTTTGACCCAAAATGTCAGTATGCTAAGGTGAATCCATTCTGCAAACATGGCTCAGACATCATCTTAGCAAATCCTCTTCTCTTGAGAAGGAAGAGGTGGAGCAGGAAGGACAATAGGTAGATGTATAGAAATGTATGCATCTCCTACAGTCAGATCCATATCCAGAAATGCACAAGAGCCAAGTCTATGACCAATCATGGTAAAGGCTGTCCCACTAGGGAGGAGCTGCAGAGTCAATCCCGCCTGACCACCACGTGGTTACCTCCTCAGTGCTGCTGTTCCATATGTACATCCTCTGGGCAGCGGTGAGATGGGAGCTCAGTACTGGTCTACAAAATTATTAAGTTAATTTGAAGGCCACACTATCAACTAGGCTGAAAATTCAATCCATCATCTATTTCTATCTTGAAGCATACCTAGCTCTGTTGTCCAATATAACAACTCAGGATGACTCTAAACATGAGAAAATCTACGCACTACACGGTTGCCCAAAATTAGTAAAATATAAACCTCTGACATTAAATTTCAACACACAGAATAAACACTCTAAAAATGGAAGCTCCATTTTCTTTTTTCAAAAGTGTGAAAAAAATCCTTAACTAAAATATTTTATCCACTGAGGACATTAAATTCCCAAGTAAATTAAAGTTTCAAAATCTTCTCTGTGTAATTTTGTTATATTTTTCTTTCATTCTAGCCACAACATCCATACTTGGATGCCTAGGTGATTTGCTTTCCTTCTTTATCACCCTCAACAGCCCACACCATCTTCTGCTGGAACGGATATAGCTCTTTCAGAATCTAATTCCAAATTTCTCATGTGTCCTATATTCTGAAAACTTCAACATCCAAAGGACATCTAGAAGTTATCAAGTACCAGTTCCACTTTCATAGCCTTTTATAAAGCACTGGCAGTTCTACTGGTAGCCTCCCCAATAATTATTAACTCTTTCCTTCTTGTTGGCAAGCCTCTGAATTTGTTCCAATATCCAGCCTTCTCTATGAAACTGAGTGATTTCGAAGATGTGAATCCAAACCCCAGTCATATTTCTCCTACTATGTGTTATCATGTTTCTATGTGCTACCTGATTCTGAGGTGGCTGACTTGTAACTATGAGGGGGGCTAACCATGATACTGGTGATGGCTGTGTCAGTAGAGGTTCACTCAGAGAAGTAAAACTTGTATGAGTGATATAGAACAGATAATTTATTATAGGAATTAGATGTTCCTCAATTCTAGGAGAAGCAGGGGAAATAAACATCCAGAAAGGAATTGTTAGGGGATCACAGAGAAGTAATTAACCAGAGATCATAAAAGGGAGCTGGTGAAGAGATCCATGGAAAGTTATTGCTTCTGCATCTGGTGGTGGGTTTGAAGTCACTACAGGTAATCATTTAAAAGGAAAAGCTGGAAGTGAAGTGAGAAAAAGCAAAGCCAACACTGGAATCCATGAAAACAAACTGAAATCTGCATCTGTCTCTCATAGCATCCAAATTTGGTTTTGTGCATGACCTATAGAAGGTCGGGCCCTTCACCAGAGAGATGCACACACATCTGTCCCAAGGCTCAGGGAAGCTGAAGGAAGAGATATCATGAGTGTTGGAGAAGCTGTGTGCCATTCCATGCCAATAATGTGAGCTGGCAGATCGAGACAATGTGCACAACCAAAAGCAGCAGCTTCTAAGTATAGTGGCTGCTGCTTTATCTCTCACATCCAAATCTCATGCAAATTTATCTTGAGGTCAACCCTAGTCTAGAACTACAGAGGGAAAGAAACTCTTAGAAACATACTTCCAACTTCACTAAGTTATTCACAGTACACAATCCACCATGATAGAGGAATAGAGAGAAGGAAAGAAGTTGGGCTCTTGTTTACATCACTGAGCTCTGCACAAACCAACATTGAGACTTCTATCTCCAGATTTCTTATTTATCAGAAAATATATCTTTCTTATTGAATAAGCTATTTTGAGTTGTGGTCTTCTGTTACTTGTAGCCAAAATCATCCTAACCAATAAACCAACACATTTCATAATCTAAAGACACATTGTTACCGGCTACAAACCATAACAGAAATGTAGTATTATCTGAAAGAACAGGAAAAAATAAAGAAATAAAAGAGTAAATCATGATACTATGCTTTCTATATCTTTAGGAGAAGACCACCCATCTGCAATTTCAAAGATCTAAATCGATGTCCCTGCATCAACTAAGATAGATTCTAAGGTTAAGGAAACAAAAAGTTACCTACTGGCCAAGGGCCCAGGGCTCAACTGGCATGGCAACTCCCTGAATCTCTACAGCAACAAAAAAACCACACTCATGCTGAACTGCCTAACAATAGGAGCTATCAGGCAAAATGTCATACCCTTCCTAACTGATTTATGACCCAGGCCACTACAACTTGTATTGGACAAAGGACAAACAGTCTTTCCTGATAAACAACCACAGACTGCAAGCCAGTTTTCAGCCAGCTTATGGAGACTGTACACAAGCTGTATTTGCATCCTATAGTTTACTTTTTTATATATGGAGCCAAATTCTACTTCATTTTAATGCTAAAACCCCGCCCCAAAGTGAGCATGGGATGTATGTTACATATATGTTTATTCATTGTGTATGCACTCAGCTTCCTTCATAAATATGTACAGATATTCCCTCAAACCTGCTGAATATGTATGACTCTATTGTGTAATACAGACCCCACGAGGCATAAAAGCTAATTCCTCCTTTTCCTCTTTGGAGACAGAGCACCTTTGATTCACACCAGGGGCTGTCTCTTCCCTACTTGCAAACTGATATCACCAATAAAGCTCTTCTTTCTATTTAGCCATCCTTGTGGTCCTTTGGATGACACACCTATACATGGTTCTTCCTTTATTAGAGGATGGCATTCAAATTACTCCTGCCTTCTGAAACACAATAATATAAATGTTAAATGGAAGAAGCTGAAATCATCAGATTGATCACATGTTTATAATGGGGAACAGCCTATATATTTAAGTTACCTGCACTTCTATTTTATTTTGACTCCCTGAGTTCCTAGCACTATAAAGCCAGATGGTGCAGAGGTCTACTTAGAAGCTCTATTTTGAGAAGAGTACTCCAAAACTCTCAGGCAAAGTCTATGATTTAGTATTTCTTACAGTTCAGCCCTTTACTCTGTGTTTATATTTCAACCAGGATGATAACTATATTAGTTCATTCTCACACTGCTATAAATAACTACCTGAGACTGGGTAATTTATAAAGAAAAGAGGTTTAATTGGCTTATGGTTCCACAGGCTGTACAGGAAGCATGGCTCAGAAACTTATAATCATGGCATAAGGTGAAGGGAAAGCAGGCACATCTTCACATGCCTGGCAGGAGAGAGAGAGGCAGAAGGGGCAAGTGCTACACATTTCTAAACAACTAGATCTTGTGAGCACTCACCATCACCAGAACAGCAAGGGTGAAGGCCACTTCCACGATCCAATCACCTACCACCAGGAGCCTGCTCCAGCAGTGAGGATCACAGTTTGCTGTGAGATTTCGGTGGCAACACCGAGCCACATTGCTAACCAAAGTATTTTTGTCCTGCTGCCCCAGCCTCCTGCTCTGGTTTCAAAACAGTTCATTGGCACTAGTAAAGGTAAATATGCTCATCCCTTATTTTGTGAGCATATGTATGCTGTTATGAAAGTTGATCTTATGAATTGGATCACTCTTGTTGCACTCAACTAAAAGAGTACCCTGAATACAAAACATTGTTCCAAGAATGTAGTTTTCTGCAAGCCTGACTGCTAAAACTGCTTGTTGTAACCTAAAATCAGTTTTATCTATTGCTTCCAGGATAACTTGTTACAACTCTAGGACTAATTTTTCCACCATCATTGCTCCAAGTTGAAGCCTGAAAGCCCACCAAACCTTTACTAGTACCAATGAACTATTTCAAAGGGCAATACCTAACATTTACCTTTTTCATAAAACCTCTAACCTTCTCTTTGTTCTTCAGACATACCAAAGACCACCCGGTCTGCATGTATACCCCAAATTGCAATTATTTTTCCCAAATAAAACATTAAATTTAGAGATTCATCTTCACATTTTTGTTTTGTCTTTTACACTGCATCATTAGGAAAATTTTTCCTTTGACCCCATGTTTGATCCAGCCAGAGAGTGGCCGTCAACAGACACCTAAACCGAATTGAACTGCAGCAGCTGATGCTTCAGAAGCCATTCCCTTCAAGGGCAAAATGAAGGCTAATGTGTATTTGTGTGCTCCTTGCCTTGTCTTGCCTTCATGTTTTAATTTTCCCAGTCTTGGGTATTTTTTGCTATTTTAATAGCAACAGAAACATGCATTTCTACCACTTGTTCTCTATTCATGGAAAATTATACAGTATTTAATTTACCTCTATTCTTCCTCTACCCCTTTCAAGCAGATACAACCTAGGTCCTCCTCCAAAAGAAATGTAATCTGTTTCTCTTATTGGCATGCCATCCTTTTCTTTCTGTTTCTCACCCCCCGGAATTGTCTGCAAGAGAAAAACACCCTTTTTTCTCTGAGACTGTGTTTCCTACTGAAGCCCTTCCTTTTGTCAAACTCTGAAGTTTCAGATTCTTACAGTAAATTTGCTCTGCCTAGGAGCAAATTTGATTTCAAGAGCAAAGCTGATGCAGCCATAGAGCTTTTTAATCTCACTGGCTTTTAATTTTATAATAATTTTATTGAGACGTTCCCAGGATGAAATACATCCTTTAGAATGAAGCCCCCCCATTTTTTGTTATCTATGTATTGATAAAATATTTTATACCACTGTAATGAACCTGACATATGACTCCAAAGCATAATTATAATCTGTTCTAAGATCAAAATATGGGATGGAAGAGGGGAAATATAGCATAACAGGGAACGCCCTAGGCTTGGACACAGTTCACAACAAGGTAAAGAGAAGCCTACTTTGGCGTGATCAATCACGAGATCATCATTGTCTTAAGACCCTGTATATACCCACTTCCTAAGTTTTAAAAGAGGCTTCCCTATCCCTAAGGAAGCCATCTGACTTTTCCATGTTAGATTCTACCAATACAATATATAATTAACTGCAGTCAAATATTCCTAGTATACCTTCCCTGATTATAAGGTGAAAAATGCGTTCTTAGCCAATACCATATTCCTGACAATTTATTGCAGTTTTAGGCAACTTACCTGGATGCCCAAAATAATCCCTTTCTACTTATACTAGCTTTGTTCACATTTAATGTGCCTGGAGATAAAACAGAGGAGGAGGCATCTACCAACCAATCTGGAACACCAATTTCCACCGGTTGGTAATTTTCTGCCCAAGTTCTAGAGCATCATAATATATTAAACATTGGAATAAGATTATACTAAATAAGACATTTGCAGGCATCTATCTCTTTCATCCCACTACCACTCCAAATCGAAAGGCATTAAAGTTTAAGGAGGGGTTGGTAGACTGACCTAGAAATCCCCTTATCCATGGATGCTTAAACCATGTAAATAACTACCACCCTTCCTTTATCTTAGAGATAATTCTATCTGCAAGCCTCCATGTCTTCATCAGCTGTGGTCAGATAGAGGTCTTAGAACTGTTTCTGGCTCTGGGAAAGTTCTTCTCATCCCCTTGACACTTGACATTTGGAGCCTCTCAACCATTTTACTTGTTTGTTTATTTCTTTATTTCTTTATTTATTTTGCCTTGGAATTATCAGGACTAATGACATAATGCCATTTTTGTCTGCTTATATTAATTGCTATAGAAATAATCAACTTCTGGAATGAGGGAGTGAACACCTCGGTGGTGGACTAGTCTCTTGCAAAACAGTAAAAATGCTGAGAAAACTAAAATTAACCATTTTTGAAATCTTAAAATTAAACAAAGCCAGAGAGCACACTGAAAAAAACATATATGCAAAAAAAATTACTGAACCTTGGTAAGACAGTGGGGTCTTTGATATTTTGACATGTGGCTACTTCCATCACTCCTCCTTCCCAAGCTCAGTGGCCTGATAGCCTGATGAAAAACAAGCAATCTCAGAGCTAACAGACAAGATTGACCCTGTTTGGCACTCCATTAAAAGCAGCATTTCCATAGCATAGTCAATATTTTGTCTCAACTTCCAGCTACTCACAAAATCTCTATTCCTGGGGTGTTGTTGCTATTTGACTTAACTCAGAGTCCAGCTCAGCTGAAATTCTCAAAAGCCCTACTCCCAGGGCATTGCCAAAACAATAACAATTTACTGACAACATTGCAGCTGCCTTAAGCTGTGAAGGCAGTTGGTGCAAACAAAAGCCTAGCCATAATTTAAAAGCAGCACCTGGAAAACAAGGTGAGCATAAGGAAGTTTTAAAAACTTCAGGCTGGGCACAGTGGCTCATGCCTGTAATCCCAGCACTTTGGGAGGCTGAGGCGGGCGGATCATGAGGTCAGGAGATCAAGACCATCCTGGCTAACACGGTGAAACTCCATCTCTACTAAAAATACAAAAAAAATTGGCCAGGCGTGGTGGCAGGCACCTGTAGTCCCAGCTACTCGGAAGGCTGAGGCAGCAGAATGGCATGAACCCGGGAGGCGGAGCTTGCAGTGAGCCGAGATTGTGCCACCGCACTCCAGCCTGGGTGACAGAACGAGACTCCGGCTCCAAAAGAAAAAAAAAAACTTCAATATATTCCTGGGGATCTGAAAGGATGTTTGCATGTGCAAGGTTGTATATATGCCCAGAAAGACCTGGGAAAGGAAAATTCTGTCATCACCCCTGCCTGAACTTGGGCTCTTGAGAAGACAGAAACTGAGGGCTAAAATTGTCTTTAAAACTTACTGAAATGGCTTGGAGGCAGAGCAAGATGGTAGAATATAAGGCTCCACCAATTGTTCCTTCCACGAGGACACCAATTTAACAACAATCTACACAGAAAAACAAAACAAAACAAACAAACACCTTCATAAGAACCAAAATTAGGTGAGCACTCATAGTACCTGGTTTTAACGTCATATTGCTGAAAGAGGCACTGAAGAGACAGAAAAGAGTCCTGAATCACCGACGCCCCTCCTCCCCCACCCCTGGCCATGGCAGGGGGTTGCTGAGAGCATCTCTGGGTGCTAGGGGAGGAGAATATACCAATTGTGAGGCACTGAACTCTGCGCTATCCTGTTAGAGCGAAAAGGAAAATGGGACCAAACTCAGCTGACACCCACCCACAAAGGGAGCATGTAAATCAGCCCTACCCAGAGCAGAATCACCTGTCCCAGCAGACAGAACATGAGTTCCCACAAACCTTGCCACCGAAGGCTACGGTGTTCTGTGTCTCCAAGTAAACTTGCAAGGCAGTCTAGGCCATAAAATCGTCAACTATTAGGTGAGTCCTAGTGCTGAACTAGGCCCAGAGATGGTGGCCTGGTAGGGGGCAAAGACGCACTGAGACACCAGCTGGTGTAGGCAAGGAAATGCTGGCATCACCCCTCCCCTAACCCCAGGCTGTGCAGCTCACAGCTCAAAAGAGACACATCCTTTCACTTGAGGAGGAGAGGGAAGAGTGCGGAGGACTTTGTCTTGCATCTTGGATACCAGCTCAGCCACAGCAGGAAAGGGCACTGGTCAGAGTTGTAAGGCCCCTGTTCTAGACCCTAGCCCCCAGATGACATTTCTAGACAGACCCTGGGCCAGAGGGAACCAAATGCCTTGAAAGAAAAGACCCAGTTATGGCAGCACTCATCACCTGCTAACTGAAGGGCCCTTGGGCCCTGAATAACCAGCAGTGATACCCAGGTATTACATCAAGGGTCTTGGGTGAGCCTCCAAGACTTGCTGGCATCAGGTGAGGCTCAGCACATTACTAGATCTGATGCTATGGGGCAAAATTCCTTCTGCTTGAGAAAAGCAGAGGGACTAGTAAAGGGGACTTAGTCTTGCGTTTTAGGTACCAGCATGGCCACAGTGGGGTAGATCACCAAGCAGGCTCTTGGAGTCCTCAATTCCAAGACTTGACCCTTAGATGGCATTTCCTGACCTGTCCTTGACCAGAGGGGAATCCACTACTCTGATGGGTGAGTCCCAGGCCAGGCAGCATTAACCACAAGCTGATTTAAGAGATCTTGCCCTAGAATAAATGTTTAAGAGAGTACTTCAGTGAGAAAGAAAAGGATATTAATGAGCAATTAGTAATCACGTGAAGGTATAAAACTCACTGGTAATAGTAAGTACACAGAAAAACCCAAAATATGACAACACTGTAACTGTGGTGTGTACACTATGCTCATACTAAGTAGAAAGACATAACAATGGACCAATCAAAAATAATAACTACAACAAGTTTTTAAGACATAGTCAGTAAAATAAGATATAAATAGAAACAATAAAAAATTAAAAGGTGGGAGGATGAATAGAAGATGCAGAGTTTTTATTAGTTTTCTTTTTGCATGTTTGTTTATTTAAACAGTGTTGTTAACACATTAAAATAATGGGTTATAAGATAGTATTTGCAAACCTCATGGTAACATCAAACCAAAAAACATACAATGGTTTATTAGTCCATTTTCATACTGCTATAAAGGACTGCCCAAGACTGGGTCATTTATAAAGGAAAGAGGTTTAATTGACTCACAGTTCTGCATGGCTGGGGAGGCCTCAGGAAACTTAACAATCATGGTGGAGAGACATAGGCCCCAATGCAATATAGCTGGAGATATCAACACCTCACTTTCAGCATTGGACAGATCTTCCAGAAAGAAACCCAACAAAGAAACATCAGACTTAATCTATACTATAGACCAAACTGGTCTAACAGATATTTACAGAACATTTAATTCAAGAGCTGCAGAATACACATTCTTTTCATCAGCATATGGATCAATCTCAAGGATAGACCATTAAGTTAGGTCACAAAACAAGACTTACAACACTCAAAAAATTTTAAATAATATTAATCATCTTATTTGGTCACAATAAAATAAAACTAGAAATTAAAAACAAGAGGAATTTTGGAAACTATCCAAATACATGAAAATTAAACAATATGCTCCTGAATGACCAGTGGATTAGTGAAGAAATTAAGAAGAAATCTGAAAAATTTTTGAAACAAATGATGATGGAAACACAACATACCAAAACCTAAACAGCAAAAGCAGTACTAAGAGGGAAGTTTAGCTATAAGTGCTACATCAAAATAGAGGAAAACCTTCAAATAAACAATCTATCAATGCATCTTAAAGAAGTAGAAAAGCAAGAGTAAACTGAACCCAAAATTAGTAGAAGAAAAAATTAATAAAGATCAAAGCATAAATGAAATAAAAAACAATACAAACATCAATGAAACAAAAAGGGTTTTTTAAAAAATATTAAGCAACATTGACAAATCTTTAGCCAGACTATAAAAAAATCAAATCAAAATGGGTTAAAGACCTAAATCCAAGACTTCAAACCATGAAACTTTTACAAGAAAACATTGGGGATAATCCTCAAGTCATTGGTCTGGGCAAAAATTTATTAAGCAATACCCCACAAGCACAGGCAACCAAAACAAAATGTTTCACATCAAGTTAAAAAGCTTCCGCACAACAAAAGATACAATGAACAAAGTGAAGAAACAACCCACAGAATGGAAGAATATATTTGCAAACTACCTATCTGACAAGGATTAATAACCAGAATATATAAGGAGCTCAAACAACTCTATAGAAAAACATCTAATAATCCAATTAAAAATGGACAAAAGATTTGAATAGACATTTCTCAAAAGAAAGACATACAAATGGCAAACAGGCATATGAAAAGGTGCTCAATATCACTGATCATCAGATAAATGCAAATCCAAACTACAATGAGATATCATCTCAGCCACCTCAATTAAAATGGCTTATACCCAGATGACAGGCAATAACAAATGCTGGAGGGGATGTGGAGAAAAGGGGACCCTTGTACACAGTCAGTGGGAATGTAAATTAATACAACCAATATGGAGAACAGCTTAGAGATTCCTCAAAAAAACTAAAAATAGAGCTACCATATGATCCAACAATCCCACTACTGGGTATATACCCCCCAAAAAGGAAATGAGTATATTGAAGACATATCTGCACACTCATATTTGTTGCAGCACTGTTCACAATAGCAAAGGTTGGGAAGCAACCTAAGTGTCCATTAACAGATAAATGGGAAAGAAAATGTGGTACATACACACCATGGAGTACTACTCAGCCATAAAAAGAATAAGATTCAGTCATTTGCAATAATATGGATGTAACAGATCATTATAATCAAAAAAAGTCTGGCACAGAAAGACAAACATCACATGTTCTCACTTATTTGTGGGATCTAAAAGTCAAAACAATTGAACTCATGGACATAGAGAGTGAAGAATGGTTACCAGAGACTGGGATGTATAGAGGGGAGCTTCAGGGGAGGGGAGGATGGTTAATGGGTTCAAAAAAAGTTAGAATAAATAAGACCTACTATTTGACAGCACAACAGGGTGACTATAGTCAATAATAAGCTAATTGTATATTTGAAATAACTTAAAGAGTATAATTGGTTTGTAACTCAAAGGATAAATGCTTGAGTGGATGGATACCCCGGTCTCCATGATGTGATTATTTCACATTGCATTCCTGTTTCAAAACATCTCATGTACCCCATAAATATATACATCTACCATGTACCCACAAAAATTAAAATCTTCTACTGATCATTGGCTGACCACTAAATCATACTTGGTATCCTATTGAGATTAACACACTATTAATCTGAATTAAATTATTTTACATTGAAATACTAATTGTAATATCCAGACCAACTTCTAAGAAAATAACAAAAAATATAGTAAAATAAGCAACAAAGAAATTAAAGTGATACTAAAAACATTATACTAAAAATATCTATTCAATACAAAAGATGACAGTAATCAAGGAATAGAGAAATAAAAAAGACACAAGATACAGAAAACAAATAACAAAATGGAAGAAATATATTCTAGTGTACCAGTAATTTTATTAAATATAAATGGATTAAATATTCTAATTGAAGGAAAGATTAAAGAAAATAAAAATAAATAAAAATGTAAAATTCAAACCCATGATCTAGAGACACACTTTAGATCCAAAGACCCAAATAAGTTGAATGGGAAAAGATGGAAAGTATTACCATGCTATCACACAAGGGGTAACAAAAAGATGGGCTTTTAGAATAAGATCAGGCAAAATAGACTTTAAGACAAAAATTGTTAAAAGAAACTAATGACATCTTATAATGATAAAAGGATGAAGTCATCAGGAAGAAATAACAATTACAATAAACATATGTACCTAATAACAGTGCCCCAAAATATATGAGGCAAAATATACAGAACTGAAGAGAGAAATAGAAAATTCAACAATAATAGCTGGGGACTTCAATACCTTGCTTTCAGTAATGCATAAAACACATAGGCCAATGATCAAGAAGGTAACAAAAGACCTGAACAATGCTATAAAACAACTAAACTGAACAGATACTTATAGAACATTTCACCCAACAGAAGCAGCACACACTTTTCCTCAAAATCATGTAAAACATTCTTCAAGATAGATTACGTGCTAGTCCATAACACCAGCCTCAATATATTGAAATAATACAGTGTGTTCACTGACCTAAATCAATTAAATGAGAAATCAACAACCTAAGGTTTTGGGAAAATTCAGTTTTGAAAATCAAAAACACACTATTAAATAACCAGTGGGTCAAAGAAGAAATCACAAGAGAAATTAGAAAATATTCTGAAGTAAATGAAAATGAAACTCAAAATACCAAAACTTTTGAGATGTAGCATCAGTTATTGAAGGGAAATATATAGATGCTAATGCCAATATCCAAAAGAAAGAAAGATCTTAAATCAGTAATCTCACTTTCCACATTATAAAACTAAAAAAGAAAAGCAAATAAATTCAAAGCAAGCAGAAAGAAGACAAAACTTGGAGCTGAAATAAATGCAATAGAGCACAGATGAAAAATCAAGAAAATTAATGAAACCAAAAGCTAGTTCACTGACAAGAGCAGCAAAATTGACAAATCTTTAGCTTAGGCTGACCAAGAAAAAGAGAGAAGATTCAAATTTCAAAAACCAGGAATGAAAGAAGGAATATATCTACCCCCTTAAAGAATATAAAGGATTATAAGGGAATCCTAGAAACAAATGTTTTTCAAAACATTAATTAGATAACAGATAAAATGGACCATATCCTGGAGAGACACAAAATACAGGAACAGACACACGAAGAAATGTGTAATTAGAGTAGATTTATGACAAGTAAAGAGATTGTGTTAATGATCTTGAAGCTTTCTATAAAGAAATGCCCAGCTCCAGATTAATTATCCAGAACATTTAAAGAATTAATACCAAGTAAAAATATCTTTAACCTGATGAAAAAACATCTACCAAAAACTCCACAGCTAACGTCATACTTAACAATAGAGGATTGAACGTCTTCCTCCAAAAATAAGAAAGAAGCAAAGATGTCCACTTTTGCCACTTGCATTCAACATTGTACTTGAGATTCTAGCCAGGAAATCTAGGCAAGAAAAAGAAAAGTGTGATCGGTGGCTCACGCCTGTAATCCCAGCACTTTGGGAGGCCGAGGTGGGTGGATCACCTGAGGTCCGGAGTTCAAGACCAGCCAGGCCAACATGGCAACATGGTGAAACCCTGCCTCTACTAAAAAAAAAAAAAAAAAGAAAAGAAAAGAAAAGAAAATAGTAAAACTATCTCCATTTGCAGGTGATATGACCTTTCATACAGAATCCTAAGGAATCCATAGAAAAAATTGTTATAACTTATAAATGAGTGCAACAATGTAGCAAAATATAAGATAAATATACAATAATAAATTGTATATCTATATATTAGCAATGGACAATCTGAAAATTAAGAAAATATAATTTATAGTAGCATCAAAAAGAATAAAATATTTTGGAATAAATTTAACAAAACAAGTGCAAGACTTGTACACTGAAAATACAAAACTGGTGAAAGAAATAAAAGAATATCTAAATAAATGGAAAAACATCACATATCCATAGAAAAATATTGATATGACAATATTTCTTGTTATGAGTTGAACTGTGTCTTCTCAAAAGACATGTTAAAGTCCTAAACCCTGGCCCCTGTGAATATGACCTAGTACAGTTGTCAAATTCATCTACAGATTCAAAGCAATTGCTATCAAAATTCCAGTTGCCTTTTCTTTGTAGACATAGACATGCTAATCCCAAAATGCACATGAAATTAAATGGGAATCATAAAAGCCAAAGAAGAACAATGTTGGAGGACTCGTACTTCCTGAGTTTAAAATTTACTATAAAAATACAGTAATCAGAACAGGGTGGTAATGACATAAGAATGTACATATAAAACAATGGATAGAATTAAGAGCCAGAAATAAGCTTTCCCATTTATGGGCAATTGATTCTCAACAGAGTTGGCTGGACAAATCACCGAAGAAAGAATAGTCTTTCCAACAAGTGATACTTGGACAAATCCACATAAATAATGAATTTGGAACTCACACTACATCACAAAATTAACAAAAAGTAAATCACACCCAAGCATATGAAATATACCTACCACAAGAAAAAATTGGAGTAAACCATCATGACGATGGGATAGGAAATGGCTTCTGATATAAGACATCAAAATAAAAAGAAGTAAAAGGAAAAAAAAGATAAATTGGACATTATAACAATTGAAAACTTTTGTGCTCCAAAGGACACCATCAAGAAAGTAAAAAGACAAAGTACAGAATGGGGGAAAATATTTGCAAAGCATATATCTAATACAGTATATGTAGCCAGAATATACAAAGAACCTTTACAATTCAGTAATAAAAATACATAAACCAATATTAAAATAAGAAAAATATTTGAATAGACATTTTTCCAAAGAAAATAAACAAATGGCCAGTAAAGACACTAAAAGATGCTGAACATCATTAAATATTAAAGAAATGAGCATCAATACTACAATAAGATACCATTTTATACCCAGTATGATGGCTACAATCAGAAAGACAATAATAAGTGTTAGCAAAGATGTGGAGAAAATGAAACCCTTATACAATACTGGTGGGATTACAAAATGGTTCATGCATTTTAAAAAATAGTTTCATAATTCCTCAAAATGTTAAACATAGAGTTACTATTCCTGGCTTAATCATTTCAGTGCTGATCAATGATAAAAATATAACCACAAGATACAACCACAGTAGTAGCAGCACACACAAGCTTTATTTAGGTGGTGTTTTTGACAGGTTTGCATGTGAGGGAAGCCCTGCATGGTACAAAGCTTTTCAAAAGCAAAGGCCTGTGGGCTACCACCCAGAAGAGAAGGGTGAGGGAAGCTCTCTAGGGGAGAAGGAGATCAAGAAGATTTGGGTCTAAATAACATCACTGCACAACATTGCAGGGAATTGCTGGATCACAGAACTCTGCAGGGCAGCAAAAACTTGGAGTCCTTTATAGCCACAGAGTTTATCTTACCTATAGCTAACAGATATTAGGTACAGTTTTACAAAGTATGCAAAGCAGGCAGTCTCTAAATGGCTAAGTCTGCTGACACGGGTTATATTTAAAACAATTGGATGTATAAAAATTTTACTTTGGCACTAAAGGGCTTTTGACCTAATGGGTGCCTGTTAAGATTTAAACAACATAAGTTCTGATATGATTTGGCTCTGTATCCCCACCCAAATCTCATCTTGAATTATAATCCCCACATGTCAACAGAGAGATCTGGCGGGAGGTGAACGGATCATGGAGGTGGTTTTCCCCCATGCTATTCTTGTGATACTGAGGGAGTTCTCACTCACAAGATCTGATGGTTTGAAAAGTGGCAGTTTCCCTGCACTCACTCTCTTTCCTGCCACCATATAAGACGTGCCTTGTTTCCCATTCACCTTCTGCCATGACTGTAAGTCTCCTGAGGCCTCCCCAGTTATGCAAAACTGTAAATCAATTAAACCTCTTTTGTTTATAAATTACCCAGTCTCAGGGAGGTCTCTATAGCAGTGTGAAAATGGACTAATACAGAAATTGGTACCAGGAGTGGGGCACTGCTATAAAGACAACCTAAAAAAGGGGAAGTGTCTTTGGAACTGAGTAATGGGCAGAGGTTGGAACAGTTTGGAGGGATCAGAAGAAGACAGGAAGGTGTGGGAAAGTTTGGAACTTCCTAGAGACTTGTTGAATGGCTTTGACCAAAATGCTGATAGTGATATGGACAATGAACTCCAGGCTGAGGGTCTCAGATGAAGATGAGGAACTTGTTGGAAAGTGGAGTAAAGGTGACTCTTGCTATGCTTTAGCAAAGAGACTGGCAGCATTCTGCCCACGTCCTAGAGATCTATGGGAATTTTGATCTTGAGAGAGATGATTTAGGGTAACTGGCAGAAGAAATTTCTAAGCAGCAGAGCATTCAAGGTGTGACATGATTTTTCCTGAAAGTGTACAGTTACATGTGCTCACACAAAGATGGTTTGAAATTGGAATATATGTTTAAAAGAGAAGCAGAGTGTAAATGTTTGGAAAATTTGCAAACTGACCATGTGATAGAAAAGAAAAACCAATTTTCTGAGGAGGAATTCAAGCAGGCTGCAGAAACTTGCATAAGTAACAAGGAGCTGAATGTTAATAGTCAAGACTATAGGGAAAGTGTCTCCAGCACATGTCAGAGACCTTTGCAGCAGCCCCTCCCATCACAGGCCCAGAGGCCTAGGAGAGAAAAATGATGTCCTGGGCAGGGCCCAGGGACCCACTGCTCTGTGCAGCCCTGGGACATGGCACCCTGCATCCCAGCTGCTGCAGCTGTGGCTAAAAGGGGCCAAGGTACAGCTTGGGACACTGCTTTAGAGGGTGCAAGCCCTAAGCCTTGGTGGCTTCTATGTGGTATTGGGCCTGCACATGTGTAGAAGACAAGAGTTGAGGTTTGGGAACCTCCACCTAGATTTCAGAGGATATATGGAAATGTCTGGATGTTCAGGCAAAAGTCTGCTGTAGAAGTAGTGTCCTCATGGAGAACCTCTGCTAGGGCAGTGTGAAAGGGAAATGTGGGGTTGGAGCTCCCACATGGAGTCCCCAATGGGGCACTGCATAGAGGAGCTGTAAGAAGAGGGCCACTGTCTTCCAGAACCCAGAAAGGTAAATCCACTGACAGCTTTCACTGTGTGCCTGGAAAAGCCACCAACACTCAATGCCAGCCCATGAAAGCAGGCAGGAGTGGGGCAGTACTCTGCAAAGCCACAGGGGTGGAGCTTCCCAAGGCTGTGGGAGCCTACCTCTTATATCAGTGTGCCCTGTATGTGAGACATGGAGTCAAAGGAAATTTAATGACTGCCCAGCCAGGTTTCAGAATTGCATGGGGCCTGCGGCCCCTTTGTTTTGACCAATTTCTCCCATTTCTAATTGAAACATTTACCCAATGCCTGTACCCCCACTGTATCTTGGAAGTAAGTAATTTGCTTTTGATTTTACAGGCTCATAGGCATAAGGGACTTGCCTTGTCTCAGATGAGACTTTGGATTTGGACGTTCGAGTTAATGCTGGAATGAATTAAGACTTTGGGGGACTTTTGGGAAGGCATGATTGGTTTTGAAATGTAAAAAGGACATGAGATTTGGGAGGTGGGAGGGGCAGATTATATGGTTTGGCTCTGTGTCCCCATCCAAATCTCATCTTGAATTTTAATTCCACCTGTTAGGGAGGGCCTGGAAGGGAGATGATTGGATCATAGAGAGTTTCCCCCATAATGTTCTTGCAATAATGTGAAAGTTCTCAAGAGGTCTGATGATTTTAAAAGTGGCAGTTTCCCCTGCACTCACTCTCTTTCCTGCCACCATGTAAGACATGCCTTGCTTCCCATTTGCCTTCTGCCATGATTGTAAGTTTCCTGAGGCCTTCCCAGCTATGCAGAAGTGTGAGTCAATTAAACTTCTTTTGTTTATAAATTACCCAGTCTCAGGGAGTTCTTTATAGCACTGTGAAAACGGACTAATACAGGGTCAATATAACCAGTCTATATTTTGCACATTTATATAACATTTACTACATGGCCAATCAATTCCATCACTAGGCATGTACCCAAGAGAAATGAAAACAGATGTCCTCATTAAAATGTATACATAAATGTTCAATGCTGCATTATTCATAACAGCCAAAAAGTGAAAACCATCTAAATGCCAATCAGTTTATGAATGGATAAACAAAATGTGGTATATCCATACTACAAAATATTATTCAGCAATCACAAATAGCAATAACAAAACCTGACATATGCCACAACATAGATGAGCCTTGAAAACATGCTAAGCAATAGAAGCCAGTCACAAAAAACACGCATTATTCCATTTATATATTTTCCAAAATAGGCAATTCTACAGAGATAGAAAGTAGATTAGTGCTTGCCTGAGGCTAGAAGGTAGCAGGATATGGAATGACTACTAATGGGTACCAGGTTTCTTTTTGGAGCAATGAAAACATTTTAAAATTAGATTATGTTAGTGATTGCATGACTCTGTGAATATGCTATTTACAAACCATTGAACTACATATTTTAATAGATAAATGTTATATGTGAATTATATCTCAATAAAGCTATTAAAACTGCCATAGAAAGCCCAGCACTCCAAATTAATCATTCATTTCTTACATTTAACTCACCTTTTGACTTCATAGATGCCCTATTTGACCCCATATCCTATGCCCTTTCCTCACTTGAAACTCCTTCATTGTGCCCTCTGGAACACAAGGTCAGTCATCCGCAAAATCTTTATCCTCATCCTTTTCTCTCAACATTCTCTTCAAGTTCTTGCTGTAACTAAAACTTGCCCTAGATGAGGCAGTACTTGCCCTCCAACTTTTTCAAATGATTTCTATTTGGTCTTACACATTTCATATTTCAGGACTTGGAGGTGTCTCTATATTATCAATTTTCTCAGATATGTGAATAAAGAATTCTTTTTAAGCATGCACTTTTAAAAGATTACTTCAATATATAGGACTGCCACTAACATTTACAAGTCCTGGGAATAGATACAAGTCTGAGGGCCCCAGCTCACAGCCACCTTCCATCCTCTTCCCAATCCAGGCTCCACCCCACACAACAAAGGGGCCTTATGTGTACTTGGGTGCACACCATAGCCACATATCTAAGCTCATTCCACCCCATTCCCTTCAAACAGCCATTCTTTTGCTACCCATGGGGCCTATCATCATCTACCTTTGAAGGAATGAATTCAAGAAACAGGCTCACCCCAGCCCTGGAAGCCAACTCAGGACCATTTGGGCAGAGAATTGCAAGATCTCATATACTAGGTGGGAGTCTAGAAGGGTTTACCAGTTCTGGGTGACTTCTCTTCTTGGTCCATGGAATACTTACTCTACAGAGAGGGACATGGCAGGAGGAGGGCCACCTCTGAGCCTTGTAAAATGTGAAACCCAAAACAGGAACCTCATTTATCTGAGTCTGAGGATGATACAACCATTATATCACTGTATGTATAAGATTACTTATAATCTAAAAATGTAATGTGGACTTACCCTATATGTTGACTTGTTTTGAGAGTGAAATGTCCATCATCTTTGAACTGGTCAATGTTAAACTTATTCAAAACAATTCTTCTTGAGTTTAATCTGCTTTCCTAGATGGTCTGTTCTGTTGAAAATAGTATTTTTGGAAAAATATATGAATAAACAATTTTCCAAGCAAAGATATATAACTAGTCCTCGAATACACAAACACATGTTCAAAGCCACTTATCATTAGAGACATGCACATTAAGGCAACACTGAGATACCAGTTCTCAGCTATCAGATTGGTATAAATTTTAAAATGTGACAGCACACTCTTATTGGAGAGCCTGCAAGGAAGCAAATGTTACCTTTCAACATGGGAATCATACCTCTAGGAATCTATCCTGATGCCACACCTCCCACAATTCAGAAACATATATGAGGACTGTCCAGTGAGCAGCATGGCAGGAGCCAGCAACCAGAGCAGCCCTGGAACAGAGGCAGCCACCGCCGTTCCAGGAGCCCAGCTGAGTAGGCCATGGCCTTGTCGATGTTGCTGAATGGGCTTTACTGAACAGGCTGAAGGAGGAGGACAGAGCCCCTCGTCAAGCTCTTCATCAAGGCTGGCACTGATGGTGAAAGGACAGGAAACTGACCCCTTTCCCAGAGGCTCTTCATGATTCTTTGGCTCAAAGGAGTTGTATTCAGTGTTACAATTGCTGACCTGAAAAGGAGGCCTGCAGACCTGCAAAAACTTGCCCCTCAGGACCCACCCACCATTTATAACTTTCAACAATGAGGTCAAAACAGATGTAAATAAGATCGAGGAATTTCTTGAAGACATCTTATGCCCTCCCAAGTACTTAGAGCTTTCACCAAAACACGCAGAATCAAATACTGCTGGAATGGACATCTTCGCCAAATTCTCTGCATATATCAAGAATTCAAGGCCAGAGGCTGATGAAGCACTGGTGAAGAGTCTCTTGAAAACCCTGCAGAAACTGAATGAATATCTGAATCCTCTCCTCCCTGATGAAATTGATAAAAATAGTAGGGAGGACATTACATTTTCTATACGTAAATTTCCGGTTGGCAATGAAATGACATTAGCCGACCTCCTGCCCAAACTGCATATTGTCAAGGTGGTGGCCAAAAAATATCACAACTTTGATATTCCAGAAAGAATGACTGGCATATGGAGCTATCTAACTAATGCATATAGAAGGGATGAGTTTACCAATACCTGTCCCCATGGTAAGAAGGTCGAAATAGCCTATAGTGATGCATCCAAAAAACTCAACAGGTAAAATCACATTTATGATAGAGATGTCTTTACGTCTTCCCCTAATATGCTTTTCCTAACAGACTGCTCCTTTTTCTACGGAGTAGAAATTGTATTTTGCACGAACATGCAGTTATTCAAGGTTAGGGTCAAGGATAGACAAGCAAGGTATAGTAGTTATCCTAAAGTATACACTCCTAAGCCCTATTATTTTAAAATCCTTTTACCCTGCCTACCCCTCGTACCCATGTCCCCCTCTCCTCAAATTTGGAGACACTACATCACAGACTTTTCACTTTGGATTGAAAGATTCACCCTGGGGCATGAAAGCTTTAAGGGAACGGATAACTCCTCCCTCCTCAGGCCCGGTGCCAAGGCGCAAGGCCACTTGGGCCAGCAGTTTGCATCAGCAACATAGCAGAAGCAGGAAGAGAGCTGGCCGAAAGACACGTACCTGCTGAAGACCAAGAGAGAGGCCATCCGGGTACCGCCTAGCAGTTACATCAGACTGAGAGACTGCCTATTTACAGGAGACTATAAAACCCCTGCCCCGTCCTCATTTGGTGCTGACG
>NW_026652293.1:70479063-70655890 GCF_009828535.3 Hylobates moloch | reverse complement strand
GTGTTGTTTGTTGGTGCACTCTCGGGGTTCGAACCGATAGAAGAGCCTTGCATAGAGGTAATTTGCCATCTCTTAGGAGCCCTCAGCATTGTGCCCGTTAATATAGAGGGCCGAAATTTTCAGGTGCAGTGTTTAATATTAAAATAGTAGCCATACTTCATCAGGCAGCCCCAAACTGGTGCATAATGCATGGTACCAAAAATTTACGCAATTTTTAGAATTTTGTAAAATTTTGTAAAAGTATATAAAAGGATTGCTACTGTATCAAAAATATTGTTTCAATTTAGTTTATCCTAGATATGTACTAAAGAATATTACCACCAGAGAAGAAAGCCTTCTACAAAACGTCACTACACTAGACTTTGCTGTTTTGCTTTGTAGATTAAGTTTTTTCTTTTCTTTTTTTTTTTTTTTTTTTGAGACGGAGTCTCGCTCTGTCACCCAGGCTGGAGTGCAGTGGCGCAATCTCGGCTCACTGCAAGCTCCGCCTCCCGGGTTCACGCCATTCTCCTGCCTCAGCCTCTCCGAGTAGCTGGGACTACAGGGGCCCGCCACCACGCCCGGCTAATTTTTTTGTATTTTTAGTAGAGACGGAATTTCACCGTGGTCTCGATCTCCTGACCTCGTGATCTGCCCGCCTTGGCCTCCCAAAGTGCTGGGATTACAAGCGTGAGCCACCGCGCCCGGCCAGATTAAGTTTTTTCTTTTGCCTAAAAGCATTTATCCTTCGTACCAGCTGTAACATCTGACACGATGTAGATGCTAAAAGTTTGGAGGGAGGGAGGGAGGATTTTCTCAAGAACTTCCTCAAGCATTTTGTCCTTATAAGATAAACCGATACGTACCTTATACTCTCTCTAAATTTGTTTATTATATGTATTGTGCCCTATGCCGTTCATTTGAAACATTATTGCTTTCTTCCTTTAGTTTACATAGCTCATTTTTAGGTGATCATAGAGCTTGCTATTATTTGTAGATCTCTTCAGCAATACTACATAAACTAATATTCAGTTTAGCTAAGAAGTAAAATGATTAGTAATGTAAAAATTAACACTTACAGAAATTAACCTAAGGAATGACTAGTGGGTTTGCCAAAATATCAAGTAAATTTTTGTTTCTAAAGCATATTTAATATAGACACAGATTACCAACAGATTACCAACTCTCTCAGCCCCTTTACCTTGTGTAGAGGATTGTTCATTCTTTTTGGACTAAATTATAGTCATGGCGAGTGTGTATTTACTACAATCTTGCCTGATCTTACTCATTTCACTTCCTTGAGTCAAATTTGTCTATAACCAAGCTAAGGAATAGCACTCTGCCTCTTTGGGTTTTGTTTTGTTTTTGAGGGCTTTTTGTTTTGTTATTAAATTGAAGTCCTAAATAAGAAATTATTTGTCCTCTAACAAGGGAGGATGAACTTGCTGACACTTGGCTATGTATTTATTCTTTATATAAAAAAATCAAATTTTCTAACTACTACTCCAAAGACTGGTTGTGAGTATAATATATTTTTACTTTTTTTTTTTTTTTTTGAGACGGAGTCTCGTTCTGTTGCCCAGGCTGGAGTGCAGTGGCACGATCTCAGCTCACTGTAACCTCTGCCTCCCGGGTTCCAGTGATATCCTGCCTCAGCCTCCCTAGTAGCTGGGATTACAGCCGTGCGCCACCATGCCCAGTTAATTTTTGTATTTTTAGTAGAGACGGAGTTTCACCGTGTTGGCCACCCAACCTCGGCCTCCCAAAGTGCTGGGATTATAGGCATGAGCCACTGCGCCCGGCCCATTTTTATTAATTTTTGATACCTAACTTGTACAGGAAGTACTATTTCTCATAGGCTATTTTTTTTTACATTTTAAGTGTATTAATTTGAAATCACAATGTCTTCTCCCTTTGACATGCTAACACTTAGTAAGCACTGGCTTTATTGAAGCAGCTTTTTATAAGCATACTTCATTTTTTGAACCTATCAGTAATTAGCTTAATATAGAAAGTTACAAAAAGCTCCATATTGTATCCATTTGACTCAGGGAGATTCCTTTGCCTTACCTTTCTTAAAACTCCTTACTGCTGATCAAAGTTTAAGCACCCATCCTTTTGTAATAAAATATTGGATGATGATTTATCTGGTTCAAGGAAGAGGCACTATACAGTTATCTATTGAGAAATTATTTTGCAGTAGCTTTGGTGAGGCTGTCCCATCTGTACAGTACACAGGCAGGGATTATCGCCCTTCACCTACTCTCAAAATAGTGGCAACTTGGCATTCATTCCGGTGATATTGGACCTTGTTTTATAGCTGAATGTATAAAAAAGATTCAAGAGAGGTGAGGTTCGTTCCTTCCAGCGAATGGTGGACCAAGTGGTGCAGAGTGGAGGGCTAACAGAGGAAAGAGCTTCATTCTTCAAAACAGAGTGATGAAAAACACATTCTGAACTGCAAAGTATTTTCATTTTTATTTATTCTCTTCATTGTTTTTTATTTATCCAGTGATTACACTTGGCCATTTATCTAGACATTCAAGGAAGGCAGGTCTATTATGATGAAGGCAGAATTATTTTTCTCTGTAGAAAGACAGATACTACTTTATCAGGGACGTTAGTCAAATGCAATGAAAACTGGCAAATGGACGAATGCTAGTAAAAAGTGTGATCCTACAACATGCTTTTACCTCAGTGTATGTTTATGGAAAGATCATAGCTTAAAATCTTGAGAAATTTGGGACATAAAAGTTTTTATGGTAGGCAATTCATGTAGTTTATGAATTAACATAATGGAAAACATCTGATTCTATTTTTAAAACTAACAAATCATTCCCCTTCATGTAAACACCTTGTTTCGTTTTACTTAAATGAGGAGATTGGAGTCTGAATGGAAAGTCTCGTTTTCCAAGGGATTCTGAGAAATTTTCATATTTAACATTTGAAAGCGCTCTACTGTTCTAGTTGATAAAACTTCTCTTTTTTGATGTAGATGTGAATTTTCTATACAGTTCTATTGTCTTCTTTTACTAGGACTGTTAACTTTTGTGATAAAATTCAAATAAGATTTTATTTCTTGGTAATTCTGGCTTTCAAAATTTATCTTTAAACCCTTGAACAATCTATATATAATTAAGAGATTTCTGACATTTATTCTTACACTAAGTGAATCAATCCTAGGATTTAGGCATGTTAACTTTACTTGTGTTGTGTTTTTAATCTCTCCAGAGTTACATGTAGATAGCTTTTATTTCTGTGCACTTAAAAATCCCATTTAGAAAATACCTACAAATTAAAATGGAGAGGAAATAGAAATGCATTTTTTCATGAACATTTTGATACACATTTCATCAAGTTTATTAATTCACCCATGTCTTAGATCAGTTTGAATTAAGCATTGAATTCAAAGAGAAGGGAGCATTCATTGTTGATATATATGGGCTTTTATAAACTCCATCTTTTATAAATAATCAAGTTTGGGCCACACAAATTATATTTTTATCATGGAAAAATTTGAACTCCTCAAGGCATAATGCTGAACAGAATTGGAGTATTTTCTTTAGAATTTCTTGAAGAGGCAAATGAAAGCTTATTATTGAATACATGTATCTTCTTGGAACATCAACATCAGTATACTGTTAGCAGCTATTGTATTTAAAAATAAAGTGTATTTTTACTATCCAAAAAAACAGAAATATATATGAGTGAATTTGTACACTGCAGTGTTTTTTATAATTGCAAAACATCAGAGGAGTATTGTTTAAATTACACAAAGAACCTAAATGCCCCTACATAGGAGAGTGATTGAGTAAACATCCATGTGATGTAGTATTACACATATAAAGAAGGATGAGGAAGATCTCTGTGAACGGATACCAAGTGATTCCTGTGATATGATATTAAGTGAAGAAAGTAAAGTGCCCATATTATTGTAGACTACGCCTCATGTAAGAAAAGGGTAGAATAACATAGACATGTATCTGTTCATTTCTGTAAAGAAATGCAGGAAGTATAAACCAGAAACTAAAAAGAGTAGTTACCTATGGAGGGTAGGTGTTAACACAATGGGAAAAAAAGAAGAAAACAGGAATGGGTAGTGACAATTCTTCGAATATTCTTGTTTCATAGCTCTAATTCTTAAAACTTCTATAAGGTTTCACATATTACAAAATATCCCAAAACATGTAAACAGTTAAATTCAGCCAGGATGGAGAAGGAAAGACTCAACATAAAATAACACAGTAACAAATGAGCCTAAATGAATGACTACCTTAATACCACTGAAGACGTTTAGAAAGAAAAGAATTAACCAAACAAAATATCTTTGGAAAACAATGTTTTAATTGGACATTGTAAGGCTAAAGACAAAGAACTCTATACAAAAAAACTGTAATCTAATTAGTAACTTTGTTTCTCACAGGATTTTGGTTTAGCAATTCTAAAGCCATTTTATATTTATGCTAGGATTGAACAAGTAAGTAAATATAGGCGATAATTAGAGCCAAGTTTCTCATTGTTTGGGAACATATTCCTTACAAATAAAGAGTGAGGAAAGACTGGAATGAAATGTGTAGGTGGGGGTTGGAATTAGAGGTATCAATTTGAAAAGAAGCAGGATATTTTCATAGTGTCAAAGTATCTCCTCCAAGATATTTATTAATTACAAAGGGAAAAGAGAAACTTCACAATTAAGAAATCCAGCAGACACCACCTTAACTAAGTGATTAAGGTTAACATCACCAGCAGTAAGACATATGAATACAATGTGCCCTTGGTATGATATACTAAGGACAGCACAGCTTCTCTGTGACATACCTGTCAACAGTGCTGTACCTCAATCGAATCATGAGGAAACATTAGACAAAGCTAAGCTGAAGGGCGCTCTACAAAGCAGCTGACCAGCACTCTTCAAAAGTGTCAAGGCCATGAAAGACAAGGAAGGGCTGAGAAACAATCATATATTGGAGGAGATTCAGGAAAAATAACAACTAAATGCTGTTTGAGAACCTGTATTGGATACCAGAATAGAAAAACGACATTCGTGGAAAAGTTGGTGAAATTTAAATAAGGTCTATAGTTGTGTTTACGCTACTGTACCAATGTTAATTTCCTGATTTTGATCATTGTGTTGTGGTGACAAAAGATATTATTAAAGGTAGTTTGAAACTCATTTCCTTAGATACCTGTTGGCTGGTTTATAAATCAGTTTTAAAAGCTAGTCTCCACTTTTATACCCTGATTGATTTCTGGGCTTGTGAGATTTTGAGATCTAGCTCAGAGTCCTGGAAATTTCCTAAAATTCTATGGATGCAAAAGTGGAGAAGCACGTAGCAGCTAAAGAGAGGAGAAATGTGAGAACAGCGGTATTATCTGCAAAATTGCATCTGTAATTTAAAGGCACTTAGACAATACACTTCATCCAAATTAATTAACTGTGCTACTGGAACCTGAAAGTCCATTGTTCGCTATTAATGCTTTTTTATTTTTAAGTCCATTGTTAGCTACATGAGCTAGACATAAAGTCTTTTGTTCTTTATTAAAATGTGAGACAAGATAACACATGAAGTCATCATCAGCTATTAACACTTCAGTGTTTGTTTATTCATGATACTCTTTAATGTGAAGACCACATCCTTAGAATAGAATCCTGTAGGAATAGGGCTCAGGACATTCATGCTTTAGAAAGTGAAGGATACAGGGACTCTGCTCAAACATCAACTCACTTGGATGGCATCTGACCCCGTCTGGACTAGGTGGCCATCAAGTACTACACTCAGCCTCCTGGGATTTATATGCTATAGCATTTAAGCGCTGTCACCCTCTGTCTCCCTGACTCCCTCCCTGGTGGCAGAATTTTTCCTCCATTTTAAAAATTTTATTTTTAGAACCTAGGATGATGCCTAATAGTTACAAGATATACAATATTACATTGTCAAATGATCAAGGGAAACATTTCATAGTCCTTAATCCTTCTAGTATAAAACATCAAACAAATTTCATGTAGAATATCTCTTGGTAGCTATTAATATTGTGAAATTGTCTTTGTTTTAAAAACATTCACACGTTATGATTAATGTATTTTAAGCATATTTATGTGATCCATCTTTACAAATTCAATAATTCCTTTTCTAGTAAACACTAAAACCTATTAAATCAATAACATTGATTTATGTATACATATAGATTCATAACCTAAATATATTTATATTTTATACACATATTTATTTGCATGCTATAAAATATAAAATGTAGATATATTTTTCTATAACTTAATAGGTATCTTTGCCAATTCAGAAAACAAATTTCTGCTCCAGAGCTGCTCTGACTTAGGCATCTGTTTCCTTTAGGTGTCTGGTTGAGAAAGTACTCAGAGGGTAGAGGATATTTGAGCAGGGTAGAGACCCATTAGACAATTTTGTGTGGAGGTCAATACAGGAGGTAAATTGTCTACTTTGGTTAGAAGGTGCCTGGTTTATTCACTGAGACTTGATTACAACAAAAGATAGAGTCACACAGATTGGAGTGACTTGGAAAGTAAAAGAAAATGACAAATATTCAGTCTGAACTTCCAGCTACTACTCAAGAGAGCATTAGGAAATATAAACAAGAAGACCTTCATATAGGAAAAGCTTTACACAAAGTTCTTTTAAAAATAGATTTCTGGGATGGGCGTGGTGGCTCATGCCTGTAATCTTAGCACTTTGGGAGGGCAAGGCAGGTGGATCACCTGAGGTCAGGAGTTCGAAACCAGCCTGGCCAACATGACAAACCCTCATCTCTACTAAAAATACAAAAATTAGTCAGGTGTGGTGGCAGGTGCCTGTAATCCCAGCTACTCAGGAGGCTGAGGCAGGAGAATTGCTTGAACCCGGGAGGTGGAGGTTGCAGTGAGCTGAGATCCTGCCACTGCACTCCAGCCTGGGTGACACAGTCTTGACTCCATCTCAAAAAAAAAAAAAAAGAATTTCCTACTTCTATCATCAAATATTCAGGTATAAAATAATTAAGTGGGTTAAATTTGCAAATCCCTCTCTTTCCACTCAGTTAGATGTAAGACCATACAAATTTAAATATCTTATGAGTTGGCTTTTAGCAAGGAAATATGAAACTGAGTATACAGTGTTCTTCTCAGCCACTAGCCTATTGTTCAGTGACACTTCCCTGAACTGTGTTAGACATGATAAAGGTTGCAAAGAACACTGCATAGCCTCATCCATGCTCATGGTAAGGAAAAGACTGAATGTATAGCAACAAAGAATACAAACCCATATGGGAGTTAAATTCCATCACAGTCAAGCAATTGTCACCTATGCTCATCCATGCACTTTATTCACCAGGGCAGAAGCAATGAGGGGCTAAAAAAACAGATGCACAAATATTCAAGTCTAAGCTTCATGCCAACCTCCTCTAAAAAAATTCTCCCTCTCTAAAAGTTTGCTTAACTATCTAATCCAGTTCCCTTTATTATCAGCCCCCTTTAATTTCCACCATCCCTTTATCTTTCCACATAATTATTTTATCAATGAATATTTGATGACAGTTTGCAAGAAATCCATTTTCAAAAGCTCTTTTCAGAATATGCTTCTGAGTTTAATAATCTTAATGGGGTAAGCCTATTTTTAAGCTGAATAGCTCAAAGCCTTATTATCAATTCAAGTATGCTTATTTATTTATTTGGAATCACATTTCAGCAAGAAGAGTCTCTTAGAGGCCTTTCCTCATTTTTCTGAGCTGTAATTGCAATATTTCCGATGTTGAAAACTAAAAACAAGTTTAAATAATTTTGGAAGTGTAACTTTTTTCTAGCATAATTTTTTTATTTCATATCGTTATAAAATGTAACCACAAATGCTGCATCCTTATACAGATAAAGTAATTGTTGGGTGTAGCATTGCTATTGCATTTAAAAGAGCTTATGTCCATAAATGAAGACACCTTATAGGATGTAAACTGTTCTTTTAAAAATGCAACAATTTTTTAGGATGTAGTTAGCTGTATATAGCCAACAAAATTGAGTACAGTGGCTCTTTTTGTGCCTTTGTACAATAGACCATAACATTCTGAGACAAAGTCAAGCAGCAGGGGGAAGGGTTGGAGGATGAGAGAATGGAGGGTAGTTGGTAGAGGATATTAAGGGGAGGTAGGGTCTGAAATCAAAAGACAGGAAGGCCTGAACAATGAGTTGTAGGAGCTCTCAGATAACTTTGGAAAACATACACATGAATCCTTGTAGTATGAGGTAAACTCCATATATAGAACAGGCTACCCAATGCATGTGAGGCGTGTTGCATATTCTTTTCCTAATCAAACCTGCCTTTTCTTCTTTTCACTTATGCCTGTTGTGAAGATGCAGAGTCACCACAGACTCTGCCTTGCTTCTCACTCCAGCTCCCACATCCGCATCTCCAGTTGTTTCAACTGGGCTTCTTTAGACAGCTGCCCATTTTACAGCCCATGCCCTATGCTGGTTCTTTGTATTTATTTGTCTGCTCTAAGCCTGAATTTTTATCACACGTACAACCTTACAAATAAGAAGCATCCCCCTCCAAAGAAATTTACAAGAAATGAAAGAGAATAAAGTGCGAAGCAAAAAGTAGCATCATAAGAAGTCACCTTGAAGAAATAAATGGCAGTTGAAGCGAAATGAGCAAAGGATATACTGGCTTTTGACGTACAGGATGCTCCCATCAAGTGTCAGGAGTTCCATTATACAGGATCACGTGTCTTTCTTTATGACTCCAGTCCTATTACTTAACTTTGCAATAGGGAATATTAAAGTCATCGTAAAACTCTAAGTGCTACTTAGATTGAGTTTAAGATTTAAGAATTCATGGACGGGCAATACTTGGAATATTTAATTATAGCCATGTCTCAGAATGTAAATATTTAGACCTCGTTATACAAATAATGTCAGAACCACATTGTAAGTAGAATGCCGTTTTTTCTTTTTTTCTACTCCGTATCTGTTGGGAGACTCTACAGTAGACACTGGGAGACCAAAACTCCCTCTACAACAACTAGAAAAAAACAAACGAGGTACAAAAGTCATCTTTTTAAAGGTATCAGAGATCTGCAGAAGTCACAAAGGTTAGATAAATTAAAATTTCAGTAAGCAGAGAATCTCTTGAATGTGAGCTGTATGCACCCGCCAGAAAAACAGAACCCATAAGAGATAGATGCATTAAGAGAGTTGTTATGGGAATTATCTTACACAATTGTGTGATGGGCTAAGCAAGTCTGAAATTCACAGGGCAAGTGGTCAGGAAGGGAACTCAAAAGAACTCCAAATAGAACTCCATGGGTTGAAGCTAAAGCTGTTGTATATGGGAGAATTATTTGTTCTCTGGGGAAAGCCTCAGTTCTGCTTCTAAGGCTTTCGGCTGGTTATGTCAGGCCCACCTGGATTATCCAGAATTATCTTCCTTATTCAAAGTCAACCGATTAGGTATTTTAATTACATCTGCAAAATCTTATCACACCTACTAGTGTTGACTGAAAGACTAGAGACTGCAGCCTGCTCAAGTTGATACATTTAAAAAAAAACCAACATAGTCTGTCCCTTGTTAACTTTGTACTCTGCTAACAGTGCATGTGAATCATTATTCGACCCATGCTGCAATCACTTCTTACTTCACAGGACTGAAGCACAAGAAGATTCTCCCAAATCCCCTGAAAGGGTGGGTGACTTTAAGTAATTGGCAATACTTGGAGCCTGTCCAGAATCTGCTATTCTCTTAGATCAAGAAGCACAGTCTTGATTGTCGCCATAGTAGAGGCCATAAAAGTTTTAAGTATTTATGATTTATAATATTATAGGTATTTATGATGTAGTTCTGTGCCTATCTCTTCATTTTGAGGATTTCCCTTAAGATATAGGAAGGCCAATTTATCTACCTCACTTAATTTCATATAAATATATTGGGGAAATATCCTTTCAAATGGATAAAGAGGTTTCTTTTTCTCTTCAAAGATGAGACAGAATATTTTTCCTAGAGAAAATTTACCTGGTGTTCTCCACCAACCATTACATGTTTTTGGACCATCCCCTGTTTTCTGCTGAAACTGCTCCAGTACTAAGTTTATATTCAAAAATATCTTTATAACCCAAAGCCAAATCTCTCAGAAAACGTCTTTCAAAGTTGTCAAATGAAGTAGAATCTGAGGGGGAAAAGGGCTTCCATCATTTATTTCCTTTGGGTATACATTTATTGAATATTCTGATGTCCATTTTGTCAATGTAGAGGCAGTCCACAAGATCATTTCCAGCTGAATAACTCAGGCTGCCTGGTATTGATCCATGCTTCCTCCTGAGATCTGCACACCTGGCAGTGAGCCATGCAGACCACTAAGTCAGAGGCACTGTCTCAGCCATTGGCAAAGGGAATGACTCAGCTGTGCATCAACCATGAGCTAGGTTTAATGAACATTGAAGCAGAAAATTTACCATCTGGCTGGCCACGTGCATGCAGTGTCAAGCAAAACTCCATCAGCAGCACTCATTGCAGCTGAACTATAGCAAACCTGGTTGCATGCAGAGCCGGCACTGCATCATCTACACCAAACCCTGTGCTTAGCCCTGCAGTCTGTACAGCTCCACTTAACAATGACTCCACGGAGCAGCCCAGTTTGCAGTAGCAGGAGCCTCCATCAGCACCAGTAAAGGCCAGTCTCAATCTCACAGGCCTTCAGAACCCCCTCACACAAAGGATATACCCCCATGTTAAAAGACTGAACAGGTGTGCATCCAATTTCCTCGTCTATCTGCCCTCACAATGAACCCGAGGTTTTGATATGCTCCAAAAGTGCATGCTCAAGAAGGGGATCACCTAAAATGGTGGGCACTTGATTTACTAAATCCAGATGACAAAGACATCTGTCTTCCTTACCCCTTGGAAGCCAACTTTTTAAAGGCACAGGACCTACACTCCATTGGTGTTCTGATGCTAAAACTAGCCAGATCTGGCATTAAGTTTGGAGGCCGCCTACACCCTCACTCACACAACAGACTCTGAGCCATTTGCTTCCAGAGAAAGATAGCTTTTCAAGTGACCGGGGGTACCCTAACATAGTCCAGATCCCTTCATTGGCGCCGTCTAGCAGCTGGAGGCCTGAAGATCAGGCTAGATTGCAGTATTTGTAAACAGTCAGACTTCCCTGGTCTACCTTGTTTCTAAAATCAGCAGCCGAGAAGGAGCAGAGGAAGAATGGAGCATGCCAAAGTGGCACAGCTGGATAGTGATGGTCTCTCCAGGGTGAGCAGACCCTGCCACTCGAAATACCCAAGGGCAACTGCAATGCCCACCACAGCTAGGGGGATCCATAGGAAACGAGCAGCTTGCATGGAGAGCTACCACTGGCGCCTGGTCAAAGACCCCATCCCCACTTGTCTAAAGTCTCAGTCCACTGCATTTATCCCTCATGCCAAGTCTCCAACTTCCCCTCAAAGTTCCAAAGCTATTACCAGATCAACTTGTTGCTGGAGGGCTCAAGAGGCTCTCTGGATGCCAGTGTGACCCCAGGAGAGTCTCTGCGTGCCAGTGAGACCCCAGCCCCAGCTAGTTTCCAGGTTCTTGACACCATAACAAGAAACAATTCTGATGTGAGTCAGAAGGAGGTGAAAGGCAGGAAGCTTTTATTGTAAAGCGAAAGTATACACTTAAGAGAGAAGTCCAGGCATGCTTGTGAGAATAAGTCATGCACACAAAGCTTGAATTTCTAATTTTATGAGTGTTTCTTTAACTGAAAGGTGGAATAATCATTAGGTGTTCTGGAAAAGGAGATGATTTCAGGGATGTGCCTCCACTCCTACCGCCCCTTTCTCCCCTATTTGGGTTTGCCTGGAAGAGTCATGGACATGTCACCCAACTAGGATTTTGGCCATTTTCTCTCCCTTATTTTGGATTTTCTGTTATCCTGTGGTTTCTTTGCCTAGTTTCTGTTTTAGCTGTTGTTTGAGGTTTTCCATTTTCCTGTAACTACCCAGTGCCATTTCTATCTCATGCTGACACAAATGGGGACATTCTCTTCCCTGAGAGGTCATTATCTCCATAAATTGCTCTTCTGCCCTAACAGCTCCACCTTTCATGCCCTAGCATATGCCCAGAAGTATCTTCTAAGGCCACACCTAAACCATAGGCATCTATTGATTCTGCTCAGTGATTGGGAAGACGGGATGTCTCTCACCATTATTTCATTTGTTCCACAATCCCGATCTAAACCACATTGTCATTCTGGTCATTCTGGCCAACGCTGCCAACTGCACCAAAGTAACAAAGAAATAAAGGTTCAGCCAGGTTCTCAGATTATCAAGAGTAACACATCAGATCCAGTTAACGTTATTTTCGTCATGGATAAATGATGCTATGAATCTGTTTTGCCCCCCTGGTGCTTTCCTTGTTCTTCTTGGAGGTGTATCCAAAAGCTGGTGGTTTCAGCAGCTTGTATAGAATGGGAAATCTTCGAGGTGAGAGAAGCCTGGAATTGTGGGCTCAGTGACCCTACACTATTTTAAACTTTCTTGGGAGAGATGAGTGAGACAGTGACCTCAAGAATTATTCTATTATCCTAAAACAAAATTTATAGTTGCACTATAGTTATAAACACCTTCTAGGTGAGGCACAGTGGCTGACACCTGTAATTCTAGTGCTTTGGGAGGCCGAGGCAGGAGGAAGCTCAAGGCCAGAAGTTTGAGACCAGGCTCGAGAACATAGCAAGACCCCATCTCTACAAAAAAAAAAAAAAAAAATGGTAAAAATTAGCTGGGTATGCTTGTGCATGCCTGTAGTCTCAGCTATTTGGGAGGATGAGGTGGAAGGATCGCTTGAGCCCAGTAGTTCAAGGCTACAATGAGCTGTGATTGTACCAATGCACTCCAGCCTGAGCAACAGAGCAAGATACTATCTCTAAAAATAAAATTAAATAATTTTTTTCTTAAACTTCTTTACTTCTGTATTTTATTTCTTGCTGTGTCATTGGCTTACTTAAGGATTTGATGTATCAGTATGGGTTATGATTTGCCTTGTGGATGATTCTTTTTGTGTTTTTTTCTATACTTACAAATCTTTTTACATGCGATTTAATGAAAAAGATCATATAATGGAGAAAAGTAAGTTATTATTTAAATTTTACGTTTGAGGGACATAGGGACAATAAAAGTACTTTTCAGAGTGACAAAAATGTTCAATATCTTGAAAGATATATTAGTGTCACAGGTATATGTATTTGCCAAAACTCATCAAATTGTACACTGAAGATCTATGCATTTCCAACTGGAATGTACTTAATGCAACAGAACTGTGTACTCAGAAAAGGTTTAAATGGCAATTTGTACATTATGCATTTTTAACCATAGTAAAAACTAGATCTGTGCATTTCACCATATGAAAATATATCTTAAAAGAAAGATATTTTAAAATCCTGTCCTTGTGTTAATTGACCATCTGCAGAACGTAAGTGATTGTATATTATACACACTACTTCCAATCCATGCTGTCTGAACTCTGCCTGTGATATGGGATTTTTATCCTTTCAAGGTGTATTCTTTTCCTGTTCCATTCATTCGGGCACCCTACTAGCTGCCTGGCACTGCTTTCAGAGAAGAGTACCTTCAGGGAACCACTTCTGATGCTTCTTTCACCACTTCTTCCAAGGATTGTATAGCTGCCTGGAAGTCCAGGCAGCAGTTTCTTTCCACAGCCACGCTTAAGTGATGGAATGAGGACCCCATGCCATGCTCAGTAATGACTATGGCCTTGGAGGAGGAAGTGTGCAGCTGTTCAGCTGACAAGTGTGAGATAACCTGACAATGAGTTACTGAAAAGCCCGCTCTCATAAAGGCTACCACAGCAAGGCAGTAACTGGTAATGCCTTTGTGGTTTTTCATTTCTCACCTCATGAAAAAAAAACATATATATATCGATCTTTTTGTAGAAAAAAATGTGTACAGTGAATACAAAAATGCCTTTGTCAAATGAGAATGTTTTCAACAGGAGTTCACAACAGAGATAAAGCAACAAGTTAACAGTCTCAGAGTAAAAGAACAAAGGGAGGTCTATCTAGGAAAAAAATTGATATGGTTTGGCTGTGTCTCCACCCAATTCTCATCTTGAATTGTTACTCCTGCAATTCCCATGTGTCATGGGAGGAACCTGGTGGGCAGTAATTGAATCATGGGGGCAGGTCTTTCCCATTCTGTTCTCGTGATAGTGAATAAGTCTCACGAGGTCTGATGATTTTAAAAATGGAAGGTTTCCTGCACAAGTTCTCTCTCTCTCTCTGCCTGCCGCCATTCATCTAAGATGTGACTTGCTCCTCTTTCTCTTCTGCCTTGATTGTGAGTCCTCCCCAGCCATGTGGAACTGGAAGTCCATTAAAACTCTTTTACTTCCCAGTCTCAGTTATGTCTTTATCAGCAGCATGAAAATGGACTAATACAGTAAATTGGTACCAGTAGAGTGGGGCACTGCTGAAAAGATACCCAAAAATATGAAAGCTACTTTGCAGCTGAGTAACAGGCAGAGGTTGGGACAGTTTGCAGAGCTCAGAAGAAGGCAGGAAAATGTGGGAAAGTTTGGAACTTCTTAGAGACTTCTTAAATGGCGTTGACAAAAATGCTGATAGTGATATGAACAATAAGGTCCAGACTGAGGTGGTCTCAGATGGAGATGAGGAACTCATTGGGAACTGGGGCAAAGGTGATATTTGTTATGTTCTACCAAACAGACTGGTGGCATTTTGCCCCTGCCCTAGAGATTTGCAGAACTTTTAACTTGAGAGAAATGATTTAGGGTATCTGGTGGAAAAAATTTCTAAGCAACAAAGCATTCAAGAGGTGACTTGGGTGCTGCTAAAAGCATTTAGATTTAAAAGGGAAGCAGAGCATAAAAGTTGGAAAATTTGCAGCCTGACAATGTGATAGAAAAGAAAATCCCATTTTCTGAGGAGAAATTAAAGCTGGCTACAGAAATGTGCATAAGTAACAAGGAGCCAAATGTTAATCTCCAAGAAAAATGGGGAAAATGTCTCCAGAGCATGTCAGAGGTCTTCATGGCAGTCCCTCCTATAACAGGCCTGGAAGCCTAAGAGGAAAAAATGGTTTCCTAGATGGGGCTAAGGGTCCCTGTGCTGTGTGCAATGTAGGAACTTGGTATCCTGTGTCCCAGCCACTCCAACCATGACTAAAATGGGCCAAGGTACAGCTTGTGCTGTGGCTTCAGAGGGTGAAAGCCCAAAGCCTTGGCAGCTTCCATATCGTGTTGAACCTGCAGGTGCACAGAAGTCAAGAATTGAGGTTTGGGAACCTCCACCTAGATTTCAGAGGATGTATGGAAACACCTGGATGTCCAGGCAGAAGTCTGCTGCAAGGGTGGGGCTCTCATGAAGTACTGTCTAGGGCAGTGCAGAAGGGAAATGTGAGGTAGGAACCCCCACACAGAGTCCCTACTGGCGGTACCACCTAGTGGAACTGTGAGAAGAAGGCCACCATCCTCCAGACCCCAGAATGTTAGATCAACCTACAGCTCACACTATGCACTTCAAAAAGCCTCAGACACTTAATGCCAGCCCATGAAAGCAGCCAGGAGGGAGGCTGTACTCTGCAAAGCCACAGGGTTGGAGCTGCCAATGACCATGGGAACCCACCTCTTGCTTCAGCATCAAGATCATTTTGGAGCTTTAAGATTTGACTGCCCTGCTGGATTCTGTACTTGCATGGGGCCTGTAGCCTTTGTTTTGGCCAATTTCTCCCATTTGAAATGGCTGTATTTACCCAATGCCTGTACCCCCATTGCATCTGGAAAGTAACTCACTTGCTTTTGATTTTACAGGATCATAGGTGGAAGGGACTTGCCTTGTCTCAGATTAGACTTTGAAGTGTGGACTTTTGAGTTAATGCTGAAATGAGTTAAGACTTTGGGGGACTGTTGGGAAGGCATGATTGGTTTGAAGTGTAAAAAGAACATATGGTTTGGGAGGGGCCAGGGACAAAATGATATGTCTTGGCCCCAGGGACAGAATGATATGGCTTGGCTGTGTCCCCACCTAAATCTCTTGAATTGTAACTCCCACAGTTCCCATGTTGTGGGAGAAACCTGGTGGGAGGTAACTGAATCATGGGAGTGAGTCTTTCCCATGCTGTTCTCATGACAGTGAATAAGTCTCATGAGATCTGATGGTTTTAAAAACGGGAGTTTCCCTGCATAAGCTCTCTCTCTCTTTGCCTCTTGCCATCCATGTAAGACATGACTTGCTCCTCTTTGCCTTCTGCCATGATTGTGAGGCCTCCCCAGCCATGCGGAACTGGAAGTCCGTTAAGCCTCTTTTTCTTCCCAGTCTATGTCTTTATCAGCAGCATGAAAATGGACTAATACAAAAATGTTTTGGTTCTTTACTTTGTTTTCATTCAAGTGCACTGATATGTGTTCAAGTGAAGCCCTAGATTTCTAGCAGATATCATTTCTGAAGCCTTTAAATTTATCAGCTTTGATAGTGATAGTTATGTATAAGTAATTTTTTTCCTACATGAATTCAGTTGGTTGAATCCTGTAAAATGATTCTCAGTGTCATACTCTGGTCCAGCATCTGGTCTGTATATCCTAAAACTGAAATTCTTCACTAATATATTTTTCAAAAAGAAAAAAAAATCAATTCTGTAGAAAAGTAGAATGCATACATTATAAAAACAAATGTCATTTTTAACCTGGGTCTTCTGATGTGAAAGTTTAAATTCACTGGCAAACACAAGTTCTCAGAAAAAAAAATGCAGATTAAAAAATGAAGCTAAATTTTACCAGATTAAATTGTTTAAGAGTTGGCTTTAGATTTTAAGATTTAGGACACCTAAAACTAATAAAAGAAAGAACAAATTCGAGCAAAGGTGTCTTAGCAAACTACATTTAAAAAGACTTAGAGGTTTTAGTTGACTATGAATTCATATAAATAAACAGTGGTATAACATTGTTTTATACATACTAAATTAAAGAAATTGACAGAGGTGAGTCTCAATTTTAGAGGTTTATTTTGCTAAGTTGAGGACATGCTCAGGAAAAAGGAACACAAAATCACAGGCAATATCTGTGATTCATGATTTTTCCAAAGCGGGTTTAGGGACTTCTTTATTTAAAGAGGAAAGAGCAGGCAGTAGGGAAAAGAGAAAGAAAAAATGGGGGCAAGGGTAGATAAAGGTGGCAAGCAGTTGCATTCTTTTGAGTCTTTGATCAGCTTTCTCTGAATTCACATTTCACATGTGAATGGAGAGATAAAGAAATAGCCAATTATGCATTCATCTTGTGCTCAGTGAATCTGCATTTTTATGTAAGACAAAGTAAACACAGAGGAGAGAAAACAGTCAAATATGCATTTGTCTCAGGTGAGCAGATGGATGGCTTCTAGTTCTGTCCTTTCTTCCATACCTGTGAAGATAAGCTATTAATTTACTTTGTCAGGGTGAAATTTGACACAACTGTCACAGGGTAAAGATCTTGGGGTCAGGCTGGGCACAGTGGCTCATGCTTGCAATCCCAGTGCTTTGGGAGGCTGAGGTGAGAAGATCGCTTGAGGCCAAGAGTTCGAGAACAGCCTGGGGAACACAGTGAGACTCCATCTCCATATATATATATATATATATATATATATATATATATATATATAGCCAGGCATATTGGCAAGTGCCTGTAGTCCTAGCTACTCAGGAGGCTGAGGAGGTAGGGGTGTTGCTGGAGCCCAGGAGTTGGAGACTGCAGTGAGCTATGATTGTACCACTGTACTCTAGCCTGGGTGACAGAGTAAGACCTCTGTCTCTTATTTATATATCTTGGGGCCCACAAGGAATTTACTTGTGAGCAAACTGTGAGAGACGTATGTAGCCTTTTATCTTTGTAGCTATCTATTTAAGAAAAAAATGGGAGGCAGCTTTGCATGATTCAGTTTCCAAGCTTGACTTTTCCCTTTGACATGAGTCTGGGGCCCTAAGATTTTTATTTTCCTTTCTAGATAGATAGATAAGCTTTTTTTTTTTTTTTTTCAAATTATACAAAACAATTCTACAGTAACAATGCATAATCGTTCATAATTTATAAGGAAGG
Source organism: Hylobates moloch (assembly GCF_009828535.3). NCBI lineage: Eukaryota > Metazoa > Chordata > Mammalia > Primates > Hylobatidae > Hylobates > Hylobates moloch. Next base: position 70,637,828 of record NW_026652293.1, on the reverse strand, counting down.
GTCTTCTCATACTTTCCTCTGTTTAGATGATACTTGGAGAATGACATCTATTTCTGGAATTACATTCATTTTAAGAAAGATATAAACTAAACAAAAATACATTTCAAACAGAATAACCAGAATTCTGAAGGCTCTAAAATTAAGTCATATGAGGAACTATTGAAGGCATTGAGTTTCTTTCCTTGAACAAAAAAAGACAAAAGGGTGCATATTTTGTTATCTTCACACATTTTAAGGGCAGATATTAGAGGATAGATTAGAACTATTTACATTGTATTAAGATATGAACCAATAGGACAACAGTAAAAGGCAAAATGTGATAGAAAAGACTGACACAGAAGGCACTAAATTCCCCTTTAGAAAGATGGTCATACATGTAGACCACAATTATATTAAACTGAAGGCTAATTTTTCTTGATATAGAACTTTAGATAGTTTGGAGATGGGAGATTCTTTTTAAAGGGGTAATTTAATTTCTCTATTACATTATTTCTTAATAGATAGCAATCATTCTTAATGTTGTTTTAGTATATACACCTTTTTTCCTCTAGATAATTTTAAGATTTTCTCCTTATCTTTGGTTTTTATAAATTTGACTATAATGTACCTAGGTGTATGATTATTTGTATTTATCCTGATTGAGGTTAACTGGGCTCTTTAGGTATGTGAGTTTAGAGTTTTCATCAAAATTAGAAATTTATCAGATATTTTTTCAAATAATTTTTTCTGCTATAATTTTTTTCTCTCCTTTTCTTCTGGGGACTCCAAAAACATGGTTTTTATACTGTTTGTTATTTTGTCACTAGTTATTGAGTTGCTTGCTTTCTCTCTCTCTCTCTCTCTCTGGGTGTGTGTGTGTGAGAGAGAGAGATTCAGCATAAATGAATTTCTAATGAATTTCTAATGTTATAATCACCCAACAAGTTCTTCCTGCCTGCTGCACAGACAAAACCAGTTCACTGAGACCGTGATATTGCACTAAAGAAAGAGTTTACATGCCTGTAATCCCAGCACTTTGGGAGGCTGAGGTGGGCAGATCACGAGGTCAAGAGATTGAGACCACCCTGGCTAACATGGTGAAACTTGTCTCTACTAAAAATACAAAAATTAGCTATGTGTGGTGGTGTGTGTCTGTAATCCCAGCTACTCGGGAGGCTGAGGCAAGAGAATTGCTTGAAACCAGGAGGCAGAGGTTGTAGTGAGCCGAGATCACACCACTGCCTTCCAGCCTGGCAACAGTGGGAGACTTCGTCAAAAAAGAAACAAAGAAAGAAGGAGTTTAATTAATACAACACCAACCACATGGAAGAACTGGAGAACTCACTCAAATCTGTCTCACTGAAAACTCAGAGATTAGAGTTTTTCAAGAATAGTTTGGCAGTCAGACGATAGTACATGTGTGCTGCTGATTGGTAAAGAATGCAATCATAGAGGTGTGGAAAACAGTCCTTGTGCACTAAGTCCACCTCTAAGTGGGGGCCACAGGGCTAGTTGAGTCAGGAGTCATGAGTCTGTGTGGGATCAGTCTGAAAAACATCTCAAAAGACCAATCTTAGTTCCTACAATAGTGATGTTATCTACAGGAGCAATTGGGAAGTCACAAATCTTGTGACCTCTGGCCACATGACTCCTGACAGTAAGGGTTTATAGAAACTATGTCTACATTTAGCAGAATTCAGGCCCCTCCCATAATCCTAATCTTGTGGCCTTTTATTCCTCTTACAAAGGCAGTTTCAGGGCCTGAACAAGGAGGAGATCAGTTTTAGGGAGGGACTATTACCCTTGCTTCAAAATTAAACTATAAACTGATTCCTCCCATGGTTAGCTTCACTTATGCCCAGGAATAAGTGAGGACAGCCAGCCTGTGAGGCTAGAAGCAAGATGGAGTCAGCCATGCCAGATTTCTCTAGTCGTTATATTTGCAAAGACAGTTTCAATGTCATGTCTTTGAGTTAATGTATTTTTTTATTCTGCAGTGTTAGATCTGCCATTAATCCTATCCAGTGAAGTTTTATTTCTAGAATTTCCATTTGATTTTTTTTTTGTAATTTTCATCTCTCTGATGGGATTCTCTGTAGTTACTCATCATATCCACATTTTCCTTTAAATACTTTAATATGTTTGCAATAGCTATTTTGAAGTCCTTTCATACTAATTCCAAAAATCTCTATTATTCGATTGACCTATTGGGTCTATTCAATTGACTGTCTTCTGATTATGAATCTCATTTTCTTGTTTCTCTCATACTAATATTTTTTATTAGATGCTGTACATTACAGATGCTACATTTTTGAGAGACTGGATTTCCTTTTCTTCCTTTAAAGGATGTTTAGTTTTCCTCTGGAAGGTGGTTCATTACTAATAGGTCAGCTGATTCACATCAAGGCTTGGTTTTACCCTTTCCAAAGCAGGTCTAGAATAGCCCTTACCTGAATCAGTGCTATCCAAAAGAAATTTCTATGATAATGGAAATGTTTTTTATCTGCACTCTTTTTAATATCATAGCTACTATCCACATATGACTATTGATTATTTAAAATATAGCTACTGTGACCAAATAACTGTGTTTCAAATTTTATTTCATTTTCATTCATTTAAATTAAAATAGCCATTTGTAGCTAGAAGCTAACCATATTGGAGAGGACAGTCTTAAGCTTGCATAACCCAACTCCTGAGGCACAACCTTTCTGTGGTTGCAAATAAATGTTTCATAAGTTAAGTATCATTTCTTCACTCCGACTCACAGGAAGTATGTCCTCTTGTGTCCTGTTTAGCTCACTGTTCTCCTGTGGCTATTGTCTGACCAATTCTTTCAAATTTCATTTTTATACATAGAGTTAGTATTCAGTCAAAGATTCAAGGGATCCTTTGTACAGATTTTTGGAGCCTTGCCTCTGTATAGTTCGCTCTTCTCCTTTATCCCATCCCAAAAATTCTAGCAACTTCAAAATCCCTGAGCTTCAATCTGTATTTTTTCTCTATTCAGTGACACCTATTGATCTCTATCTAGGCTCTACTTCTCAGTTGTGTGTTATGGGAACTGCCCCAGGCAAAAAGCTGGAGTGAATGTGAACCTCACCTCATGTGTTTCCCTTCACTGTGAGGATTACAGCCACACCCTGTCTATTGTTCAGTGCTGCAAACAGTTGCTTCACACCTTTTTGTCCATTTTTATAAAAGTTTACTTTGTGAGGGTAAATACTAAATCTAGTCATGACCTGATTCAGAAATAAAAGATTCCTTTCTTTTCTATGTGTTTGGTTTTTATTATATAAAACTTTTACATGATTGCAAATTTAAAGCAATATAACAAGGTACAAACCCATAAATGTCATTTCCAAACCTGCTCCCCTCTGTTCTGTTCCTTACCCTCCCCATAACTGAACATGTTATTAGCATTAGGTTTACATGACACTACTGTGTGTGTGTGTATTCATACCCCCCTTTCTTGTGTCAAAGAAAGCTTACTATAAATATTTCTCTGTACATTATTATATTTGTTTAAAAATTGATTTTGGACAGCACTAATTACCATTTATTGCTGCATAGTTCTTACGTATTTGCCATTTTTTATTCAAACAATCTTTTTTGAATGACACTTCAGTTATTTTCAGTTTTGTGCTGTTACAAATAATGCTGTGTACATTAGTCATTGCCAGTGTATTATTGACAGAGATTCCAATAAGTAGGATTTCTGAGTCAAAGGAAAAATCTCTTCATTTTACACTTTTATCTCTCTACAATTTTATGTGATACATAAATGTACTCTGTATAAACTGTATTATTTGCAGTTAGAAACCATTTTCTCTCTTATGGGTCTTGGTATGGTGTTAATCTACTTAACATTATCTTTCTCCATCCTCTTCCCAGCACAAATTTCTTGAACTTCTTTGAAATGAATTCCTTGTGACTTCTTTGAAATGAATTCATTGGGACTTCATTAAAGATATGACTTCTTCATAGAGGCATTCTCCAACATTTATCTCTCCACCACACACAGACACACACACGCCACACCATACCACACATACAGCACATACAGCACACACACAAAACATACACATCACACATACACCACACATGTACCACACGTATATACCACACACACACACCACCAATACACACACTACTTTCCACACACACACTACACACACACAGCACACATACACCACATGCATAACACACACACACCACAGACACAGAGCTACGTGGGCTCCTATCTGTTTCTGTCTCCCTCGTTTGTACTCAGGTTGCTGTCTCTTTCTATTCATTTGCTTTCTTCTAAAATGTCATTTTCTAAGATGGTCTCTTCTCTTTTTCTATAAGTTTAAGAGTTGCCTGGTAAGCAAAGCCATGCTATAACATTTGTTTAATGAATTCTATTTATGATCATAAAGTTACCATGAACACTGTCGTATTCTTTTTTTAAGATTTTCCTTATTCTTCAGCTGTTCTATAAAGATTTCATGTTCTCTACTTTCTAAGAAATGAGTGCTTTGTTCACTTGCTGTCCTTTGATCTCATATGTAAATAAAATAACTTTCATAATGATAAATCAGAGTGGCTAAGTGTCTCCTTTCTTTCATTTGTGAAATCCACAAGAAAAAATCAGTGGACTAGAAGATCCATATTCATCTCCAAACACCAGAATCAATGTAAATGCAGAAATAAATGGAGAAATGGTGTGTGTTGGGAAACGAACTAGTGTTGTAAATGTCTCTGTGCCACATAGGAGTTTAAGAAAGCTGAAAAGCCCTGCTAAGGAAGAAAATAACAACCCTCAATTAAGAGAGAAATAGTAGGATAAACAATGAAAATGAGAAACAGCAAAATGAATAGTGGAAAATAGTAAATCATATCTGTGTAAGCACAATTAGTGATAAATTAGCTTGGAATTTGATCATAATGCCCTTGGGAGAAAATTGTCCTTAGTGGGAAAAAAAAAAACCTTCAAAAAATTTATGAGAGAAAACTGTAGGTAAAGGTTGGTGATTAGCCATTACCCACTTTTGGACAGGGAAGGCATTGGATGATTAAAATACAACAAAATAGGTTAGACTTTAGAGATCAATATCCTCAATTCTATGGTGTTTATGACATTGATTAATTTATTGGAGAAGGCTGGGGAATCTGATAATATATTAAAGAAAAACAAATCTTTTGAAATAGTATATCATCAATAATAATTAAAAGAGTGAGGAACTACACAGGAATAGGTAGACAGATCAATGTAACAGATTAGAAAATTCAGGACAAGATACATAGATACATATGTGAGTTAGTATATGATAAAGATATTACTTCAACTACTGGGAATTTATCCAATAGAAATAAATAAGAATGTACACAAATGTTTGGTTATGGGGATATTTATAGTAGCACTGTATATAATAGCAAGAAACTTTTTTTTTTTTTTTTTTTTGAGTCGGAGTCTCACTCCGTCGCCAAGGCTGGAGTGCAATGGCACAATCTTGGCTCACTGCAACCTCTACCTCCCAGGTTCAAGCAATTCTCCTGCCTCAGCCTCCTGAGTAGCTGGGATTACAGCAGCATGCCACCATGCCTGGCTAATTTTTGTATTTTTAGTAGAGACGGGGTTTCACCATGTTGGTCAGGCTGGTCTCGAACTCCTGAGCTCATGATCCACCTGCCTTGGCCTCCCAAAGTGCTGGGATTACAGGCATGAGCCACTGCACTCGGTCTAAAAAATATTTTTTTTACTATTTTAGTGTATCTGAACAATTAAAATGCTAGAATCTATTAAAATTATTTCTTTAAAAACATACTCATTGACATGAGGAAATGTGGTATGAAATGGATTTCAGTGAATAAAATGCATCACAAATAGCACATATGGAATGCTAGTATTTTGAAAAAATTTGTACCCATAAGTAGTAAAAGTCTTCTAAACACATATATAAAACAACATTTGGAAATTTATACTCTGAAATGATATCCATTGTTCTTGGTGGTGGGATTATAGGCATTTTTTTTTCTTCTTTGCTTCTTAATTTTGGGCTCTTAATGAATAATAATATTAAAATGTAGTCACAATATTATTTTCAATGAAATATACTACTCCTAGTCTAATTGCAGTGAGCGATAATGAACAGTCTTACTGTCAATACATTGTTTGAAATAAAATAAACAACTTTAAATCTTTCCTATAGGCACAATGAAGAAGGATGAATTCTTCCTTCTCACCCTCTCCCATACTGAGTCTATTTAGATGTTAATTAACTGTGACCAAGTAGATGTGATTGATCAGTCTGGTAAACATGCTTTACAACAGTTTGTACTGGCTGGCTAAATACTCATAGAATTAGCTCAACTGTTAAAAGCAAATCAGAAAGATTGAGAAATTTCTCTTGGAGTTTATTCCATGGCATTTAAAACTATAACTGCCAGGGTTATATATACATGAACCCCAGTGGCTTCATAGCACCACATAGACACATGGCAAAATTATAACATGCCATTTAGGATGAAACCTACTACTTCTTTTACTCATGTGGAAACAGTTTTAAGCCACTGAAGGTTGGGTAATAAGACAAAGTTCCTACATCGGACACTTACAATTGTATCCTGCTGATTCTCAAAGCTGAACAAAGGAATTTAACAAGCTCAAAAAGACCCAAAATCTAAAGAGCCCCTACTGTGAGTTGAAAAGTAAACTGTAATTGCTGTTTGTTTTAAATTTGTATTGAAGGGTATGTGGGAAATCTTTCCAGAGAGGAAAAATAATGTAAATTTTTTACCCTCATTCAATTTCTTTGGCTGCTACTGTATTATTTGAAAGTATTCATCAAAAATTTTATATATCATTTAATAACATTTCAATATCGCAACTTTTATTTAACCCTCAACCATTTTGTTGCAAAGCTTGTGAGTTATTGTAATATAAAAACAGAGATTCTAATGTGCCTCATATAACTGGGGGTAAATACATTCTTACATTCTTTCAGTACTGGCAACATGACAATCTATCCCCCACCAACATCTACACAGTGAGAGGATTTGAGACAGGACCTCATAAGTAAGTGTAATGAATACCTGTTGAGATATCTTCAGATGGCTGCTCTGCGGACTTGGCATAACAGGCCATGAAGCCTCCCAAGACCAACAGACAAAGTCCCAGATGTCTATAAGCATGCCAATTATCAAAGAAACAGAAAATCGGAGAATGATTACAAATAACAAGACGAATGTCCAGCTTTGTCAGTTTGCTCGTCCGTGGGATCAAGAAATCTGTATGTCGACATTTTTCAATTTGTTAACACAATGCCCCCATTGTTACAGGCAGATATGAACTCCTCAAATGACTTATCCCTGGAGCTGCAATCTAATATGATTGAATTATTTTCATAAATAGCTTGTTCATATATTTTCTGCATCAATTTAAGATGTATACCCGAAGAGATAGCCCAGCAATTTCCCCAAACTGAATTTCTACAATTCTAAAGGAAAAGATTTTTGGCAGTAAGCCCATGATTGACCTTCTTACCTCCTGTCATCCTTCACTGAAGACAGGACACAATCAGTATTAAGAGCATGCATTCTGGAGCAACCAGGGGTGAGTCCTAGAGCTACTATTTACTGATGGTATAACATTGCACAGAATACCTGACATTTATGCATCTCAGTTGCTCATTTGTACAGTGAGGACAATTATAATAAATACCTCATAAAGTTATTGCATTATAGGAGATAATATAAAGTGCTAAGCACAAATAATAAATATTCAATTATTGCTGATGTTAATGGTATAATATTTCTCCTACTATCTTTACATTCAGCCTTCCATATCCATGGGTTCCACCTCCATGGATTCAACCAAACACAAATCAGAAATATTTTTTTAAAAGTATTTGTAGTAACCACTGCTCAAGGAAATAAGAGAGGACACAAACAAATGGAAAAAAATTCCATGCTCATGGATAGGAAGAATCAATATCAAGAAAATGGCCATACTTCCCTAAGTAATTTATAGATTCAATGCTATTCCAATCAAGCTACCAGTGACTTTCTTCACAGAACTAGAAAAAACGACTTTAAATTTCATAGGGAACCAAAAAGAGCCCATATAGCCAAGACAATCCTAAGCAAAAAGAAGAAAACTGGAGGCATCATGCCACCTGACTTCAAACTATACTACAAGTCTACAGTAACAAAAGCAGCACGGTACTGGTACCAAAACAGAGATATAGACCAACGGAACAGAACAGAAGCCTCAGAAATAATGCCACACATACACAACAATCTGATCTTTGATAAACCTGAGAAAAAGAAGCAATGGGGAAAGGATTCCCTATTTAATAAATGGTGTTGGGAAAACTGGTAGCCGTACAAGGAAAACTGAAACTGGACCCCTTCCTTACACCTTATACAAAAATTAACTCAAGATGGATTAAAGACTTAAACATATAAGACCTAAAACCATAAAAACCCTAGAAGAAAACCTAGACAACACCATCAGGACATAGGCATGGGCAAAGACTTCATGACTAAAACACCAAAAGCAATGGTAACAGAAGCCAAAATTGACAAATAGGATCTAATTAAACTAGAGGTTCTGCACAGCAAAAGAAATTATCATCACAGTGAACAGGCAACCTACAGAATGGGAGAAAAATTTTGCAACCTATTCATCTGACAAAGATCTAATATCCAGAATCCACAAGAAACTCAAACAAATTTACAAGAAAAAAACAACCCCATCAAAAAGTTGGCGAAGGATATGAACAGACACTTCTCAAAGAAGACATTTATGCGGCCAATAAACATATGAAAAAAAACTCATCATCACTGGTCATTAGGAAGAAACCACAATGAGATACCATCTCACACCAGTAGGAATGAAGATCATTAAAAAGTCAGGAAACAACAGATGCTGGAGAGGATGTGGAGAAATAGGAATGCTTTTACACTGTTGGTGGGAGTGTAAATTAGTTCAACAATTGTGGAAGACAATGTGGTGATTCCTCAAGGATCTAGAACCAGAAATACCATTTGACCCAGCAATTGCATTACTGGGTACATACCAAATGGATTATAAATCATTCTACTACAAAGACATATGAACATGTATGTTTATTGCAGCACTATTCACAATAGGAAAGACTTGGAACCAACCCAAATGCCCATCAATAATAGAATGGATAAGGAAAATGTGGCACATATACACCATCGAATACTATGCAGCCATAAAAATGAATGAGTTCATATCGTTTGCAGGGATATGAATGATGCTGGAAACCATCATTCTCAGCAAACTAACACAGGAACAGAAAACCAAACACTGCATGTTCTCACTCATAAGAGGGAGATGAACAATGAGAACACAGGAACACAGGGAGGGGAACATCACACACCGGGGCCTGTCGGGAGTTGGGGGCAAGGGGAGGGAGAGCATTAGGACAAATACCTAATGCATGTGGGGCTTAAAACCTAGATGATGGGTTGATGAGTTCAGCAAACCACCATGGCACATGTATACCTAGGTAACAAACCTGCAAGTTCTGCACATGTATCCCAGAACTTAAAGGATATTTTATAAAAAAGTATTCGTAGTAAACATGTACAGACATTTTTTCTTGTCATTTTCCCCAAACAATACAGTATAACAATTATTTGCATATCATTTACATTATATTAGGTATTATAAGTAATCCAGAAATAATTTAAAGTAGGCAAGAGGACGTGCATAGGTTACATGCAAATACCATTTTATAACAGTAACTTGAGCATCTGTCAATTTTGTTTTATGGTTTGTTTTTTGTTTTCGTACGTTATTGGGATACAGATGATATTTGGTTACATGAGTAAGTTCTTTTGTGGTGATTTGTGAGATTTTGGTGCACCCATCACCTGAGCAGTATACACTGCACCATATTTGTAGTGTTTTATCCTTTGCCCCTCTCCCCTCTTCTCCCCAAGTTCCCAAAGTCCACTGAATCATTCTTATGCCTTTGCCTCCTCATAGCTTAGCTCCCACATGTCAATGAGAACATACAATATTTGTTTTTCCATTCCTGAGTTACTTCACTTAAAATAATAGTCCCCAATCTCATCCAGGTCATTGCAAATGCTATTAATTAATTCCTTTTTATGGCTGAGAAATATTCCATCATACAAATATACAACAGTTTCTTTATTCACTTGTTGATGGATGGACATTTGGGTTGGTTCCAGGATTTTGCAATTGTGAATTGCACTACTATAAACATGCGTGTGCAACTATCTTTTTCAAATAATGACTTCTTTTCCTCTGGGTAGATACCCAGCAGTGGGATTGCTGGATCAAATGGTAGTTCTACTGTTACTTTTTAAGGAATCTCCACACTGTTTTCCATGGTGGCTGTACTAGTTTATATTCCCACCAGCAGTGCAGAAGTGTTCCCTGATCACCACATTCATGCCAACATCTACTGTTTTTTGATTTTTTTTATTATGGCCAATCTTGCAAGAGTTAGGTGGTATCACATTGTGGTTTTGATTTGCATTTCCCTGATCATTAGTGATGTTGAGCATTTTTTCATATGTTTGTTGGCCATTTGTACATCTTCTTTTGAGAATTGTCTGTTCATGTCTTTAGCCCGCTTTTTGATGGGATTGTTTTTTTGTTACTGATTTGTTTGAGTTCGTTGCAGATTCTGGATATTAGTCCTTTGTCAGAGGTATAGATTATGAAGATTTTCTCCCACTCTGTGGGTTACCTACTTACTCTGCTCACTGTTCCTTTTGCCACGCAAAAGCTCTTTAGTTTAATTAGTTCCCAGTTATTTATCTTTGTTTTAACTGCATTTGATTTTGGGTCCTTGGTCATTAAATCCCTACCTAAGCCAAGGACTAGGAGAGTTTTTCCAATGTTATCTTCTAGGGCTTTTATAGTTTCAGGTCTTAGGTTTAAGTTATTAATTCATCTTAAGTTGATTTTTGTATAAGGTGAGAGATGAGGATCCAGTTTCATTCTCCTCTATGTGGTTAGCCAATTATCCCAGCATCATTTGTTGAAAAAGGTGTCCTTTCCCCATTTTATTTATTTATTTTTTTGTTTTTTGAGACAGAGTCTCGCTGTGTCACCCAGGCTAGAGTGCAGTGGCGCGATCTCCACTCGCTGCAAGCTCTGCCCCCTGGGTTCATGCCATTCTCCTGCCTCAGCCTCCTGAGTAGCTGGGACAACAGGCATCCGCCACCACGCTCGGCTAATTTTTTTGTATTTTTAGTAGAGACGGGGTTTCACCATGTTTGCCAGGATGGTCTCAATCTCCTGACCTCATGGTCTGCCCGCCTCAGCCTCCCAAAGTGCTGGGATTACAGGCGTGAGCCACTGCACCTGGCCCCCACTTTATGTTTTTGTTTGCTTTGTCGAAGATCAGTTAGCTGTATGTATTTGGGTTTATTTCTGGGCTCTCTATTCTGTTCCATTGGTCTATGTGCCTAATTTTATACCAGTACCATGCTGTTTTGGTGACTATGGCCTTATAGTATAATTTGAAATCAGGTAGTTGATGCCTCCAGATTTTTTCTTTTTCCTTAGTCTTGCTTTGGCTATGTGGGCTCTTTTTTGGTTCCATAAGAATTTTAGGATTTTTTTTCCAATTTTTGAAAAATGATGGTGGTATTTTGCTGGAAATTGCATTGAATTTCAGTAGATTGCTTTTGGCAGTATAGTCATTTTCACAATATTGATTCTACCCATTCATAAGCATGGGATGTGTTTCCATTAGTTTGTGTCATCTATGGTTTCTTTCAGCAGTGTTTTGTAGTTTTCCTTGTAGAGGTCTTTTGACTCCTTGGTTAGGTATATTCCTAAGTTTTTTTTGTTTGTTTTTTGTCTTTTGCAGCTATCGTAAAGGGGCTTGAGTTCTTGATTTGCTTTTCTGCTTGGTCGTTGTTGGTGTGTAGAAGAGCTACTGATTTGTGTACATTACTCTTGTATCTGGAAACTTTGCTGAATTCTTTTATCAGTTCTAGGAGCTTTCTGGAGGAGTCCTTAGGGTTTTCAAGGCAAACAATCATATCGTCAGCAAACAGTGACAGTTTGACTTCCTTTTTACCAATTTGGATGCCCTTTATTTCTTTCTCTTGTCTGATTGCTCTGGCTAGGACTTCCAGTATTATGTTGAAGAGGAGTGGTAAGAGTGGGCATCCTTGTCTGTTCCAGTTCTCAGTGGGAATGCTTTCAACTTTTCCCCATTTAGTATTATGTTGGTATGGGTTTGTTATAGATGGCTTTTATTACATTAAGGTATGTCCCTTGAATGCCAATTTTGCTAAGAGTTTTAATCATAAAGTGATGCTGGATCTTGTAAAATGCTTTTTCTGCATCTATTGAGATGATCATGTGATTTTTGTTTTTAATTCTGGTTATGTGATGTATCACATTTATCGACTTGTGCATGTTAAACCATCCCTGCATCCCCAGTATGAAACCCACCTGATCATGGTGGATTAGCTTTTTGATATGTTGTTGGATTTGGTTTGCTAGTATTTTGTTAAGGATTTTAGCATCTATGTTCATCAAGGATATCAGTCTGTAGTTTTCTTTTTTGGTTATGTCCTTTCCTGGTTTTGGTATTAGGGTAATGCTGGCTTCACAGAATGAATTAGGGAGGGTTCCTTCTTTTCTATCTTATGGAATAGTGTCAAAAAGATTGGTACCAATCCTCTGAATGTCTGGTAGAATTCCACTGTGAATCCATCTGGTTCTGGCCTTTTTTTTTTTTTTGGTAATTTTTTAATTACCATTTCAATCTCACTGCTTGTTATTGGTCTGTTCACGGTACTTAATATAATGTGTATTCTGTGGTTATTGAATGAAATGTTCTGTAAATATCTGTTAAGTCCATTTGTTCCAAGGTATAGTTTAAATCCATTGTTTCTTTGTTGACTTTCTGTCTTGATGACCTGTCTAGTGCTGTCAGTGGAGTAATGAAGTCCCCCACTATTGTTGTGTTGCTATCTCGCTTCTTAGGTCTATTAGTAATTGTTTTTCAAATTTGGGAGTTCCAGTGTTAGGTGCATATATGTTTAGGATTATGATATTTTCCTGTTGGACAAGGCCTTTTACCATTATATAATGTCCCTCTTTGTCTCTTTTAACTGCTGTTGTTTTAAAGTTTGTTTTGTCTGATATAAGAATGACTACCCCTGCTGGCTTTTGGTGTCCATTTTCATGAAATGCCTTTTCTACCCCTTTGCTTTAAGTTTATGTGAGTCCTTATGTGTTACATGAGTCTCCTGAAGGCAGCAGATAGTTGGCTGGTGAGTTCTTATCCATTATGCAGTTCTGTATCTTTTAAGTGGAGCATTTAAGGCCATTTACATTCAATGTTAGTATTGAAATGTGATGTACCATTGCATTCATCATGCTCTTTGTTGCCTGTGTACTTTGGATTTTTTGTTTTTGGTTTTTAACTTGTATTTTTTTAATAGATTTTTAACTTGTATTTTTTTAATAGGTTTTTAACTTGTATTTTTTTAATAGGTCCTCTGTGATTTATGCTTTAAAGAGGTTCTATTTTGATGTGTTTCCAGGATTTGTTTCAAGATTTAGAGCTCCTTTTAGCAGTTCTCGTAGTGGTGGCTTGGTAATGGCAAATTCTCTCAGCATTTGTTTGTCTGAAAAAGACTGTATCTTTCCTTCATATATGATGCTTAGTTTTACTGGATACCAAATTCTTGGTTGATAATTGTTTTGTTTGAGGAGGCTGAAGATAGAGCCCCAATCCCTTCTAGCTTGTAGGGTTTCTGTTGAGAAATCTGCTGTTAATCTGATCGATTTTCCTTTATAGGTTAGCTGGTGCTTCTGTCTCACAGCTCTTAAGATTCTTTCCTTCATCTTAACTTTGGATAACCTGATGACAATGTGCCTAGGCAATGATCTTTTTGAGATGAATTTCCTAGATGCTCTTTGTGCTTCTTGTATTTGGATGTCTAGGTCTCTAGCAAGACCAAAGAATTTTTCCTCAATTATTCCCCCCAAATATGTTTTCCAAGCTTTTAGAATTCTCTTCTTCCTCAGGAACACCAATTATTCTTAGGTTTGGTCATTTAACATAATCCCAGACTTCTTGGAGGCTTTGTTCATATTTTCTTATTATTTTTGCTTTGTCTTTGTTGGATTGGGTTCATTTAAAGACCTTGTCATTGAGCTCTGAATTTCTTTCTTCTACTAGTTCAATTCTATTGCTGAGACTTTCCAAAGCAGTTCACATTTCTAAAAATGTGCAAAGTTTCTTGAATTTTCTATTGTTTTTTATTTAAGGTATCTATTTCCTTGAATATTTCTCCCTTCGCTTCTTGTATTATTTTTTGGGTTTCCTTGCATTGGGTTTTGCCTTTCTCTAGTGCCTCCCTGATTAGCTTAATAACTAACCTCCCGAATTGTTTTTCAGGTAAATCAGGGACTTCTTCTTGGTTTGCATCCATTGCTGGTGAACTGGTATGATTTTTGGGGGGTGGTGAGGAGCCTTATTTTGTCATATTACTAGGGTTGGTTTTCTGGTTCCTTCTCATTTGGGTGGGCTCTGTCAGAGGGAAGGTCTAGAGCTGAAGGCTGTTGTTCAGGTTCTATTGTCCCATGGGGTGTTCCCTTGATGAAATACTCTCATCCTTTTCCTAAGGATGTGGATTCCTGTAAGCCGAATTGCAGTGATTGTTGTCTGTCTTCTTGGATCTAGCCACCCAGTGAGTTTACCTGGCTCCAGGCTGGTACTGGGGGTTGTCTGCACAGAGTTCTGTGATGTGTACCATGTATGGGTCTCTCAGCTATGGATATCACCGTGAGTTCCAGTGGGGGTGGCGGGGGCAGGGGTGCAATGGATTCCATGAAGGTTTTTAGCTTTGGTGGCTTAATGTTCTATTTTTGTGCTGGTTGGCCTCCTGCCAGGAGGTGGCACTTTCCAGAGAGCATCAGCTGTGGTATCATGGAGAGGAACTGGCGGTGGGTGGGGCCCTAGAACTTCAGCTACCAGGGTGGGTAGGGAAGGACCATCAGGTGGGGGCAGTGTTTGGTTGTCTGATCTCAGACTCTCCTTCGGTGGATCTTGCTTTGGCTGCTGTCAGGAGATGGAGGTGAGATTCCCAGGTCACTGGATTTGTGTACCTAGGAGGATTATGGCAGCCTCTGCTGACTCAGGCAGGTTGTCAGGGAAGTGGGGAAAGCCAGCAGTCATGGGCCTCATCCAGCTCCCAAGCAAACCCAAGGGCCAGTCTCACTCCCACTGTGTCCTCCCCTGACAGCCCTGAGCCTGTTTCCAGGCGGTGGGTGAGATGGGCTTAAAAACTTGTCCCAGGATGTCCACCTCCCAGCTGCAGAAGGAAAGGGCTTGGCTCTTCCCCAGCCTGTGAAGTCTGCACACTGGATTTGCACCCTCCCACAAGTTCTGGCCAGGGGGCTTCTCACCTCATTCAAATTGTTGTAAAGTTCAGCTAGAGATTTCCTTCTCCCAGTGGCATTTTATCCCCTGTTCCTCTGGCCGCCCTCCCAATGGATCCTTGTGGTGCCAGGCTGAAATGGGCTGCTTGGGGAACCAGCGAGCTTCCAGGGCACTTCTGCTGCTTCCCCTACCCCTGTATTTTACTCGGCTCTCTAAATTGACTCAGCTCCAGGTAACGACAGAAACTTATCCCACAAACAGACCTTCACTTTCTCCAGTGGGGGTGTGTGTTCAGGAGAAGAGGGTCTCCCTTTCCCACTTCCACAGTTGTGACACTCACAGTATTTGAGGTGTCTCTCAGGTCCTGCAGGAGCAATTCACTTCCTTCAGAGGGTCTGTGGGTCCTCTCAGGATTGCTGGTTTGTTCTTGCAGTCGCTCTGGAGCTTAAATTCACAATACAAGCCGCCACATGCTGCTCTATCCAGAGCTGCAATGTAGTCCTGCCTCCTGTCTGCCATGATCTCATCGATGTCATTATCCTTCAAGGAGTCCTGAAATCAATTACCCACCAATACTGAGGAACGACTGTATTATTAATACTACCACTGCTACCCTAACTCTCCCTACTGCTGCTAATAAATTATACTGCCTCTGAGCCTGGACTAAGACAACTCAGGCAGAGCCTCTGTTCCTGCGGAGCTCACAATCTATTACCGATGGATAGAGAAGTAAATGAATGAGAGCAATAAAGTAGATGCTCTAATAAAATGTGTGCATAGGGTTCAGGAAAGACATGAAGGGAAGAAAGCACAAATTGAGACTTAGAGTTCTGAAGCAACCTTCAATATTCAGGAATTATTTGTAGCTCTGTAGGCTGGAAACTAGGGTGCAGTTTATGGGGCTGAAGATGGAAGTGGGGCCAAATAATGGAGGGGTGTCAAGACTGTGTTAAGGAGTTAATTTTTAAGATTTCTACCTTTTGAAAAACTCCGGTACTTTCCACATCATTTTCTTATTGTTCATGACAGGCTTTTGTTGTAGAAAACATTAAATCAATTTTACAGAGAGAAAATTAAGGCATGGGGTTGAGGATGTTAATATGACAAAAGTTACAGAACTAGTAAGTGGTGGTGTTGGTGCCTGAGCCTAGAGCTCACCCTCTCTTTTTCTCCCTGTTATTCATTAGTTTCTTTCAGCTTTATTGAGGTATAATGGCCAAAAACACAAGTGCATATATTTGAAGTGTACAATGTAATGATTTCATATACTTATATATTATGAAATAATTAAGACAATCAAGTCAATTAACACAACACTACCTCACATAGTTATATTTTTTTCAATTTTTTGGGTGTGAATACAAGACCTACTCTCTTAGCAAATTTCAGGAATACAAGCAGTATTATTTTATTTATTTATTTATTTTTTGAGATGGAGTCTCGCTCTGTCGCCCAGGCTGGAGTGCAGTGGTGCGATCTTGGCTCACTGCAAGCTTCGCCTCCCAGGTTCACGCCATTCTCCTGCCTCAGCCTCCTGAGTAGCTAGGACTACAGGCGCCTGCCACCCCGCCCGGCTAATTTTTTGTATTTTTAGTAGACACGGGGTTTCATTGTGTTAGCCAGGATGGTCTCAATCTCCTGACCTCGTGATCCGCCCGCCTCAGCCTCCCAAAGTGACAATGGTAACATGCTATACATTAGATCCTCAAAACTTATTATATAACTTATAACTGAAATTTTACACCCTTTGATCAACATTTTCCCTTTTTCCTCCACCAACCACATGCCCAGCTCCCCATTTCTGTTCTGGCAACTGCCATTCTACTCTGGTTTTTGTGTTTGTCTTTCTGTTTGTTTGTTTAGATTCTACATATGAATAATACCATATGGTATTTGTCTTTCTGTGCCTAGCATATTTCACTTAGCATAATGCCCTCCAGGTGCATTCATGTTGTTGTCAGTGGCACGATTTCCTTCTTCTTACGGATGAATAATATTCTAGTGTGTGTGTGTGTGTGTGTGTGTGTGTGTGTGTGTGTGTGTGTGTGTATACATACATATACATATACTCATAAGCGGTGATAATGGATCATATGGTAATCCTATTTTTAATTTTTTGAGGAAACTTTATACTGTTTTCATAATGGCTGTATCAATTTACATTGACACCAACAGTGTACAAGGGTTCCCTTTTTGTCCACATCCTTGCCAACACTTGTTAACTTTTGTCTTTTTGATGATAGCCATCCTAACAGGTATACGGTGATATCTCATCATAGCTTTGATTTATATATTCCTGATAATTAGTGATAATGAGTACCCTTTCATGTACCTATTAGCCATTTGTGTATCTTTCGAAAAATGTTTATTTAGGTCTTTTGTATATTTTTAACCAGATTATTTGTTTTGATGCTATTGAGTTGTATGTGTTCCTCAGGTATTTTAGATATTAACTTTATCAGATATATTTGCAGTTATTTTTTTCCCATTCTGTGGGTTGCTTTTTCATTTTGTTGATTGTTTCCTTTGCTACACAGAAGATTTTTAGTTTGATGTTGTCCTATTTGTTTATTTTTGCTTTGTTGCCTGTGCTTTTGGTGTCATAAAAAATCATTGCCAAGATCAATGTCAGGATTTTCCCCTATATTTTCTTCTAAGAGTTTTACGATTTCTGATCTTACATTTAAGTCTTTACTCCATTTTTAGTTAATTTTTGTAAATGGTGTAAGATAAAGGTCCAGTTTCACTTTTTTGCATTGATGATATCCAGTTTCCCAACACCATTTATTGAAGAGACTATCCTTTTGCCATTGTATATGCTTGACACCTTTGTTGAAGATCAGTTGACTGTAAATGCATGGATTTATTTCTGGGTTCTCTATTCTGTTCCATTGGCCTATATATCTTTTTTTGTGCTGGTATTATGCTGTTTTGATTACTATGGCTTTGTAGTATATTTTGAAGTCAAGTAATGTAATGCCTCCAGATTTGTTCTTTTCACTCATGGTTGTTTTTGGTTATTCAGGGTTCTTTGTGGTTCCATAAGAACTTAGAATCATTTTTTTCCATTTTGTGAAAAATGTCATTGGAATTTTCATAAGGATTGTATTCAATCTGTGGATTGTTTCAGATAGTATGGACAATGTTAACAATATTAATTCTTCCAATTCATGAACACAAGGTATCTTTCCATTTATTTATCTTCTTCAATCGTATTCATCAATGACTTCTAGTTTTCAGTGTACAGATCTTTCATTATCTTGGTGAAATTTATATCTAAGTCTTTCATTGTCTTTGCTCCTTTTGTAAGTTAGACTGATTTTTAATTTACCTTTGAGACAGTTCATTCTAAAATGGAAACCTATGAACTTCATGGACTTTAATGTCTGTATCTCTCCCCAGATTTGAGAAATTTTCA
The DNA here is from genome assembly GCF_009828535.3 of Hylobates moloch. Lineage (NCBI taxonomy): Eukaryota > Metazoa > Chordata > Mammalia > Primates > Hylobatidae > Hylobates > Hylobates moloch. The sequence continues at coordinate 70,619,027 of NW_026652293.1, read as the reverse complement.
GCCATTATTCCTTTAAATACTTTCTCTCTCTCTCTCCCTTTCTCTCTCTTTCCCATCTGGGAAATGCCATGTTTCACTTGATGGTGTTGATAGTGTCCCATAACTCTTCACTTTTTTCTTTCTTCTTTTTTTTTTCTCCTCTGACCTGCTTTCAAATTCATAGATTCTTTCTGCTGCTTGATCAAGTGTACTGTTGAGGCTCTTTATTGCATTTTTCATTTCAGTCACTGTATTTAGCAGTTCCAAAATTTCTGTCTGGTTCTTTTGTTATAACTTCCATCTCACTGTTGAACTTCTAGTTTTGTGTATTGCTTTTCTAATTTCATTGAGTTTTCTATACACGCTATCTTATAGCTCACTGAGTGTCTTTAAAACAATTATTTTAAATTCTTTTACTGGCAATTTATAGATTTTTATTTCTTTGGGGCTGGTTACTAGAAAAATAATTATGTTTCTTTGGTGATGTCATGTTTTCTTGATTTGTTGTATTTCCTGTAGTCTTGCATCAATGTTTAAGCATGTGATGGTACAGTTACCTATTCCAAACTTTATAGACTGGTTTTGGAGGGGAGAGACATTCACCTGCAGGTAGGTACCAGCACGCCAACTGGGTAGGGTGTGGCAGTTCTGGCTTTGGGGAATGCCTATCATGATGGAGTAGTCTCCATGAATATCCCATTAAGTGAGGTCAGCATTAGCAAATATTGCAGGAGAATTCAATGACTAAGGCTGTGGGTGTCTACAGTGGCAACAAGGACTGTTGGGGTCTTTGGTGGGTAAGGCTGCTAGGAAACTCCTGATCTCTTTTTCACCCAAGGGGGATGTCATGGCTGACAGGATCCATCTTGGCATTGGGTATGGCTTGTCGGCACCCTCCTAGTAGTAGTAGCAATAATGTCTAATGCACAGTTACTTGTGGAGCAGCCACAGAGCTGGAGTCTGTAGCACAGGCACTCACGAAGTGACACCATCTTCAGAGTCTGGGGTTCTGGATAGCTTACAGTGGCAGTGGCTCCAGTGCCCGTGATGTGGGCACACATGGAGCAACCTCAGAGTAAGATCTGGAGCATGGGCACATGAGAGCAGCTGCAGAGCCGACATCCAATGTACAGTCACTCACAGAATAGCCATAGCTCTAGGGTCCAGAGCCTGCATGGAGTTGGGGCTATGGGTGGCTGCCTTGGTCTCAGGGTGGCACAACAGCTCATTCCAAGCCAGGCACAGCAGCATCTCCCTCTCCAGAGTAGACAAGGTGGCAATGAATGCTGGTGTACTCTGCAGAACAGGCCACCAGGATTAGAACCAACTAACACTATGGGATGGATACTTTATTGTGAAAGCTGCAAAGAGTCTGCAGCTTTTTTGCTCTACTTTTTTTATTCTCCTTTTTTGCTCTACTTTTTTTTATTCTCCTTTTTTGCTCTACTGTGTTGCTGTAGCTTCTTAATTGGACTCTCGAGCCCTCCTGGGGCTATTTTCATTCACAAATAGCTGTCTCGTTGTTTTTTCGTGTGTGGGGCAAAGAAGGCTGATATCTCCTGCTCTGTCATCATGCTCACAGAATTCACACTCTTAACCTCTAAGAAGACTGCCTGTACTTAGCCAGTGAGTGCACATGGCTTGGGGCCAGAGTTTTCTAGTTAGACAGAGGGGTCATGTAGTCTCACGTGTGCCTTGGAGCATCCTCTAGCAGGAGTGTGGAGAATGGCCTGGGGGCTTAATGAACTTCTGACAGGCCAGGTCTCACAAAAGCTGAAAAGGCAGACCTCCGAAACAAATGTTTCAGCACTGACTAAATGGTTAGTTTAAATATTAAAGGCTGAGAAAGCCAGTACCCTTACACATAGGCTGGAACAACTAATAAAGGCCTACTAAGAGTCTTGCCCAGGCCTTCCTGGGTCTTGGAGCATGACAAGATAATGAAGGAATGCTCACACTCCCCATACCAGGACCCATTTAGGTTTAAACAAGTTTTATTGCAGGGTCAAAAGGAACTCTCCAGACCTCTGTAACTTAGTGGAAGAAAAGATAAGAGTAATCACCTCCAGCACCTGGACCCATCCAAATTAAGCAAATTTACTGAGGCTCCAGAGGAAGATCTCTGGGACTCAGACCTTAATTACAGATTAGAAGAAATTAATCACTTATATCTTGAGGTGAATGCACACTTACACATAGACATATAGCTGAGAAGGTATATAAGCAATGGAAAATGTAATTTTGAGTTGGTCTGGCAATATTTCCTCAACATTCTCCCTATATCTGGTTACAGAAATAAACTCTCTTCTTTCCCAGTTCCTCTGCGTCTCGCTACTGAACCAAGAGAATAAGCAGCCTGACCCTCGGTTCAGTCTGGGAACAAACTTACAAAAACAGCCAACCACAGTCAAATCATATCCTTTCAAAGGAAGAAAATTCCTGGAATTTTCTTTCCCTGCACCCCTCTTTTAGTTTTTTGAGTCATTTCCCAGATATCTGAGCACAAAGACACCTGCTGGCATCCTTGTGCTTTCGTTCTGCCAATACAGCAGCTCTGCTGATTCTTCCACAAAATCTCCTTTCACATCTGCACATCTGTTCCACAAAGCTTGCCTCACTGACCTTAGTGCACAGCTTCATGCTCCTACTGTACGGGGTGGTGATGGTTTTCTATGTGAAATTCTTTTTTTTTTTTTTTTAGACAGCGTCTCGCCCTGTCAGCAGGCTGGAGTGCAATGGAGCGATCTCGGCTCACTGCAACCTCTGACTCCCTGGTTCAAGCAATTCTCCTGCCTTAGCCTCCTGAGTAGCTGGGATTACAGGCATGTGCCACCACACCGAGCTAATTTTTATACTTTTAGTACAGACGGGATTTCACCATATTGGCCAGGATGGTCTCCATCTCCTGACCTCGTGATCCGCCCGCCTCAGCCTCCTAAAGTGCTGGGATTACAGGCATGAGCCACCGCGCCCGGCCCTATGTGAAATTCTTTAAGGGAAACCCAAAACTGAAAATTCCTCCTAGAAGGAAAACTTGTGCATCAAGTCCTAGTGCTCACAGCTTGGGCCCAAGTTTTCTATCTGTAACCCGTTGCTCATTGCATACCTGAAAAGAGAATGGAATGAAATTGCAATTATATGGGAGTTTGAGCAGCTCACTGCAATTCTGGGTAAAACCGAAAATACCTAGGCTTATGTTTTGCTTCCTTGAAGGGGTAAAGAGAGCTCACAAGGATAATTTATGGAGTATTAGCAGTACAGGGGCTACAGTGTTACTGTTGTTGATGACATTTACCTTACAAACACTGCAAAAGACTAATAATTTATCTTAGTTCCCACGTTTATATTCTTTACCACATTCTTCTTTCTCTCTCAATTATCGTGTAAAAAGATTTTTGGGTTTTTTTTTTTTTTTTTTTGTACAGACTGTCCTCAATTTATAAACTGGCAGTGTTTCCCAAGTTCATTTGTAAGTCAATTACTGGGAACTCAGAATACAATGTCTCAAACTAGCAATTAGGATAAATGTTGATTAGGTCCCCAGGCTACCCCACAAAATTTAACCCAGAGGGCCACTAAGTCTAATACCTCTTAACATTTCAGTCCTACAAAATCACCACTCATTCACATCTTGTTCCCTTAAGAAAATGGATCCTTAGTTCCCCAGAATGTATTCTCCTTTCTACCATGGGACAGAAAGAGTTAGATAATCATGAACAGATGCTACTTATTATTCTCCACCTTTGTGAAACGGTAAGTCATTTTTCATGTCTACTGAAAAATAAAGTCCCTTTCCCTTTCTATATAAATTTACCTAAACGGAATTCCTGCTTTGTGTCAAATACCTTTTGTAGTGGTTTGCAGAATTTAATTTAGTCTGAATATTCTAATTTAGTCTACCTGGCATGGGGCCTAAGAATCTGCTAATAAACTTCTCAATGGTATCTTATTTTTAAAATGAGATATAATTTATATGGACTAAAATATATAGATCTTAAATGTTCAGTTGAATTAGTTTTGACAGTGGTTGTATCCATGTAGCCATCACTTAAAAGAAGCTGTAAAACATTTTCACCTCTTAGAAAGTTCCCTGATACTCCTCTCCATTCCATTTTCCCTCACCCTAAATGGGAAGTACTCTGATTTCCCTCAGCATAGATTTGTTTTTACTGCTTTCTAACTGCATATAAATTGAATCATATAATATGCTCTCTCTTGTGTGTCTGCCTTCTATCATTCACAATGATTTTGAGATTCATTTGCATTGTAGCATCTACCATTGAAAGGTTTCTTTTTATAACTAACTCATTTCATTGTATGCTAGTTTATCCATTCTTCAGTTCCTAGACATTTGCAATTTGAAGCTCTGATGAATAACATTTCTATGAACATTTGTATATATGTACTTTTGTGCACATACATTGTCATTTATCTTGTTTTATATGACTAGGAATAGAATTACTGAGTCAGAGATGGATGTGTTTTTCACTTTATACTGCCAAACCGTTCTCCAAAGTAGTTGTATCATTTTACCCTGACACCAGTAGTGTATGAGAGTTCCAGTTGCTTTACATTTCCCCCAACATTTTGTAAGAGCATCTTTTTAAGTTTGGCTATCATAACAAGTGTAAAATAGCAGTTTATTTTGGTGTAATTTGCATTTCCTGATAACTGTGATTTGAGCACACTCTATTATCTTCATTCAGAAAATGTCTGTACAAGACTGCCTATCTTTTTGTTGGATTGTTTGTCTTCTATGTATAGGAGTTCTAAATATATTCTAGATTCTAGATTGCCTCAAGCAATCCTCCTGCCTTGACCTCACAAAGTGCTGGGATTACAGATGTGAGCCACCATGCCTGGCCCAGAAACTTTTGATTTTGATAGCGTTCAACTTACATTGTTTTCTTTTAATAATTTGTGGGATTTGTTTGTCATCTCTAATAAATCTTTACCTACCCTGAAGTCACAAGCATATATTTTTATGTTTTCTTCAAAAAGATTTAGATTATAATTTTTACATTTAGGTCTGTGATCTTTTAATCACTTTTTTGTATATTGAGTGAATCAGAATTCAATTTTTTTCATATGTATATCCTGTTGTTCTAGCATCATTCATAAAAATATGTTCCTTTCCTAACTGACTTAATAGCTTTATTGACAATCACTTGGCAATATAGGTAAAGGTTTCTGTCTGAACTCTCTATTCTGTTCCATTAATCTATTTATTTATCTTTACATAAATTCTACACTATGTTGATTGTTATAGCTTTACAACAAGTTAGATCATTTTAAGGCTTCAATTTTTTTCCTTTTTCAAAATCGTTGGCTACATTACATCCTTTGCATTTCCATATAAATTTTAGAATCATCTTGTCAATTTCCTAAAGAATTTTGCTGAGAATTTGAGATTGCATTGAATCTGTATCTTAATAATACTGAGTCTTACAAGTAATATATATGATGTTAGGTTATTTTTAATTATTTTCATCAATATTTTATGGTTTTCAGTGAATAGGTCTTGAACACATTGTGTTAGCTTTATTCCTAGGTATTGATTTTTTTAATGCTACTGAAAATGTAGCATTAATGAAATAACTTTCATTTTCAAGTTATTTGTTGCTAGCATTTAAAAATATAATTGATTTTCATTGATTTTTGATCTTGTATTTGATGATCTTGCTAAATACTATTTCTAATAGGTGTTTTGTTAAAATCCACAGGTGTCATATGGCTGAACAATGGCCCCTAAAAACATCAGATCCTACCTAATTCTTGGAACCCCTGAATGCTACCTTGTACAGCAAAGGAAAAAAAGAATAAGGATACTGTAGATGTGATGGAGTTATGTCCTGGATTATTCAGGTGAACCCTAAATGCAATCACATGTATCCTTGTAAGTGGGAGGTAGAGGGAGATTATACAACCTCAGAAAAAAAGGCAATGTGAAGACAAGAAAGAGGTAGATTTAAAGATATTGCCACTAAAGATTGGAGGGATACGGCTATAAGCCAAGGAATGCTGGCTGCCACCAGAAGCTCAAAGAGGTAAGGAAAGTATTCTCACCCAGAGCCTTTAAAGGGAGCACTGCCCTGCTAACACCTTGGGTTTGGCTGAGTAATACAAATTTAGATGTCTATCCTCTAGAACTGTGAGACTAAACGTATATTGTTCTAAGCCATCAGTTTGTTGTAATTTGTTACTCCAGCCATAGGACAGATCTCAAAGATTGTTTTAAGCTTTATCCCCAGGTGTTGGCTTTTCATGCTACTATAAATGGTATTTTTATTCTCATTTTCAAATTATTTATTTTTGGTACTTAGAATTAGTGTTGTATTTTGATCTTGTATCCTATGATCTTGCTAAATGGTAAATACTTACTGCTTCTAGTGGTTGTGTGTGTGATTATAAATTCCATTGAGATTTATAGGTACACATCATGTAATCTTCAAATAATATATATATACACACATATATATGTATATATATACACACATATGTATATATATGTGTATATATATATACACACATATATATATGTGTGTATATATATATATTTTTGAGACAGAGTTTTTGCTCGTTGCCCAGGCTGGAGTGCATTGGTGCGATCTAGGCTCACTGCAACCTCCACCTCCCAGGTTCAAGTGATTCTCCTGCCTCAGTCTCCCGTGTAGCTGGGATTAGAGGCATGTGTCACCAAACCCAGCTAATTTTGTGTTTTTAGTAGAGACGGGGTTTCTCCATGTTAGTAAGGTGGTCTCAAACTCCCGACCTCAGGTGATCCACCTGCCTTCACTAGAAGCAGTAAGTATTTGCCATTTAGCAAGATCATAGGATACAAGATCAAAATACAACACTAATTCTAAGTATCAAAAATAAATAATTTGAAAATGAGAATAAAAATATCATTTACAGTAGCATGAAAAGCTAACACCTGGGAATAAAGCCTAAAGCAATCTTTGAGATCTGTCCTATGGCTGGAGTAACAAATTACAACAAACTGATGGCATAGAACAATATACGTTTAGTCTCACAGTTCTAGAGGCTAGACATCTAGCCTCCCAAAGTGCTGGGATTACAGGAGTGAGCCACCACACCTGACTATTTTTATTATTTTCCTTTCCAAACTCTATGCCATTGATTGCCTTTTCTTTACTACTGTCCAGGAATTACAGTACGATGTTAAGAAGAACACATATCTTGTCTTCTTCTTGATATTAGAGGAAGAGTTTAATGTTTTAGTATAAATTTGACTTAGTTTTTCAGGGGTTGTCAGTGTTCTTTGTCAGACAGAAAAAGTTCCTTTCAATCTCTGATTTGCTCATAGGTTAATTCTTTTTCATGAATGAACTTGCATTTTGTCAAATGCTTCTTCCTCCGTCTGTTGAATCATATAATTTTTTCCTTTACTGTGTTATTTTGATGAATTTCACTGTTTGACTTTTGAATTTTGATATGGCTTGGCTCTGTGTCCCCACTCAAATCTCCTGTCAACTTGTAATTCCTAATGTTGGGGGAGGGACCTGGTGGGAGGTGATTAGGTCATAGGGGTGGATTTCTCCCTTGCGTTTTGTGATAGCAAGTAAGTTCTCATGAAATCTGGTTGCTTAAAAGTATGTAGCACTTACCCCTTCACTCTCTCTCCTGCTCCAATTTTATGAAGACATGCATGCTTCCCCTTTGCCTTCCACCATGATTGTAAGTTTCCTGAGGCCTCCAGCCATTCTTCCTGTATAGCCTGCAGAACCACGAGCCAATAACACCTCTTTTCTTTATAGATTACCCAGTCTCCGGTAGTTATTTATAGCAATGTGAGAACAAACGAATACAAATGTTAAATTAATACTGCACTATGGGGATAAGTTCCACTTGGTCACAATGTACTATGTGGCTATTTTTGATTCATTAATAATTTCTTCAGGACTTTTGCATCTAGGTTAAAGAGAGATATTGGTCTATAATATTTTTAATACTTCTTTTGTGTTTTGGCAACAGAGTTATGATGACCTCATAAAATGAATTAGGAAGTATTTTATCATCTTTTATTTTCTGAAAGAGTTTATGAAATATTGGTAACATTTATTCCTAAATGTTTGCTAGAATTCACCACTGAAGACATTTGGGCCTGGAGTTTGTTTTAGGGAAGGTTCTCTATTATGACTTCAATATATGACTTTATTATGACTTTAACAGATGATATGCAGGGCTATTTAGATTTTCTACTTTGTCTCCTGTCAATTTTGATATGTTGTATTTTTTCAAAGATTTCAATTTTATCTTATTAATTATTGCATAAAGTTGTTCATAACATCCTCTTATTATTCTTTAAGTGTCTATAGCGATATCTCCAAAGTCTCTGGAGAGGTTTTATCTCAGCACTCTTACCTGCCCCAGCATTTGGCACACAACCCTGATCCACTCAGTGAGAAAATGGGGAAGAGATGGTGGGTATGTGCAGGCTCAAATTATGGCTTGGGCTCCTCAGATTGTATGTATGTAAGATACAGAATGTATCTTATCAGTCCAAACATGCTATTAAAAATTTGTTAAGAATTCTACTGGTTTTTTCTTACCCCATCTATGATGGATTCCCCCTACCCTCACCACTCTGCCAGGTATGAAAAAGAGGAATGCCTCTCAGCTCCTAGGAAGGACTTACCACTTTCTGTATTTTAGTTTATTTAGGTCTAATCCTGTCCTCAACTCTCTAATGGACTTCTTAAACTAGGATTTTGTAGCTTGCAGCCTATTTGGCTTGTTCTTAATAGCACAGGAGCAATTGTCTCCTGTGATTTTGTCCATCCTAACTAGAAACGGAAGTCTCCCCAGTTATTCTGATCCAAGTGCCCTGTGACCAACCATCACCTGGAAAAGCCTTCCATAGGCTTTTGCATAGGGACATAAAGAATAGCTGGTGTCATTTAGGTATGTATAGGTTAAGACTTTAGTTTGGAAATTCCTTGTCCCACGGATATTCAGTATCTTGTCAGGGAGTGTTTGTTGCCTAGAAAATTTCAATAATTGCATGTACTACTTTCATTATAAAGTAAAATTTAATGTTAGAAAATTTATGCTGAGGACTTTAAATACCTGACTTGAAAATAACTGCTTTACCAGAAAAATCTTGAGTCTTAATTTATTTTTTTAAGAATGAAACTCTGGAGTTAGAAATATTCAATTTAGCTTTTCAATAATAAAAAGTTTTTCTTTTATCCCATACCAGAACCAACTTTATTCCAGATGGTAATGCCTAAGCTAAGGAAACAGTACTTTTAATGAATTTTAAAATTAAACCAGTGAGAGTTACACTGACAGTTGGAGCAGGAGAATATGATTCTAGATATGCGCTTTTCCACCGAGAGTTTTTATTACTTATTTATAACTAGTATTAATCATTTCAAACTTTTTTGTTTTCTAAAGAGAAAAGACACTTTTTCTTTATCATTTTGTGCCTGCATTGCCTGAAGTCCGAAGGACTCACATGCTTAATAATTTCCATAGCATCTTTGATGAAATAATCAACATTGTATAACACATCTGCCATAGTTTACATTGAGGGTTCATGCCTGTGAGGTCATATCTTATGTCTTCTGTTAGAGACACACATACATATATTTTTATTCTTCCCTGTGTAGCATATCATGAATTCTAAACAGTCACAAAAAGTAGAGTTAAGGTACCCCCCTGAGGAAGTCAGGCAGGATATCTTTGCCTGCACCTCTACTGAGGCACCACGTTTTAATGTCTAATCCCCAGCTTTTCATACTGGATTTTCTTAATGTACCCTCAGCCACTTGCTAAGAACTAAGTACCCACACCAGTTAACATATACCCCCCAAATGGTACATAAAGTAAAAAGCTAATCAAAAATAGGACCTATGACTTTTTTTTTTTTTTTTTGAGACGGAGTCTCGCTCTGTCGCCCAGGCTGGAGTGCAGTGGCGCAATCTCGGCTCACTGCAAGCTCCGCCTCCCGGGTTCACGCCATTCTACTGCCTCAGCCTCTCCGAGTAGCTGGGACTACAGGCGCCCGCCACCACGCCTGGCTAATTTTTTTTTTATATTTTTAGTAGAGACGGGGTTTTACTGTGGTCTCGATCTCCTGGCCTCGTGATGCGCCTGCCTCGGCCTCCCAAAGTGCTGGGATTACAAGCGTGAGCCACCGCGCCCGGCCGGACCTATGACTTTTTAATGACCATAATGCTTCAGTTTTTACTTAAGACACGCTACCCTCACCGTACCAGGGCTTCTAAAACCTGAATTATTCACTATAATTTTGCTCTGCGATCTTGTTAAGTCTAACAATGAAGGTAAAGTGGTTTGGGGATATGTTTCATCTGAGCTCTGGGAAAGCACAACCATAGGCCAACCCCTCAACAGAGAATGTAAGATGTCCTTTTGCACAGATGCACTATCTCTTAAAAAGAATTGCCACTTTTCCTTCCAACTGTAAGCCATGTGACTATGATTTCTTTCCTTAAGATATATTGTTACCACTAGCAAAACTACAGTTAAGGGTTCTTTTCTCGAGTCTGGGAATCATTTATCATTTCAGACCCTTTACAGTTCAAATAAAAGAAAATCCAGTTAAAGTAGGCTTACATCATAGTTTGAAAAATATTTCAGTGCTTAGTTCAACATTTGAATCTATTCGGGATCCAGTTTTCCCCTGTCTGTTTTCTGGGACAACATCAGTGCTTTTGGGTCTGATTCTAGGCAGACCCTCTCCACATGGTCCCAGGGTGGCTGCCAGTTGCTCTCAGGGCCAGCTTTCCTCATCCTTGGGCACTGGGAATGACAGTCTTTTGGGATGGATTCCACAGAGAAAAAAATATTGAGGTGCTCCAAGAAATGTGTCTTCAAATCTCATTGGCGCTGACTGGATTATGTGCCTGTCTTTGAACCAGCCACTGTGGGCTCAGGGTTCGGATAACCCAATTTACTGAAGCCAATCAAGAACCAATCAAGAACCTAGAACTTGAAGGGGGTCAAGGTCACCCAATCTATAAAGCCAAAATGAGAGTGACCAAATTCACCAGGAGAAGATAAGGCATGTGATGGGGAAACAACCAACAAATATCCCCCAAAATGGGCTCCTGGAATGATGCATTCATTAAATTATTAAAATCTCACCATTTCTGGAGTCCTCACTCTAGTAAGCCACAAGAATAATCAGGAATTCTCCAAGGAAGTTTAGGGAAACAGAATAATGGTCAAAGAAGCATCTCCTCTCTTCAGAGATTAATGCTAGGAAGAGGGAGGGAAATCCCTGCTTACAATCCCATAAACTTGTGTTTGCTCATTAATTTTTTTTTTGCTACTTACTCAAATCAGGATGAAAGCATAGGATGAGAACTTACAAAAGTTTTACACTTTATATCATTTATTTTTGAAAGTTATTGCAAAAATATTATTCTTGCACAAATTTATTCTTTTTTAACCTGGGTTATTGGAACTATTACAATAATATGCTCAGCAGGTCAAATCTCAGAATGCCTGTCAAGCCTTTCACCCTCTATTAAGGAGCACTCATCAATGCCTCTATATTGCTTACATAAGTCTATATTTTCCATCTGATCTGGGTAAGGAGTATATTCTTCCTTACCTTCTCTCTCTCGAATGGTAAGTCAAAGTATCCCAGTGCTTACTCAGCTCAAAGTGATGTTTTGGTATCTATCACCTCACCAATGAGTAACCAGGCCAGAAAATCTTTTATTATTATTATTTTTTTTTGAGATAAGAGTTTTGCTCTTGTTGCCCAGGCTGGAGTGCAATGGTGCAATCTCAGCTCACTGCAACCTCCACCTCCCAGGTTCCAGAGATTCTCCTGACTCAGCCTCCCAAGTAGCTGGGATTACAGGCATGCACCACCAAGCCTGGCTAATTTTGGTTTGTTTTGTTTTGTTTTTAAGTAAAGACAGGGATTCTCCACGTTGGTCAGGCTGGTCTTCCACTCCTGACCTCAGGTGATCCATCTGCCTTGACCTCCCAAAGTGCTGGGATTATGGGCGTGAGCCACCGCGCCCAGCCCAGAAAATCTTGTCTGTGGATTGAAAGGGCACCACCATCCACTGCTACTGTAAATGTTGCTGTTGCTCTATGAGTGCCTTTGCCCACACTGGTGGATAACCTGGTGCAAGGTCCTTACCATCATGAGAAACAATATGGTAACAGGAGCACAAAACCACTGCTGCTGGTCCTACAGGAGTTTCTCAAGATACAAAGAAAAAAGATGCCCCTTCCCCCTAGCTTTACTCACTGATAAACGCTCCAAGCCAGAGGACATCTGAGTTTTAATCATAACCTCTTTAGTGGCACAGATCTGTAGCTTACACACCGCAATCACTTTCTCAGAGTCATGCCTGTGGTGACTAGACTGACTCAGGAAGATTCCAAAATCAGGCCACAGAATAACAAGAGCCAGGGCTTATATATAACATCCTAGACCCACGTAAAGGCACGTAACCAACATGGCTATCCTGTCCTTTCCCCACTCTCTCCACCTCAAGTCCAGTTTTTGCTCCAATGTCCCTTTGTCATTTCCCGACAACCAGTTTTGATTGGAGCCATTTCAGTTTATTCAACATGTTGCAGTAACTTTTAAACTCAAACCGCCCAGTACCACCATTCCCAGAAGATCCCTGCACTCCTGCTATTTTCCTATCTTTTCCCCAGCAACCGAGAGACTCCACGTATTAACAGAAATGAGGACCAAAGTGAGGTGGTCCCATCCACACTCAGAGATGATGCCAAGGGTCAGGGTCAACACCAAAGTATAGTGAGGGACCAGAAGTAGCTCTGCAAATTTGCCCCCAAACAAGGTAGTTTAGCAATCCAACTACTTGAAATTGAAATTGTTCGTACCTTTTAACAGGAAGTTACCATAGAAGCACAAAAAAAAAAAAAAAAAAGAAAGGAGGAATTTATGTTTTTAGTTGTTTTTTTTTTATTTTTTAGTCACTCATTCAACCTAGAAAGAGGGAATCTTAAAAGGGAGAAAAACTCCACCTTATGAAAAATCTCCTTTCACCTGTTTCAGTTGGAGATGAAATAAAAATCTCTTGCACGTATCTGAGTGGCTTACTATACATATCTAATTACCATGCAGGATAGGAATCAACTCATTCATGAAAAATGGTCTAAACCTGCTTTGTTGTCATTTTATTTGATTAGAACATTCAGTTATCCATTCCTGCTCAGCCACCCTAGCTTGTTCAGGGTATTCACTTAAAACCTGGAGTAATTCAGTGGGTCCACTGCTTTCCATTACATTCATGGCACCGTAGCCTGGAGATAGGAAAGGGATTGGAAGGAAGTAAGACGCACAAAGAAATAGACTCAACCCTAACTTCAGGTTACCGGCAACAGAAGAGGCTGAATCTCAGACCTAAATAAAAATGCAAATAAAATCTCAGAAATAAAAAATATAAAGTACAACTATAACATACATGTACGTGCACACACACAAACACACCCATATTTTGTGGACATATTAAAACCAAGATAAAAGTCTTTGATTTTAAACACCTTAGTGCAATTTGTAAACAAAGTAAATTTGATGTAATAGAAATTACTATTGAACACAAGATTCAAAACCATAGATGAGTCAAGGCTTCCTGCTTTGAGATACTTCTATTTTCAGAATTCATTACATTTCAACTACAAGAATTGTTAATGCTGGTTATAAAAAATGACAGGCTGCAGCAGGATACTAAAGAGTAAAGCAAAGAAATGTGAAGAGTTTGATCATGTGTCTTTGTCTATTTGGATACAGGTGAAAATTGTGGAGTGAACAGACAGCATGTGGATAATACACAGGATGTAATTAAGAAGTGCCAAATAAGAAGAAGAATGTAAAAAATGCAGTAATTGGGAACATGTCTGTTAGCCATGTTAGCTATGTAGAAGTTGCTGTGTAATATATGATAAAATATTCTAATTCTGAGGTTATGTGAATTTGTAGTATAAGCCTGTGTATTGAGTTGGCATTCTCTTTGTCATTCTGCCTTATTAGATACAATGCACAAAGAATGGCTGTGCTGTGGCAGTGATGGAGGAGGAGTGGGAAGGGAAGTGGTGAGAGCCAGGGCAGCAGCACTCTGACTTGTCCTGGAATGCTGGTTCTTCAGATGCACTTGATTCAATCATGTCAATAGCTCAAATCTGTTGAAACTTTGCAATTTAGAAAAAATTCCTAAACTGCAGAAAGGTGGAAACGGACAGTACAATAAGCACTCTCATGCTCATCACCTAAATTCAGCTATTGTGATCATTTTGCAACATTGACTATAGCTTTCTTAATGGCTCGAGAGAGAGAGAGAGAGAGAGAGAGAGAGAGAGTGTGTGTGTGTGTGTGTGTGTGTGTGTGTGTATTTTAAAGCAGCATGTTTTTCATATTTTTTTTTTTTTTGAGATGAAATCTGTCTCACCCAGGCTGGAGTGCAGTGGTGCAAGAGCCAACCTCAGTGAAGATGGGTGAGTGGTAAGAAGAGAGAAGAATAATAAATATTAGCTCTTTTATTTTTTTAACCTTTAGCAATTCCTGTTATTTCAAACAGGAAATCAATAGATGAGGCCAGGCACAGTGGCTCATGCCTGTAATCCCAGCAGTTTTGGAGGCCGAGGTGGGTGGATCACCTGAGGTAAGGAGATAGGGACCATCCTGCCCAACATGGTGAACCCTGTCTCTACTAAAAATACAAAAATTAGCTGGCCGTGGTGGCACGCGCCTGTAATCCCAGCTACTCGGGAGGCTGAGGCAGGAGAATCGCTTGAATCTGCTAAGCGGAGGTTGCAGTGAGCCAAGATTGCACCACTGCACTCTAGCCTAGGCAAAAGAGAGAGACTCTGTTTCAAAAAAACAAAATCCCACTCTTGAGTAGTTTTCTTTAACTCCTCAAAGAAGAGGCAGTTCTTCTGCTCAGTTCCCAAGATAATTTATCACATTGCATTATAACCACTTATTTTCAAGTTGGTCTTCTCCATTAGACTATATTCCCTCCACATTTCACTACAACTGGAAACTTGTACAGTTTACTACATTGTTCCTACTTTTAAGATGAGGCACTTAACCCCCTGAACCTAAAATAAAGGTTAAAAAGAAAAAATAAACAAAATAAGGCACTTAATATTTTCTCATTATCTGAATATTAGCCATTTATGAGGAGTAAAGAAAGAAAAAAATTATCACTTGAAGAAAAGGCATTAGACCTTGTTTTCATTAGTTTTCCCACTGTTTCTTTTCTTTTCTTTTTTTTTTTGAGACAGAGTCTTGCTCTGTTACCCAGGCTGGAGTGCAGTGGCGCTATCTTGGCTCACTGCAACCTCCACCTCCCGGGTTCAAACAGTTCTCGTGCCTCAGCCTCCCGAGTAGCTGGGACTATGGGTACATGCCACAACAGCCAGATAATTTTTGTATTTTTAGCAGAGATGGGGTTTCGCCATGTTGGCCAGGCTGGTCTCAAACTCCTGACCTCAGGTGATCTGCCTGCCTCGGCCCCCCAAAGTGCTGGGATTACAGGTGTGAGCTACCATGCCCGGCCGTGTTTTCCCACTTTCTGCATGTAATTTAGTGTTCTCTGCTATTACATACTTTAGGGAATCTCAAAAACATTTTCTAAAGTATTTTGCCACCTACAGGGATGAAATTTGACCAGCTATTTTAAAACAATGCTTATGGCTTGTGTTGATAACAAGTAAGATCCCAAAATTACCTAATATATGTTGTCCAGTAAATAAATTTTAAGCCAAGTAAGAAAAGTGAAGCTCAAGGAATAGAAAACAAATTGTTTATAAGGGATAGAGTTTTCATATGTTGCTAGTGTAGGAACCATCATGCCACATTGCTTATGGCCTTTGCCTAAAATTACATGGCCTTATCTCAATTTGCCCTTCATCAGACAACATTATCTTTTACCCTGAGCTCCTGGCCTTTGCTTTATAGTCAAGCCTTTGATACCCGCTCAGGAAAGGCTTAAAATCTAGAGCCACACACAGAAATTGAATGTAGACATGTATTAGTATAGAGGTATTACCTTGAAAACTACTGAGAATAGCTCACTTCTAAGGTTTTGTAGTCAATTTTTTTCCAGTTATTTTTCCTTGCACATTTATATAAAAATTTGGTTTTTTTCCTCCCCTGGTTCACAGCTGTGTGTGTGTATGTGTGTGTGTGCGTGCACATGCGTGTGTGTGTGTGTGAGAGAGAGAGAGAGAGATGGAGTTTCACTCTATCACCCAGGCGGGAGTACAGTGGCACAGTCTTGGCTCACTGCAACCTCTGCCTCCTGGGTTCAAGGGATTCTCCTGCCTTAACCTCCTGAGTCGCTGGGATTACATGTGCATGCCACCACACCCAGCTAATTTTTATATTTTTAGTAGAGACAGTGTTTCACCATGTTGGCCAGGCTGGTCTCAAACTCCCGACCTCAGGTGATGCACCCGCTTCAGCCTCCAAAAGTGCTGGGATTACAGGCGTGGCCATCACGCTTGGCCTGGTTCACAGCTTTGTATTCCCTCCCCAGCTATTATTTGCAAGTACTTCTGAACTATGTTTGGAAAGAGCCACCTCAGCCCACAAGACAGCCATAGAATAACCATGTTGGCTGTGCCAAGCCAGAACAATGAGGACTCTGACAATTTCCTACCATTAGATACCTCTGGAATGAGTATTCTATGACCTAGATGTGGTTTTCTTTCCTTTTTACCAACCCTCTAGAAATAGCCAATTATTAAACTTTCACCCCTCACTGCTAAATACACACACACACACACACACCCACACACACCTTGATTCAATAAGAGGCTCAAGGAATTGTTGGTACATTGTTCTTGACTGCTCACTAAATCTACTTTAAGACATCAACTGGGACTCTAGCCTTAAGGGAAACTACTGTGGTCTATAGCACCAAACTCTTAGCCACTCTTATTCTGGAATATTCTCAGGCTCTCACAGAGCCTAGAGTTGATGTGTAACCAACATAGTAAAACCCTCTTCCTTTATCTTGAGAGTCTGCCTCTTTCTGGTAGATTGCCACGCAACTGTTGTGTTACTTAACCAAATATCATTCCTGCACTATTTTGGGACACATGGTGATGAAAGGGGCTCCTGTTCCAAAGGCTTATCTTTGCTGTGTATAGAGGCCTAGCTCCCCTTTTAGGGAGGTAGATCACCAGAAAGGAGCTACATGTCTCACCGCAGCAGAGCAGGGTCACCCACTCTTACCAAACTCACAAAAGGAAAATGGCTATTCCAATCCCAGGACTCAATGAAGATCGAAAACTCTGTGTTTCTTGCAATAAAAAAAAAAAAAATTCCCTGATACGTTCCCCTCTTGCTTCCCATAAAGGTCCAAAGTGGGATTGCACCTTCTGCCCCACAATAAAATAATATGTCCCCAATACTATACTAGAAAAAAGACAAAAACTTAATATTCCACTAGTCCATCCTACCTCAACCCACATTCTGGAAATTGCTTATTCAACTAACGTTATGAGGTCTACAGTTACACTCCAATTTGTATAGTTTTATTGTTTGTTTTTGCTCTATACACATATAAAAGTAAAATTTCACATTTGCATGAAGAAAGAAAGCTGTTACAAAACTAAATCATGCCACTTAATTACCATGTCAGAAAGTAATAAATTGAGATATCTGTATATAGTTTATGGCTTCTTCAAAAATCCAAATTTATTGTCTTTTTTTTTTTTTTTTTTAGTCCTGGAAACTATTTGCATTCAAGATGCTAAATCAAGCATCATGGGCACTGGAAAACAGTATTTCAGCTATACTCAATTAGATTATTTCACTGGAAAAAAAAACTGTGTCTTATCTATCAGGTTGAGAGATGTCTGGAGTTAATAATTGTTTTCTCTTTAAATTATATTTTATATTGAAAATTCTTTGGGAAATCATTTCTAGGAAAGGAGAGCAACTTCTTCTTCATAAGAAATAGCCCATCTTATAACTGTCCAATAGTCACTGGCAATGATAAAACATGATGGGTGTTTAAGTTCTGCTTTATCAGACAGTCAGTAAAATGTGAGCTCTTCCTTTTCCCTAAGGACGGCATCATTTTATTTCTGACCTCTACACCATCAATATTTAGTGTATTTCGCCCACAGCAAAGACATTCTTGTTGACTTTGTTGTTTAAGGAAAACAAAATGAGTCCTCTAAGGCCAGTAACTGAATAGATAAATTTGGATTCTTAAGAATTACAATAAGAAGAAAACATCCCACTACTAGGTAGCTAGCAGAAAGCTAGATAAGAGGAAAAAGGTTATTTAGCTCTAAAAAGACAACTATTTATAACCTCAGCATAATCATGAGAAGACATCAGATATATGCAACCTGAGTGACATTCTATAAAATACCTCATCAGCACTCCCCCAAATTGTCAAGGTCATGAAAGACAAGGGATGACCAAGAAATTTTCATACGTTGAAAGAGACTAAGGAGATAGAATAACTAAATGCAATGTGGTTTCCTGAATTGGATTCTGGAACAGAAACAGGACATTAGTGGGGTGAAAAAAGGAAAACTTCAATAAAGTCTGTAGTTTAGTTGATAGTATTGTACCCTTTTTAATTTCTGAGTTTTGATAAGTGTACTATGGTTATGCATGATGCTATATTAAAGAAAGCTGGGTGGACAATATTTGAGAACGCTCTGTATCATCTTTGCAATTCTTCTGTAAATCTAATATTATCACAATATACAAAGTTGTAGGAAAAGAAATACAGCTGTTGGGGCTGGCCAACATCCTTTCCGAGCAGCAGCAATATTCTGCTAAAGTCGACCGGGTTTATTTAAGCCGAGGAAACTAACACCTGATTTATACTTATGAACTGTTTTGTCCCTCTCAAGTTAATCTATAGACCTACTCATACCCAGGGCAGTGATTTTTAATTGCATTATGTTTTTAATATCCTTTGCAGATTTGGTGCTTAAAAAATTGCTCACCCTCTTCAGTTTGCCTGATCAATGTAGTTAATAGTATACCACTTCCAAGACAAATTTCCATATCTATTTCCTCTGCAAGGAGCACTTCCTTCTCCACAATGTCTCTTTGGAAATTCAAAGTTATCCCTATGAGAGTTATTAAACCTAAATCTTACCTAGACTGCTTGCACATTCCTAGATCATGAATGACACCCAGATGAACTTAACAAAAGGGAGGTATCCTATTCTCTCTCCTCAGCAACCTGTTCTTACATTGCTCCAAGCTTGCTAGGAAAAAGTTTTACTAAGATGTCTCTCCAGACCCATCTCAAGTCTTTTTCCCTTCCCTATAATGGTGCACGGTGTATGTAAACCAAAAGAAAATAAAGTTCAACATTCAACAGATTTAGTCTATTTCATTTTTATTGTCCATGTTTCAACTGCAGCAAGAAACTGCAAAACAGGAAAGCAAAGAGAAGAGTAGAAAGAAAGTAAAACATGGAGCTATCAGAACCCAGTCAGTTACTCAAGCCACCAATTAATTGGCCAGACAGTTTTGGTGTGGGTTTGTTACACTTACTGGAAGATTTCAAAATCTTGGATTTGAACTAGCATCTTAGGAGACACTGAGCACCTGGGCATCCATAGCCCCTCAAGTCTCATCTCCCACAATATCCTTTCAAACAGAAAGCAACAAACACTCCAGTCTTATGGAGTGAACTATGCATTTTCCTGCCACTGCTGACACTGAACATCCCCTTGGGTTAAAATGTCTATTATCCCCTTACCCTCTAATCAAGACCTACCATTCCTTCATCGGTCTTCACAAATTACTGTAATCAAAACTATTCTTGTTATGCTTCAATTTACTATATTCTGTCTCCTAAATATGCTTGGAGAAAACAAAAGGCAAGATTGGTCAAATTTTACTTGAACATGTCACTTGATTTTCCTGTAATTTCATTTCTTTCCAGAATGTTCTGTTTGGCCATCTACTTTTTATTCCCACTATAAAATAGTAGTGATGCTCTTGTAGCACTGTGTTTAAGTTGCTTGACCTTCAGAAGTCTCTAGTTCTCATCTCTAAGTGAGGATAATATACCTAATAATGTTTGTATGGGTAGTTAGCAGAGTACCAGGCACACAGCCAAAACTAAATACATATCAGTTAGTGTTGTTGGTCATGGTATTGGAGATGGTAGTGATGGTGCTAATGTCTTAAATCACATTTCAAGCATTTGACTAAAATTTAAAACCTTATGTTTACCTTTTGGTAAAGAGACATCAACCCCTATTTGAGAGTTCAGAGCACATGACCTATCTCTCTTCCTACCACCAATCTCATGAAAGGCAGTAAATTAATTTTTTAAAAGAACAAATTCACATGAGAAAACAATAAATTCTCTCATTAAAAATACTAAAATTTTGAGAAATTCCTATAACACAGAAAGCAGAAGAAAACTGGCTGATAAAGAAGCAAAACCAAAAACACCACAACCCAAAATATACCCAAGAGAACACATCAGAGACCAGAGGAGGCACAAACACAGAGATGCTTTAGTTTAGAGAGGTCATCACAGAAACCATCCTAAGGCAAAGTCAGCAAATCACTGAAGAACTCCATTTGGAGTATGGGAATCAGCCTCACCCCATCCTTCCCCTATTCTGAAAGCAGGGAGCAGCAGCAGCCCCCTGCACATAATATTGACACGCTCAGAATCACTTTGTAGAAAAGACTCAACTGGAGGAGCAAGTGGCCTTAGTGTTGGGACTAGAGAGACAGACAGATGTGGGCCTGCCTGAGGTACATCCTGATGTATACCTGGTTTACTAAAGCAGTGGCTGTGTCTCGGGAGAACTACCCAGTGTGTTCTAGAGCCAGAGACACCCAGGCACTCAGGATGGATGGCGACCACCCAAATCTAGAAGATGCACCTCTGAATCCCTACCCTGGGCTACACACCTCATGCCTTGCTCACAATTACAGTTGATCCTTGAACAACACAGGGGTTAAGGGCACTGACCCCCTGCACAGTCAAAAATCCACGTATAGTTTTGACTTCCCAAAACTCAACTACTAGTAGCCTACTGTTGGACTGGAAGCCTCAACGATACCATAGTCAATTAACACATTTTTGTATGTTATGTTATATATAAATAGCTAGAGAAAAATAAATAGCTAGAGAAAAGAAAATGTTATTAAGAAAACAATAATAAAGATAGAATATATTTGAATATATTTGCTATTCATGAAGGTGAAGTGGATCATTATAAAGGTCTTCATCCTTGTCATCATCTTCATGTTGAGTAGGCGAAAGAAGAGAGTTTGGTCTTATTGTCTCAGTGGTACTAGAGGCAGAAGAAAGTTCAGGTGTAAGTGGGCTCCATGCAGTTCAAACTAGTGATGTTCAAGGGCCAATCTGTATTTAGAAGAATGAGGCTCCTGTCATCAGAACCTCCATTCAACAACAGGCAAACAAGGATTGCCAATAAGAAATGGGAAGTCAATCAAATATGCCCAAATATTTGAAAAAAACCTAATACCTGCAAGAAAGAGCCCAAACAAATAACAACAAAAAAAAAGAATTAAAACTCAAGGAGTTGGACCTAATAGAGTACAGAGAAGAAAACATAAAAGTAAATTTAATGTGTGTCCTCAAATAGGGTCAATAGTAATCTCATTCAAAATCTGGAAGCAGCTCTAAAGAAAAATACTGCATATTTTTGGAAATTAAAAATAAAAAGGTTGGAAATGTTTTTAATGCAACAGATGAGCTAAGTAGCATCAGTGACCTAGACAAAGTTTAAGTAGCAAGGTGGAAGATTAACCTGAAGGATTCTACCAGAATGCACGCAAAATATAAAAAG
Organism: Hylobates moloch; assembly: GCF_009828535.3. Taxonomy (NCBI): domain Eukaryota; kingdom Metazoa; phylum Chordata; class Mammalia; order Primates; family Hylobatidae; genus Hylobates; species Hylobates moloch. Next base: position 70,597,238 of record NW_026652293.1, on the reverse strand, counting down.
TATACATGAGTGTTCACATAAATGGCTGAGATCACTTTTCACATCTATACAAGAGAACAGAGATTATGACAGTAAAACAAAAGAAAAAGAAAATTATAAAATTTGATTTATTTAATTTTCACAATGTACAAGGGGAAAACCAGACAACTTTTTGGCCACAGAAAGTTGGAATTGTTTTCAGAAAATATGCTGGAGAAAAACAGGCTAAGTACAATCCCATCCAGGTTACAAGCTGTTTATAACACACACACACACACACACTTCTGATTCTGGAAGCCACTGAAGTAAAATTAAACAAGGAAAGGGGACATATGTTAGGGGTATGCTGAGCTGAGCTCAAGATCTGAGTTTCATTCCAAATTCAAGCACTATACCCAAGGAAAGCAAAGTACTATAGCACTTTGAACATTAAAATGTCTGAGACTTCTCTTGCTATGGAGGTTAATTACGGGCTACTATGCCATGGATTCACCCCTCCAATGACAATATTTTTCCTTCTCCTGACACCTATGAATAAACTTACCTGCTTCTTCTTCCAGCTCATTTTTCTTCTTTTCTCAATGCAAGCCAAACACCTCTTGTCAAAAGCTAATCTTACAAAACTTATCTTGACACTTTTGACTACTCCTTCTATCTTAGGCCTGCAAGATAACAGATCCACGTTTCCCTCTAATTTGGGGACTATTTATCAATCTTGTCACAGGCTCCTTCTCTTCTTCTTGTCCTTAATTACTAAGCATTGCTCAAAGCTCAATCCTCCATTCCCATCTCACCCATTTAGATACTCCCATAGTTTCAACTAACACTGCTAGACGTTGGACTACTAAATCTATTCAATCACAGTAAACATAGAAACACTGTCCTATTGAGAACTGGAATTTCTATGTTTTCCTTACAAATATTTACCTGTTTTAGTTTGTTTTTGTCTATTTATTTAATTGTTCTGTTGCTAATGTAACAACAGAACCACTACAGCAGCTCAGCTCTATATTCCAACCAGCTCAAGATTATTCTAGTATTGGGGACTAAGAATAGACAGAAGGTCTTCCTCCCTCAGTGACCTCTTCTCAAAGCCCAAGGACGGCCAGGTGTGATGGCTCGCACCTATAATCCCAGCACTTTGAGAGGCTGAGGGGGATAGATTCCTTGAGGTCAGGAGTTCAAGACCAGCCTGCACAATATAGTGAGATCCCATCTTTACAAAAAACTTTTTTTAATTAGCCAGGTAAAGTAGCATGCACCTTGTAGTTCCAGCTACTCGGGAGACTAAGGCAGGAAGATCACTTGAGCCCAGGAGTTCAAGGCTACAGTGAGTCAGGATTGCATCATTGCACTGCAGTCTGGGTAACAGAACAAGGCCCTTAAAAAAAAAAAAAAAAAAAAAGGCCCAAGGACATCCTGTATAAGGCATCAACATGCATGCATCTGTCATGCAACAATTGAAGGCCTTGATTGTTCTACATTTCCCACCAACAGTATCACCTTCTGAGATTATGGACTCTAGGTCTGCTATGAGATTGGTAGAGTAATGCTTCCTTTGACATTTCAAAAAGTGCAGTTTGAGAAGGAAATTGGGGAACATGACTCTATAAACATCAACCACTCCCCCCATTAGCCTGTCCCTCCAAGATACAGAACAATCAATATCCTCACAGCTCCCCTTCTCCAGTTTTAAAGTTCTTTAAGGTGTACAGCCTCGGATACTCTCAGGTATTGCCTCAGATGTGACTTACAAAGGAACAATGGAATAGTAATCTATTCACTTAATTAAGACTTTGATAGCCTCTTATCATCATAAGTTCTAACACTGTTTGGCAAAGAAGTTAAAAGATATATAATTGCTGCTGCTGCTTTAGAAAATCTCATATCCTTTGGTCTCATAAGATGTTTTCTAACACTACTGAAGTGCAAGAATCTATTTTCTATTCTATGTAATGATCTGTATTTTATCCTATTTTTTAGAAAGTCATCAAAGGTAGATATGAGATATTAACATAGGCTAAAATCTATATTTAAAAAATTAGATAATTGTAACTTTAATCATTTGTTATGTAGAATATGTCAATCTTTAATTTTTATAAATAAAAACAGTATCTAAAAAGGAAACTAGGCAGGGTACAGTGGCTCGCACCTGTAATCCCCGCACTTTGGGAGGCCAAGGTCAGCACTTTGGGAAGCTGAGGTGGGTGGATCACCTGAGGTAAAGAGTTCAAGACCAGCCTGGCCAACATGGTGAAACCTCATCTCTACTAAAAACAAAAAAATTAGCTGGTGTGGTGGCGCACGCCTGTAATCCCAGCTACTCAGGAGACTGAGGCAGGAGAATCGCCTGATCCTGGCAGGCAGAGGTTGCGGTGAGCTGAGATCATGCCACTGCACTCCAGCCTGGGCGACAGAGCAAGACTCAATCTCAAAAATAAATAAATAAATAATAAAAAGGAAACTAAAGCATAACTCAAAAATATACAGCCCAAGTCATTCAACTCCTAGAAGATACAACATTCAGTAAGTTACAGTATCATTACTAGGATCAGTGCCTACCCCTGATGATTTTCCAAATTGGTTTGAAATTAGGTATATTTCTTCTGTTTAGACAGTAATGACTGTTTCTAATATATTTTTTATCTCCCAGCACCTAGCACAGTAATATAAATAGAATAAGTATGTTTCTATGACATTACAGATGTCATAGAAACTTAATAAATGTTTGTGTAACAAAATTGAAATGGAAATGTGCCAAACACTTGAAAAAGCAAAGTAATGCAGTATGTGAATTCAGATATATGTGGATCCACTCTGGTTTTGCTGCTTATGAGAACTGGTTTTTCTCAACTGAAAAAAAAAAGTCCTGAGGGCAATATGTATATCCTAGGGTTTATCATGAAGATTAAATAAAATGAGATTGGGTAGCATAAAATCAAATGAGGTAGCATTATCATAAACCCAATATTATGTAATTTTGTCCTATCTAAAATAATGGTTATAGCCATAAGCCATCGTTTTCAATAATAAATGATGAGAAACTTTGAGTCAAGTCATTGAGACAAGGATTTTTGACAATGCAAAACACTGAGCTAACCACTACCCTTTGCTTAGGAAGATAAGCTAAAGAGCTTGCCTTTCTAGAAATGTGGTAGAATAAATACTCTGACCATCTTTCCTGCAACAAAACAACTAGATGATGGATATATTTCAACAAACATTCTTTTAAGTGCATCATTGAGCTTCCAAAAATATAAATAGACAAAGCTTGGGGATCAAAAATGAAGAGAGAAGCTGGGCATGGTGGCTTATGCCTGTAATCTCAGCACTTCAGAAGGCTGAGGCAGGCAGATCACCTGAGGTCAGGAGTTTGAGACCAGCCTAGCCAACACGGTGAAACCCTGTCTCTACTAAAAATACAAAAATTAGCCAGGCATAGTGGCAGGTGCTTTTAGTCCCAGCTACTTGGGAGGCTGAGGCAGGAGAATCGCTTGTATCTGGAAGGCGGAGGTTGCAGTGAGCAGAGATCACACCACTGCACTCCAGCCTGGGCTACAGAGCGAGACTTTTTCTTTAGACTGTCTTAAAAAAAAAAAGAGGAAGCAGAAAATACAGTGGTGAATTAGCCTTGCAGCTGTCATCGCTCTCCTGGGATTATTGATGATACCAGAGGTCTGTAGTTTTGGGTTTTACCACCACACAACCATCCAGAGAACAGAAAACAAAATTGGGGGTAGAAAAAAATTTATGAGGAAGAGATTAGATTTCCATTTAAAGCTTGGGCTGTCAACTGCTACATCCATAATGAAACAGTAAGAAAACAAAACGTTTCTTACCTGTCAAGATGACAAGAAATTGCTCTCAACATAAGCTCTGAGTAGAAAAAAAAAATCAAAAACTATCTCCAATGAAAATTTAACACAGTTTTAGGACATAAAACTAATCTTAAAAAATTTCAAATAATGATTATCTAACAGTCCATTTTGTCCGGCCAAAGGCATTTAAATTAGAAACCAACAACATAAAGATAAAATCAACAACAAACAGTTACAAAATTTAAAATATTCATCTAAACTTATGGGTCAGAGAAGAAATTGGAATTGCAATAAAAATACACTTTTTTGTCATAAAAGTTGAATTTGTTCATATATCTCTTAAAATTAACTAAATTGGTGCCTCATCAATCTTATTGTAATATATTACAATGTAAGATCTTAGAATGACCTCATGCTAATATACTATATTACCTTGGTATTTTCTTCCTAAGGTGGAACATTATTTCTAAGCATGACATTTATGGAAGTAAAAATTACAAGTAAATCTAAGAGATTATCTTTAAAACACAAAACAAAATTTTATTTTTCTACATTTAATAAAGTCCCTAGTACATAGCAGGTACTCGATAAATTTAGGTGTTTTCATAAAAGGTGATGCAATATTATAACAATGTGTAAACTTTACCTTCAGTTATTTTTTTTGTCCTTTTATCAAAAACACTAGCTTGAAACTAGCATTCTCTGCAGCAATCCCAAAACCACTTTTAATTTTTCCTTTGAAAAGTAATGGAATGCTTTAAATAGAGGAAAGAAGGATGTGATGGTGTGCTCCAGGCAAAACCAATGGAAACATCACCAGGGATACCAAGTGTTCATGGTCCAATCTGTGACTCCTTCCAAGAATGAAGTGAGAAACCATGCAGAGCTGCTTCTCCCAAGCTTGAAAATAGCTGATCCTACTGCTATGAGAAAACAGTATGGTGGTTTCTCAAATAATTAAAAATAGAACTGCCATGTGATCTAGCAATTTCACTTCTGGATATATATCTAACAGTATTGAAAACAGGGACTTGAACAGATATTTGTATGCTCATGTTCCTGAAAGCATTATTCATAACAGTCAAGGGGTGAAAGCAACCCAAGTGTCCATCAATAGACAAATGGATAAGCAAAATGTGATACAGACATATATATATATATATATAATAGAACATTGTTAATTTCATTTCTTTTCTTTTCTTTGGGACAGGATCTTTCCTTTTCTTTTCTTTGAGACAGCGTCTCACTCTGTCACCCAGGCTCGGGTGCAATGGCACAAGCATGGCTCACTGCAGCCTTGACCTCAGCAAGTTCAGGTGATCCTCCCACCTTGGCCTCCCTAGTAGCTGGGACTACAGGAGTGTGCCACCATGCCCAGACAAATGTTTTGTATTTTTCGTAAAGACAAGGTCTCACCATGTTGCCCAGGCTGACCTTGAACTCCTGGGCTCAAGCACAGCTGAGTTCCCCAAAGTGCTGGTTTTACAGGAGTGAGCCACTGCACCTGGCCTCAGCCTTAAAAAGGAAGAAAATTCTGACACATTACAACACAGATAAACCTTGAGAACAATATGTTAAGTGAAAGAAGCCAGTCATGAAAGAACAAATAATGTATGGTTCCACTTACATAAGATATCTAGAGTAGCCACATTTATAAAGGCATAAAGTAGAGAGGTGGTTGCCAGGGAGTGGGGGTAGGAGGAAATGGAGAGTTATTGTTTAATGGGTACAGAATTCAATTTTGCCAGATGAAAAGTGTTCTGGAGATTGATGGTGATGGTGGTTGTACAAGAAGGTGAAGGTACTTAATGCCAATGAACTGAACATTTAAAAATGGTTAAGAGAGTAAATTTTACATTATGTGTGTTTTGCCACACTTAAGAAAATGGCTTTTACCACTTTAATCTATACAATCTGTCCAGCCTTTGTTGGTGCCAACTAATTTTTGCTCAAAACTGACGGTAAGATGAGGCTACATTTAATTTTGTTAGAACTATTTATCTTTCTCCCTTACTGGGTTTCCCTCCACTATTTAAAGCAAGCACATATTTTTTTTCTTTTTTATTTTTCTTTAATTTCTGGGATACATGTGCAGAACCTGCAGGTTTGTTACATAGGTATACACATGTCATGGTGGTTTGCTGCACCCATCAACCCATCATCTACATTTGATATTTCTCCTAATCCTATCCCTCCCCTAACCCCCACCTGCTGTCAGGCCCCAGTGTGTGATATTCCCCTCCCTGTGTCCTTGTGTTCTCATTGTTCAACTCCCACTTATGAGTGAGAACATGTGGTGTTTGGTTTTCTGTTCCTATGTTAGTTTGCTGAGGATGGTGGTTTCCAGCTTCATCCATGTCCCTGCAAAGTACATGAACTCATTCTTTTTTTGTGGCTGCATAATATTCCACGGTGTATATGTGCCACATTTTCTTTATCCAGTCTATCATTGATGGGCATTTTGGTTGGTTCCAAGTCTTTGCTATTGTGAATAGTGCTGCAATAAACATACGTGTGCATGTGTCTTTATAGTAGAATGACTTATAATCCTTTGGGTATACACCCAGTAATGGGATTGCTAGGTCAAATGGTATTTCTGGTTATAGATCCTTGAGGAATTGCCACACTGTCCTCCAAAATGGTTGAACTAATTTACACTCCCACAGTGTAAAAGCATTCCTATTTCTCCACATCCTCTCCAGCATCTGTTGCTTTCTGATTTTTTTAATGATCACCATTCTAACGGGCATTAGATGGTATCTCATCGTGGTTTTGATTTGCATTTCTCTAATGACCAGTGATGATTAGCTTTTTTTCATATGTTTGTTGGCCACATAAATGTCTTCTTTTGAGAAGTGCCTGTTCATATCCTTCACCCACTTTTTGATGGGGTTGTTTATTTTCTTGTAAATTTGTCTGAGTTCCTTGTAGATTCTGGATATTAGCCCTTTGTCAGGTGGATAGATTGTAAAAATTTTCTCCCATTCTGTAGGTTGCCTGTTCACTCTGATGATAGTTTCTTTTGCTGTGCAGAAGCTCTTTAGTTTAATTAGATCCTATTTGTCAATTTTGGCTTTTGTTGCCATTGCTTTTGGTTAGTCTATCCATGCCTATGTCCTGAATGGTATTACCTAGGTTTTCTTCTAGGGTTTTTATGGTTTTAGGTCTTACATTTAAGTCTTTAATCCATCCTGAGTTAATTTTTGTATAAGGTATAAGGAAGGGGTCCAGTTTCAGTTTTCTGCATATGGCTAGCCAGTTTTCCCAACACCATTGATTAAATAGGAATCCTTTCCCCATTGCTTCTTTTTGTCAAGTTTGTCAAAGATCAGATGGTTGTAGATGTGTGGTGTTATTTCTGAGGCCTCTGTTCTGTTCCATTGGTCTATATATGTTTTGGTACCAGTACCATGCTGTTTTTGGTTACTGTAGCCTTGCAGTATAGTTTGAAGTCAGGTAGCATGATGCCTCCAGCTTTGTTCTTTTGCTTAGGATTGTCTTGGGTATATGGGCTCTTTTTTGGTTCCATATGAAATTTAAAGTAGTTTTTTCTAATTCTGTGAAGAAAATCAATGGTAGGCTGATGGGAATAGCACTGAATCTATAAATTACTTTGGGCAGTATGGCAATTTTCATGATATTGATTCTTCCTATCCATGAGCATGGAATGTTTTCCCATTTGTTTGTGTCCTCTCTTATTTCCTTGAGCAGTGGTTTGTAGTTCTCCTTGAAGAGTTCCTTAACATCCATCGTAAGTTAAGTTGTATTCCTAGAATTTTATTCTCTTTGTAGCAGTTGTGAATGAGAGTTCACTCATGATTTGGCCCTATGTTTGTTTATTATTGGTGTATAGGAATGCTTGTGATTTTTGCACATTGATTTTATATCCTGAGACTTAATGCTTAAGTTGCTTATCAGCTTAAGGAGTTTTTGGGCTAAGACGATGGGGTTTTCTAAATATACAATCATGTCATCTGCAAACAGAGACAATTTGATGTCCTCTCTTCCTAATCTGAATACCCTTTATTTCTTTCTTTTGCCTGATTGCCCTGGCCAGAACTTCCAATACTGTTTGAATAGGAGTGGAGAGAGGGGGCATCCCTGCCTAAAGCAAGCACATCTTTTATAAACACATAATGATTAATGACATCTGGAAGGGATACTAACAAGAAACCCCATAAGAGCAAAACACATGTATTCTTTTCTAAATATAACTTCAATACAGTCTACTCTCCAGCAGTCCTAACAGTGAGCATTCAAATGTTAACAGTGTTTACTCAGCACTCATTATTCCTCTACCATCAGTTAGACTTCATTGTAACAGAATCATTTCTAACATATAGTGCAGAATCACTGCATATATTGCCATTTGCATGGTGAGGTGTCATTATTCAATTTCATAAGTAAGTCCACGATGTTTTTATAAGAAGAGAAGTTGTTTTACCCAATATAAATGCCTACAGGGTAATATTATAGTTTATGGGAAGGGAAGACAATTTTTGTTATTAGTATGAATTATTTTATAATGTGTATTCTTATTTTCGAATTTAACAAGAGCTGAAAATTTTCTTAATAATATGCAGAGGCTCGTTGAGAAGTTCCAATACATTCTGCATTCTAATCTCATTTTAAGTCATTTCACATTAAGCAAGGATAGATTTTACTGGAGTGTACAGTGACAGAGGATGAGAAACTAGTTTATCCCATGGGTAAGCCAAGAACACAATGAAAACTTCAGTGACTTTTAGAATTATGATCACACTTTTCAAAAATAGTCCACTCTTAAATGGCTCCAGTCCCTAAAAATAAAGACAATAAGCTTCATGGAGAAAAGAACTATATGAAAAAATTACAGCTACTTAGGAGGAATAAGTTCTAGTGTTCTATAGCACTGTAGGGTGACTATAGTTAATAATAATTTATTGTGTGTTTTCAAATAGCTAGAAGAGAGAATTTTAGATGTTCTGAAAACAAAGAAATAACAAATGTTTAAAGTGATAGATATGCTAATTATCCTGATTTGATCATTGCATATTGTATACATGAATCAAAATATCACACCGTTGCTCATAAATATGTATAATTTTTATGTGACAATTTTTTTTTAAAAAAAGAACTATATTTCAATCACCTTTTATTTCCTCTACAGCACATAGTTTGAGAGTCACCAATTAATTCAAGTGCTCACATATTTATTGAGCTTTTAATATATTCCAGATACTCTTATAGGCACTGGGGATTCAAGTGTGAATAAAACAAAGTCCTGTGTTCCTGGCAATTTCATTCTAATCATGAACATACCATGTGTTCAATAAACTAAATGGATTTATGAAAAGGAGAAAAATTGTAACGATTCCCTTAGCTCTTTCAGTAACTCAGGATTCACATAGGCAGAGGAACTCCAGATGTGGACTATTCCTTTATCTGTAATACATCTCTTTACATATGCTATGGAACTTCTGTTTCATCACCCTATCATCTCTTTAAATATGATGCTGTGGAAATAAAATGCGACCTCTGAGTTTCTGTAAACACATGTCCTTTCAGATACCATGCCCCAGAAGATGGCCCATTAGTACACTGCTCTAAGCTACAATTTGAAGAGTGTAATACTCGTCTTTGCTTTGATGCGGGCTCTTTTCCAGCTGTGAACAAACTCAGTCCTCGCACTTCTGATGTAGCATTGTATATCTATCTTCCCAGATTTCCCAAACTGGTGGAATCCTTTTCCATTTAACCCTTACCAGTTCTTCTTCACAGTGTTGTTTGTACTTCTTGATATATATATATATATATATATATATTTTTTTTTTTTTTTTTTTTGAGACAGAGTCTCGCTGTCGCCCAGGCTGGAGTGCAGTGGCGCAATCTCGGCTCACTGCAGGCTCCGCCCCCCGGGGTTCACGCCATTGCCCTGCCTCAGCCTCCCGAGTAGCTGGGACTACGGGCGCCCACCGCCTCGCCTGGCTAATTTTTTGTATTTTTAGTAGAGACGGGGTTTCACTGTGTTAGCCAGGATGGTCTCGACCTCCTGACCTCGTGATCCGCCCGCCTCGGCCTCCCAAAGTGCTGGGATTACAGGCGGGAGCCACTGCGCCCGGCCACTTCTTGATACTTTGCAGGGTACTTTTCCTCCAAGGGTTTCTTGTAAGAAAAATTCTAAAGAAAAAGAAAAACATTATCTGTGACGTTTAAATTTATAACACAAAGAAAAGATTGTGAATTGCCAAACAGTCATTTTCAGAATTATACTACATCCTTTTACCATTAAAATGCATGCGCGCTTGTTTCAGAAACATGAAGTTATCTCAAAAGGCTACTTATTAGAAATGTGTTTATATGAAAGGCGATTTTCATTGTTCAAGGCACAACATGACTTTTCTTTCTTGTAGACTGAAAAAAAAAACAATCCTTTGAGATTAAAATTATGAAGAGATTTCCAAGTATATGTGCGCTTTTCAAATTCCATTTAACATAATTTTCTCTAATGGTAAATCTGTTTTTTAGTTTATCTACCTATCCAGTTAGAGGTTTGCCTTTCTTTAGAGTAACGCACTTCTTTTAAAGCAAGTAGAGCTGTCCCTCTCACTCTTTAATAAAATCTCAACTCTCTTTTTACAACCACCCTCACATTTACATCATCCCCTCCTCTTAACAAAGGTTCCTTATGCTCTTCTATTGTGAGTTAGAGATTATACTATTACTACACATACAGAGAACGCTGCTGGACTGGTGAATGATGTGCAAGGCGTTGAAAGGAAGTATTTACATTCAGGATTTCTTTTTTTTTTAATTTCAAGAATGAAGTTTATGAATTTTGGAAGTGAGATCCAATGCATACAGCTGAATGGTCTACTGGGTTTGGGGCCACTAGGGGTTCTTTCAGAAGAGATAAGAAATGAATGGGGCAGTTTCTCACAAAGCGTGGGCTGTGAATTGATCACATCAAAATTCCCTGAGATACTTTTAAAAATTCAGATTCAAAGACCTCACTGCAGAACTAAGAATCAGAACAGCCAGGGTACTACCTGGGGCTCTGCATTTTAATATGCACCTTAGGTGATATTTATGCACACAAAATTTGAGAATCAAATGTACTACAGATACAGGAGTAAGAAAGATAAGAACTCGACCTTGGAATATTTATCTTCCCCTTCCATATTCCAGCCAATGCTAAGTAACTGCTTCTTAAAAGTATCAATTCTTCTGGTCTGTTAGTTCACTGCAGTAATTATTAGCTAAAATCAGGCCAGTAGGAGGGCTAGGGAAAAGAACTAATGGAGGAAATTCTTCTCAGAGACACACACACACACACACACACACACACACACACACACACACACACACGTAGTAGGGGGGCAAAGATGGACTTTGGGTGCAATACTCAATACTCTTATTTATTTGGAGATTATTTAACAGAATCAAATGGCATTCAAATCAACAGCACAGGAATCTCTAATCATAACATGTTTAACAGTGAATTCTTTAAGATGTTACTGCCCACATGTCAAACCACCAATGAGCCAATCCATCCGTTTAATGGCCTCAGAAGAAGGGTGTCTGAACATAAATGTATGAACATATTGAATTAATGACTATATAAAAATAATAGTGAAAGAAAATTTTGGAACAGAAGAGGAACAGTGATTGTGGGCCGTGGGCAGCAATATACACTTTGAGGAAGATCTGAAACGTGACAGGATTTTCAGCACAAGTGAGATTTTCACGGGTAGAAAAGATTGGAGAAGGCATGCCTGAGTGAGGCAGTCAATTGCTTAAATATTTTATGGATCTGTCTGCTGTTTACTGAAGGCAGCATGCAAAGGTGTCAGCTTTCAAAAGTGTAAATAGAGCAGGTTTCTTACTTCACCCAAGACAACAATTCCCTAAGATCTCTTGCCAGGAAGAAAATTATGCCTTTTCTTCTTTTACATTCTTTCTGCTGTTCTTGTTTACAGATAATTTTTTTTAAAAAGCATCTTTTAAAGTAATATCTAAATAGTTTTTGCAATTTTAGATATGGAGGAGGAAGATGGATTGCCATGTCTGATACAGAATGCTGACTTCCTAACAGAGTAATTAATCATAAGGCTTTGGCCCTGTTCATATATGTAGACAGCTCCTCCTCACATCCCATGCACATTTTAAACTCACCCTTGAATTCCCAGTTGAAACTTTATCTCCTTTGCAAATTATTTTGTCCCCTGTCAGTATCAGCTGCATCTCTTTTGTTCTTGCATAGCATTTTCTACCCTTTTTACAAAAAAGATCACACTGCCTTATAGTTTTTGTTTTCATTGTTTCCACTAAATTCTAATAACTGGGATATAAGCTTCTATGGGATTGGGGTCTTTACATTTTAAAATTGTATGCCTAATATAGTGTCAGGCATATGGCAGGCACCTAAAAATATTTGATGCATGAATAAATAAATGAATCAATGATATGATGCCAAGGAGACTATGCTAGACTGAGCTTAGCAGGCAGAACAGATTCTTAACACTATTCTCTGTTAAGAAAAGACCATGAGATCTGCAGAGGAAAAGGGAGAACTTTATTTTCTATAAAAAACTATCTGCAGACTGGGGAGGCACCACCTTCAGTACAAGTGAACATGTGCTTTCTAAAGAACCAAAGGAGGGTCTGGCTTAAGTAAGGAAAGTTCTCACCCTGGTTCTCAATCAGGTCCATTCATGCAAATGAAAGATTCAAACTTGTTCGGTTCTGATTGCTCAAAATAGTGGAGTCCTGATTGGATTATTTTCAAGCCCCAAACCAGAAGATGTTTCTTTCAACTGGCTAGTCGGGGGAGTGGGGGTGAGGGAAGAAACGCGTTCTAGCCACAATTTATCTTGGCACCCACAACAAAAGTCAGTTTGGCTTGACTGTAGAAAGGGAAGTCCTGTGATACTTCTACAACATCTTTCTCAGAAAACAATATGTGATCGTTCCCTCACTTCACTATGGCTGCTTGTTCTGACTTTGAGCACCTCTGTTAGCTACAGGGAGTCCATTTTGTCTGTCCGTCCGGGGCATCCTTTAACATCTCTAAGGCCTCCTCCAAACTTCCTCTCATTAACGCATTTATGCCGGAGGTTGCAAAGGATTTTTGTGAAAAATCAGACCTTGAACAGTAGAATATAAATAACACCCACAAGCTTAATATTCCAATAATGGAACACTAGGCATAACTGGGTTAATGCCTCATCTCTGTAATTCTAACTCTAGTCCTAATTTTCCTCTGGTTTTCTTTCTTCTTCCTATAAGTAGGCTTAAGTCTCTTTGAAGCTTGAAATACTAGAACTAACAAACCGTCCCAACTGTCTACAATCATCACCTACCCGTGTCTTAAGTTGAGTTTTCTAGAAACAGAACTTAGGATGAGAATCCTTGTACAAGGGGTTTAATGAGGGAGTGCTCTGAAAAGAAACCTGTAAGGAAGAGAAGAAAGAAGGATAGGGCAGGAGGAATGCTAAGCAAAGGTGTGGTATCATATGAGGTATCGATAAAAAAAGAAAAAGCCAAAAGATGAACTAGCACAGAGCACTGCTCTTAAGGGTCCTTGGCATTCCTATGAATTTTCTGGTTACCTGTGTTTTAAAGATAGTCTCCTAACAATTCACTGATTCTTGGCACTAAAAGTCTTTTATTTTCTCATGATGTCATGCTGTGAGGTTGTATGGAAAAGCCAGTTATTAACATATTAAATCAAGTAACTAGTAAACTCTAAATGAATTTAGACATAGGCAAAAACAAAATGTGTATGGAAAAAAATTTTTTTTCCAAATAAAAATGCTTTACTGTTCGTCTGTTCAAAGATGATACCAATTGTGTTGTTTACTCTGTGTGTGAATGTTAATGAGTAATGAGTAAGCTACCCTACAGATTACTCAGCCTGTATGTTGAATTAAAACTATTTCATGATTAAAAAGAAAAAAAAGGATATTGTATCAGAAGTCTAGCTTCAGATAGATCCCAAGGGGAATTCTGGAACACGAATTGCACTGGGGCTTCTCTTGCCTTGAGATGAGGAAGCTGAGATTTGATACACCCTCCCCTACCTCTCCCATTCCCCAACACACAGTCAGTCAGCCTTTGGTCACAAACAACTAGAGAAGGGCCAGAAGATCCCAGGCATCTCCATGAGTTGGGTCCTTTCATCTAAGGCAATGACACCCACTTGTCTGCAGACTGGAATCACTTAAAGAACTCCCAACACTACTGACGCCTGAACCCCACCTCCGGAGACGATGTTTTAATAGTCTTGGGTGTGGTTTGGGCAATGGAATTTTTCCATGCTTTTAGGAGAGTCTAAGGTGCAGACTAGTTTGCGAACCACTGAGATAAGCACCAACAAGAGTATAGAAAATTGCTGGATCACTGCTTGGTTGTGAACTGAGGGAAAGTAATCACGGAGTACTGAGCTGAAACAGATGTCATAAGCCAGTAAGACTACTGAAATAAAAGCTGGTCGGGCGCGGTGGCTCTCGCCTGTAATCCCAGCACTTTGGGAGGCCTAGGCGGGCGGATCACGAGGTCAGGAGATCGAGACCATCCTGGTTAAAACGGTGAAACCCCGTCTCTACTAAAAATACAAAAAATTAGCCGGGCGCAGTGGCAGGCGCCTGTAGTCCCAGCTACTCAGGGGGCTAAGGCAGGAGAATGGCGTGAACCCAGGAGGCGGAGCTTGCAGTGAGCCGAGATTGCGCCACTGCACTCCGGGCTGGGCGAAAGAGCGAGACTTCATCTCAAAAAAAAAAAAAAAAAATAAGCTTTTTGGGGTATGAGTCTGAGATGCCTGCAGAACACTCAGGTTGAGAGAAAGTGCTGGTATAATCTCAAGTCAGTATTCAGATTTTAAATAACAGAGTGCCCAACTTTCAAAGTTTTATAAGCTTTGTTGTTAGAATAGACTATTTTTGGGGTTGAGAATCTGAAGTTATCAAAATAAAATGTCTTTGCTAATACCTCTGTGGTGATATAATGTATTGAAAATACCAAGAAAGATTTCTGTTCTTGGTGTTTCCTTTTACCCCTGGCTCTTTCCCTAACATATAAGAGCAATGTGTGTTCAAGGCCTGACAAAACAGACTGAGGTGGGGAAGTCATTCAGTCTTCGAACGCCTAAACTCTGCTAAGGGAATCAGGGCATAAAAAATAGATTTAGAACACCTGATGCATCAGAGCAAAGCTTCTTCACTCCATGACTAGATTAAAAAGTCTACAAGTTGGGGCAGAGTCAGGGAGGGGGCAGATAGAAAACAAGGACAGTACAGGCGCGGTGGCTCATGCCTGTAATCCCAACACTTTGAGGGGCTGAGACTGGGGGATCACTTGAGGCCAGGAGTTCAAGACCAGCCTGGCCAACATGGCAAAACCTCATCTCTACTTAAAATACAAAATTAGCTGGGTGTGGTGGTGCATGCCTGTAGCCCCAACTACTCGGGAGGCTGAGGCACAAGAATCACTTGAACCCAGGAGCCCAGGAGGCGAAGGGTGCAGTGAGCCAAGATAGTACCACTGCACTCCAGCCTGGGCGACACAGCAAGACTCTGAAAAAAAATAAAAGGAAAAAAAAACAAGGAGAGTTTAGACTTAGACTTTGATTGGGCTCTGAAAAGGGGCCCCACACCCTCCCCCAGAATGTAGGACCTGACAGAAACTCATAAAGTTTTAGGGAATCTATGGGTTTATTCCCAAGTGAAATGCCCTAGAAGTGTAATAGCAATATGAAAAATATAGACATATGGTCCTAAGATAGTCACACTAAATTCCTTTCACGTGGGATCACAGGGAATTTGGTGTGACTATTTTTTTTTTTTGGTGTGACTATTTTAAATGCCCAGAGAGGGGCCCTGAAATAGCAGAGAGAGCCTCAACTGAAGAGCTTATAGTCAGAAATGAAAGATAACACAGTTGTGATACAGGCGAAGGGTGGTGTCTCCAAGGATGTTTGCCCAGATAGGGAGAGACAGACAAATCCACAATGCCCAGGAATGAAACTAACCCCAGGGAAAAGGCTTCCTCTAGGCTGACCATGAGTAAGGTTCTACCACCTGCCGACACGGGAGGATATAATAAAAACTGAACTGCTTTTTAAACATCAAGAAAGTTCTATTTATCACCTAAATGAGGTTGTATACTGAGATAAGCAACTAACAATTCATCTTATCTGAGAATATAATTTGGACCAAGAAGAAACTATTTGGCTTCATTATGTATGAGCAAGAGCACTGCATTGAGGAAGGATCACCAAACTGTGAATCCAGGGATTGGGGTAGAGTCCTAGTTTGGCTACATGTGTGTATATGTGCAGGAGTATATGTGTGTATACATTGTGACTGTCTATATATATGTATGTGTACACATGAGCAGTGTGTGTGTAAGACAGCTGTGTGTGGATTGTGTCTTTAGCAAGTGTTTTTGAAGCAATTTATTAAGAGATGGGAGGGTCTGGGCTGTAATGAAAATTTACCACTGTGTAACAATTTTTTTTTTGCCCTCAAAATGAATTGGTGTATTTAGTCCTTAAATATAAAACTTGCTCCAGTTACTATAAAAATACAGCAGTTTGAGCAGAAACACAAATAGTGTTTGAAAAATATAGGCATATTAGAAGCACTTTGTGGTGTATTTTGAAATTACCAGTTAATTCATTTTCCCAAAGCAGCTTCCAGGCCCCTGAATGTCAAACCATGTTCAGGAAGATTCAGGGTAGCTCTCAAATGAGCCCAGTCGCATTCTCTCCAAAGACAACTTATGGTATTAAGGCTGGCCTGGCCCGGGAAATTGGATGAGCAAGAAGGCCTTAGTTTATTCAAGGCCCCACAGGTTATTTTGACACTTTCTGTGACTTTGGAGGAGGCTATACCCCGCCTGGTATGGTGAGGACTCCAACATTTTATTCCCCTCATAGCTAAGAATCCTCTTCCTTCCCTCACAGACTTATAGAAGCATGAGCTGTGAGACTAAAGTGTTTGAGTTGAATTCATAACTTCGGGATATGTATGTTCTAAGTAAGGGCCTACTCATTCAAAGGAAGAGAAAAAAATTGCTTGGAAAGAGAAAGTTAGACTTCATCAAACTCACAGACCCATTATGTGAGTTGAGACAAATCCATGTAATTTTCAATGGCTTAGTTTTCTCAATTGGAAAATAAGGAAATGGTATTAGATAATCTCTTCAATCTCTCCTGGCTCTAATATTCTATAATCAAGGTTAAGAACCTTTAATCCCTTAATCCCTTCCCTTGGTGTGAGGGAAGTGGGGGGCCAAGGTGACATATACATCTTCCTAGGCCGTCTGCTTTCCTAAACATCTCATTCTGTCCACGTTATTCAAATCCCGCAGCTGCACTATATTAAACAGAAATATTAACTTTCCAAGGCATCAGAAAACTGGTCTTAAGGTACTCTTGCTCTTGTTCCTATCTTTTGCAAAATCATGAAAAAGCCAGATTCTTTGAAAATCTATTGTTTCAAGTTCCCAGACTCATCTTGCATATCATACACATTTGAAATAGAATGATACACGCGACACTCAGCGACTTTATACTAACATTCGCTTTTAACCTCGGACAAAAAAAGAAATAAATCAAAGAATCTTTCATCCGGCACTGTGCCTCTGCCTGTCCAGACAGATGGCTGCCTTTCTGTTTCTGGAATCTCTGGAGAAGGAGGTCTTACAGTTTCTCTTCTTAATCTTTGTCAGTTGAGTTCAATGTTCTTTTTATTTACAAAATAGCATACAGGAATAGAAAAGAATGGAGTGTTCTCTGTGCAGGCTTCAGAGGCAAACTGAAGTCTAGCTATATTCTCCCCTTTGAGCCTGCAATCTACAAAAGAGGATTTCTAAGAATGGATTTCCTGTAAGTTCCTTGACATGACATATTTACATATAGTTGTAAAGCCTGATAGACAACCAATAACAGAATGATGCTTCCCTCCTTATCTCCCTTTCCTTACAGAGTCCCTTCTTACAACTCAGAATCTATATTTACAGATTTCTTGCTTTTAATTCTGGACAATGTCATTCAAAAAACATTGTTGGACTCTGTATTATCTATCAGGAAACAGATGACACACTCAAATGTGGTAATTTGATGGTACTTTAATAAAGGAACTATTTAAAAACGAGTAAGCAGAGTTTAAGAAAAGCAGCAAGGTATGGTACAGAACCATGGAGCTTGGAGCGGGGGAGCCATCAATACCCCTAGGCTTGAAGGAGCTCAGGGGCAGGGGTGGTTAGCTAAACCCAAAAGATAGAGTTGTTTGGAAAGGGGCACCTAAAAGGGTTTTTTGTCCTCAGTAGAGCTTCACAACTAACCTGCAAAGACCTGGCAGGGAAAGAATCAAAGCGCTAATAGCCCTTTTTCCTTCCAGCCTCAGTCTTTTGCTGGTGCCCTGTTGCCTACATCAGAGGGCAATCTATATGGGTCAGCTCCCTGGATCACAAGGAAGGGAGAATTGTTGTGGAGAGCAGACAGGAGGAGTCAAATGGAAAGTAATAGATATGTAGCTTACAAATAGCAGAAAAGCAGAAGCAAACTGGCCTTTCTGCTGTGGCTCTGATTCCAAAATTTTCAGCATCCAAATCACATCAGCAATCTGTCTTTTAAACCAGGAATCAGTATGTATTTGTTATCTATTGCTGTGTAACAAATTACCACAAACTCAGTGGCTTAAAACAATATGTTTATTATATCATAGTCTACTGTGGGTCAGGAGTGCATGGAAAATTCATCTAGGTTCTCCACAAGGCTGCAATCACAGTGTCAGCCAGGAGTGGGTTCTCATCTGGAAGATCAGCTGGGAAAGAGTTGTTTACTTTTCACCCAGGCTGTTGGCAGGTTTTGTTTCCTTGAAGCTGTGGAACCAAGGGTTCTGGCTTATGGCTGACTGTACTGGAGGACCACCCTCAGCAACTAGAGACCATAAGAAATGCCTCACTACATAGCCCTCCCCTCAACATGGCCAATGTCTTCATCAAACCTGGCAAAGCAGAGAGTCTCTAAAAGCGAGCCTTCTAGCAAGACAAAATTGTAACATAAAATAATAACAGAAGTTATACCCTATTACTTTTGCCATATTCTACTGATTAGAAGCAAATCACCAGCTCTGCCTGCATTCAAGGGTAGGAAATTATACAAGGGTATGAACACCAGGAGGTAGGGATCACTGGGGAGTGACTGAGGGTCTGTCCACTGTATACTACAAAGTCAGTTTAATATGATTCTATTATTTTTGCATATACAACAGTTCCCCTTATCCACAAGGGATGTGTTCCAAGACTCCCAGTGAATGCCTGAAACCAGATAGCACCAAATCCTAAATATGTAATAGATATTTTTCCCTATACATACTATGATAAAACTTAATGTATAAACTAAGCACAATAAGAGATTAATGACAATAACTCATGATAGACTAGGACAATTATAACAATACACTGTTCACAATTCCATAGATAGATTTGTTCTAACTGTAGATCTTAGAAACCCCAGCATATAATTTTTTTCTTTCTAAATTGAGAACTTTCACCTCCTCACATAAAGGAAGCAGTTTATGGCTTCTCTTTGCTGTACTGTAATTTCCAGCATACTAATTTGCACTTTGGGTCCATTATTAAGTAAAATAAGGGTTACTGAACACAAGTACTGTGATACCATGACAGTTGGTCTGATAACTGGGAAGGTTACTAAGTGACTAATGGGCAGGTGGTGTATATGCCAAATTACAGACTGATTCACAACTTGGGCATGATGAGGTGGGACAGTGTGACACTGTACACAATTTAAAACTTACGAATTGTTTATCTTCAAAATTTTCTTTTTAGTATTTTCAGTCCACAGTTGACCATGGGTAACTGAAACTGCAGAAAGCAAAACCATGGACAAGGGGGAACTACTGTATAATAAATATTAACACAGCTGATTTTAAGGTCAACAGTAGACATTTTACAGATTCTCTTGCCCATATTTCCTTTAACATAGCCCACCACAGCTTCAATATCTTTACCAGAAGCACTAGTTCTCTCTAGGTCATTTGAGTGAGTCTCTGTTTTTTTACAAAAATAATTTCCAACATCCCTTCTCTCTCTGGGCTTGACTTTCATTGTTCTCCCATTTATCAAAACAATTCTAGCTGTTCAACTCAATTGTATTTGTAGGCCTCACCAATCTCCAGAGTTGCTATGCTTTTCTTTGTAAAAAGTTGGCTAAAAGATTTGGTCCCATGTTTATAGTTCCTATTAGGCCAAAACAGAAAATCACGTAATAAAAACTTGAACTGACAAATAACTATGCAACAGACAACTACATGGTAATCTCATCACTTAGTGAAATGCTTTACTGAAAATCTTACATTCCTTAATGTTGATTTTTTGTGTGTGTTACAGAATGTGTCTTTCAGTTCCCTAAAGTGAGATTTAACATTTAGAAGTTTAATACATTGACAACAATAAAATTAAACATATATAAATTCATTGATTTGATCCTATCCTTTCTACCAATTTATTGAGCATTGCATCATGAAATCATATTTAGGAGATTACCAATGTTAATCTTGTTTATTGATGTTACATAGTATTAAATGTTTTACTATATGTGGTAAAACCATGTCTTTGACATTAAAAGATAAGACATTCAAAAGTTATTTGATATTGCTTCAGACACTGCTCAAAATTACCTCATAAGTCACAAAACTTGGGGTTTTATTCTGAGAGTAAGTTATTTTTCTATTTAATTTCAAGGCACATGATTTTTATTACATTTAGTTCTTAGTTTTCATTTACACATATTGTACATCAGAGACCCTCTGTCACCTATGTTTCTCCTGAGCTTAGCATCTGTAGTTCAAGTTAGTATTTTTCATCAAAGGAACAATGATAAAGAGATAGGATGGCAATTATAAGAAATTCCATTAAAAACTGACATGTGATCAATTTGGGGAAAAGTTTCTGTTATGATACTAAGTTAAAATTATCGTAGCTCAAATGATACATGTATGATCTCAACTTTGTGAAAAAAACAAGGAGCAAATACAGCAAAATACTAATGAAGTTGTTTCTGGATAATACAATTACAGATATTCTTTCTCCTTCTACCTGTCTGAATTTCCCAAATTTTCTATAACGAGAATAAATTGTATTTTTATTAGGAAAATAAATTTATTAAACAAGCACAACTGATTTATTTGGGACTAGTTAAGGTATTATCTTTGCTATACTAAGTATATAAGATGAGAACTTTTTGGTCAATTAAAATTAAAACTATAAATGAAATATTCTTATAAAATTTGTATTTGTGGGACAAAGTTTTTATAGAGACACAATTTTAAGTTAAGGAAATACTTACGAATATTTCTCAATTTTTACTGTTCAAAAATTGAAAAATTTTGAAGCTCATTTTTCTCATAGTGATTTCATTGGCTTTCTTCATTATATCAATGTTGTCATAAAATTTATTTACATGTGCTGATACGGTATTATAATAGTTACCATACTTATAAGATTTAATTTATTCAATAGAAGAAGAAATTTTAAAAATATTTTATTGTACAAACACAGCTTTCATCATAGTGGACTTACGGAATAGAAGAGTTTATTATTGTCAGGCAAGGTGGCTCACATCTGTAATCCCAGCACTTTGGGAGGCTAAGGCAGGATGATTGTTTGAGGCCAGGAGTTCAAGACCAGCCTGATCAACATAGTGTATAGACCCTATCTCTACAAACAATTTTTTAAAAAATAGCTGGGCTTGGTGGCACACACCTGTAGTCCTAGTTATTCGGGATGCTGAAGTGGGAGGATCAGCCTGATCAAAGTTACAGTGAGCTATAATCATACCACTATACTCCGGCCTGGGTGACAGAGTGAGAACCTGTCTTAAGAACAACAACAACAAAAAAGGAAGAGCAGGGAGGGGAGGGGATTATTATTTTTTTTTTCTTATTATACTTTAAGTTCTAGGGTACATGTGCACAAAGTGCAGGTTTGTTACATATGTATACATGTGCCATGCTGGTGTGCTGCACCCATTAACTCGTCATTTACATTAGGTATATCTCCTAATGCTACCCCTCCCCCTCCCCCCACCCCACGACAGGCCCTGGTATGTGATATTCCCCACCCTGTGTCCAAGTGTTCTCATTGTTCAATTCTCATGCATGAGTGAGAACATGCGGTGTTTGATTTTCTGTAACTCCTACCCCTTAGTCAAACAGAAAGCAAAGACAGCACATCCAGCTGTTCAAGAACACTGCTGACACCTAGCTGAGCTCTTTAAAGAGATATGGGGCCCACATTAACCCACTCATCCAGAAGGACTCTGAAGAGTTCTCATTCCATCACATCCACCAGCCACCAAAGGCCCCCTTCTCATCTAATAGAGGTCCTATAGCTCCAAGACCTGGGAATAAGGAGACACTAAAGGCAAAAAAATAGGCTGTCCCATACTTGTTATTTTTTTATTTTTTTTTTTTTTGAGATGGAGTCTCGCTATCGTCCAGTCTGGAGTGCAGTGGCGCGATCTGCATGTGTACTAAAACTTTGCTGGCCTTACATGAGTCTCAAAGAACATTATGAATTCTAGTTACTGCTGATTTTCTTCAGAAACATGGACCTAGCCTGGAACTCATGCATGGTTAAAATCTACTCTACATCTTTCATAATTCATTGCATGCAAATTATACATTGTTATTACTATAGAACTTGATTTGACCATTCACGTTAAATCATATAATGTTCACAACATCCCAAGTTAAACAACATTTACAAATAATGTTATATATTGATGCCTGAATTTGGTGCATCCAATATAATACAACAGCCAAGGTAAGCAGCAATCCTAAAAGCTTTCTGCCTTCACTAGGCTTTTTTTTTTTTTTTTTTTTCTGTCTGGGTGTGCTACATGCTGAATCAATAATTTCAATAAAACCAAAGCTCAAGATGACTGAATAATATTGAGTGGTTTAGCCTTGTATCACCAGCAAATTATTGAAAACAAATAGCCAGCTGTAAATTCATAAAATTGAATTCATTCTTCCTTATCCTTGCCTCTCAATGCCTTACCCACTGGTATTAGGCTTGGTAAGTATAACCCTACTGAACCATTTCAATCGTTCATAGAGAAAGAACAATTAAGATTGTCTATATTACATCTTAAAACAAACTCAAGTTGTAGTAAGAGACAAAGCACATCATGGCCAGTTTTGCAATAAAATTACCACCTCCCTTTTGCAAAATATTAATATATAAAATGATAACGATTTTGTTGACTAATAAAAATGTAAAATAAAAGGGATCAATCAAATAATGCTTGCTATACTCTTGGGCAATCAATAAATATTTGACAAAAAAATGAAAGAATGAATACATTTTCAAGAACAATGTTTCTGCAAGTAAACTACACAGATATTCCAGCTATCATGTTCAAACAAGTTCAAATCTAAGTCATAAAAATAAAAAATGTTTAAGGGCAATATAGAAAGATCCCATCCCTAAAAAGAAAAAATAGTTGAAATAGGTTGTAATCCCCACCAATTATTTTGATCCCAACTTATCCAATGTGTTTTATTACTTACTCTCACTCTACATCTGCTCTTGTAATTACTGCATATGTATTTGTTTATATGGTTTTTATTATGCGGCTCCTCATTGGAATACAAATTTCATTAAGCCATGGATATTGTATACCTTTTCACTGCTATAATCTCAGCACCTAGAACAGATCATAAATAGTATGTATTTGGCCGGGCGCGGTGGCTCAAGCCTGTAATCCCAGCACTTTGGGAGGCCGAGGCGGGTGGATCACGAGGTCAGGAGATCGAGACCATCCTGGCTAACACGGTGAAACCCCGTCTCTACTAAAAAAAATACAAAAACTTAGCCGGGCGTGTTGGCGGGCGCCTGTAGTCCCAGCTACTGGGGAGGCTGAGGCAGGAGAATGGCGTGAACCTGGGAGGCGGAGCTTGCAGTGAGCCGAGATCGCGCCACTGCACTCCAGCCTGGGTGACAGAGCGAGACTCCGTCTCAAAAAAAAAAAAAAAAAAGTAAGTATTTGTTCTTTCTCTCTCTTACCACTATAGATGTATGTGGCTGAGATTCCAAGATGCCTGAATTTACTTGGGTTATAATACTATGTGACTCTCAGCTTCTTCACCGAGAGTTGACTTTTTTTTTTTTTTTTTTTTTTTTTGACAAAGGCCCCCTCTGTCACCCAGGCTGGAATGCAGTGGCGTGATCTTGGCTTACTGCAACCTCCATCTCCCGGGTTCAAGCTATTCTGCCTCAGCCTCCTGAGTAGCTGGGATTACAAGTGCGCCATCATTCACGGCTAAGTTTTGTATTTTTAGTGGACATGGGGTTTCGCTGTGTTGGCCAGGCAGGTCTCGAACTCCTGACCTCAGGTGATCCACCCATCTCGTCCTTCCAAAGTGCTGGGATTACAGGCATGAGCCACCACACCCAGCCAAGTTAACTATGTTTTAAAACTTATTTCGTTTGTACACTGCAATGTGCCATGGAGGTTCTCTTTATTTTCTTTTTGTCTGGCAATATGTCTTATAATTTATTTCCGGATAAGATGTTAATATATGTGATTATTTTAGGTAGGTAGAAGGTACTTTATCTTATTTGAAGACTATGTACCCAAAGACCTGAGCAGTCATTTACTTTTGACTTGAACAAGAATCTCTAGAATGGTGGCTTTCACACCTACTGTGCATCAGAATTAACTGAATAAGGTTTATTTAAAATGAGAAACAGTGGGGATAAGGTGGGAAGAATAATGTTAGAAGTTGCATGACACATGTTATATTTTCTGATAAGTAGAAACACAGCAACTAAAAAAGAAGAGATGGGAAAGAGAATAAAGATAGTTGAATAGCACATTGCTTATTGTATAAGCAAGAAATAGGAATTAAAACATACTATTAAAACTTACAAATCAGAAGATTAACTTGGAAAACAACAGACAACAGGCAATAAAAAGGATATAAGTACAAAGAAAATCCTTAAAAACTATAAACCCTCTTAAATATCCAAAGTAATTTTAACAAAAGGGCAAAGAAAGTACACCATACAATGAAACATAGCATATATACCATAATAACTATAATGTAAAATATGACAGAATTGAGACAAAGCACATCAATCATATGAATAAACAACAATGAACATAACTTCCCTATTGGAAAAATATCTGCACGTTGGCTGTGAAAATAAGACCAATCTGTAAGTGATGTACAAGAAACACATCTAAAACAAAGATACTTAGAAGGTCAAAACTAAAGGGAAACTGCTCAGAAAATAATGCAGACTTGTCAAAAGGGCATGGGCATCAGCTTGAAGGTGCTCCTAATAACCAAATCTGGGATAATTTGAGAATCAAAATTAATAATGGTGATAACCTATTATGATATATTGAAGAAAATAGGAATCCATGGATAAATAAACAGAAAAGAAGAAAAATCTTTTCCTTACAGTAGAATGCCAACTAATAGATGCAGAAAAATAATGGAATGATAAAATTACAAGCAGGCAACCAACAAATAATGATTTCAGGCAAGAATCATCAATAACTACTAAAATTAGTATATGGACAGTTGATGCTAAACAGGATATTTAGACAGTCTCAAAGTATCTCTTCACAATATACTTATTAATTATTAATACAAAGGGAAAAATGGTAAATTTACAGTAGAGAAACCCAGAAGACAACCTCAACCAGGGACCAAAGTTAGCATCACTATAAAGAGACAAATAAATAAATTATGTGCTTTCTGACATAATGCACTAGAAGAACACAATACCACTTTTACAGTACTCCCCTTTTTTTAATGCATAGCATGGATCAAATCTTGAGGAAACAAAGCCAAATTGAGGGATATTCTACGAAATAAGCAGCCTCTTCAAAAATGTCAAGATCATGAAAGTAAGAAAAGATTTCAGAATTGTCAAAGATTAAAGGAGATGACAAAGACATGGTGACTAAAGGCAATATGTAGTGCACCATTGGATACCGCACCAGAAAGAGGACATCTTTATTTTCAGGAAACTCACAGGGAAGTATTTAGTGGTAAAGAGACAATCCATCAGCAACTTACTCTGAAATAGATCAGGTAGAAAAGTGTTTAAATATATGTACAGAGAGAAAGAAAGAGAAGAAAGTAATAAAGAAATCTGATAAAATTTTATTCTTCGAGAAAGCTAGATGAAGGATTTATGGCAATTCATTGTACTATTTTAAATTTCTGTCTGTAAATCTGAAATTATTTCAAGATACACTCATGTGTTGCATTACAATGGGGGTACATTCTGAGAAATGATTTGTTAGGTGATTTCACCATTGTATGAACATCACAGAGGATGGTTACCCAAACCCAGATGATATAGCCTACTATACACCTAGGCCCTCTGGTATAGCCATTGCTTCTAGGCTAACAACCTGTGCAGCATGTTACTGTACTGCATACTGTAGGCAACTGCAACACAATGGTAAGTATTTGTGTAGCTAAACACACCCAAACATAGAAAAGGTACAGTAAAAATACAGTATTATAACCTTATGTGATCACTTTCATATATGCAATCCGTTGCTTGCTTACTGGAACATCATTATGCAACACACAACTGTAAAAGTTAACATAAAAGTTACCTG
Source organism: Hylobates moloch (assembly GCF_009828535.3). Classification (NCBI taxonomy): domain Eukaryota; kingdom Metazoa; phylum Chordata; class Mammalia; order Primates; family Hylobatidae; genus Hylobates; species Hylobates moloch. The sequence continues at coordinate 70,570,784 of NW_026652293.1, read as the reverse complement.
AAAAAAACCCACAATTGAAAACAAACCAAAACAAATGATCTAACCATATAACAAATTGTTAACATAACTATTTTTTGAACTTTATCCATATTTAGTTGGATGTGCTCTAGGATTTGAAGAATTCTGAAGTTCACATTTCACTAGAGTTACACTAGAGTAAACTGTAGAGTTATTGTTAGTAATAATATCTCCCATTGATTCTATTTCTTTTATATTGTGGGATAAAGCATTAATTTTATTAATGTTAAAAACAAGATCTTCACTGTTAGAAAACAGATACAATTGTGAAATCAAATAAACTATATTAAAATACTGTAATGTTAAAATGAAATAGAAAATTATCAATATGAGATTGGGTTCAGTGGCTCATGCCTGTAATTTCAGCACTTTGGGAGGCCAAGGTGGATCACTTGAGGAAAGGAGTTCGAGACCCGCCTGGCCAACATGATGAAAACCTCCTCTCTACTGAAAATACAAAAATTAGCCGGGCATGGTGGCATGGGCCTGCAATCCCAGCTACTCGGGAGGTTGAGGCCAGAGAATTGCTTGAACCAGGTAGGTGGAGGTTGCAGTGGGCCAAGATCACACCACTGCACTCCAGTCTGGATGATACAGCGAGACTCCATCTCAAAAAAAAAAACAAAAACAAAAACAAAAACAGACACTGCTGTGTCCTTTATGTAGATGCTGAAAAAGAAAAAAAAAAAGAAAGAAAATTGTCAGTATGAGCTTAAGGTTTTTAAAAGTGTCTTTTCCGGCTCTGTTCCATGAAATAGTATCTATGCCATGTCACCCAGGAGTAATGGCCATCTCTTCCACACAGATTTTGTCTCTAATGCTACCCACACTAAGTCTGATAAGATTTCTTGGACAAATGCCTGATTTTACTCCTGCAGCAGGGATGACAAAAGGGAGGCTTCAAACATCTTAATGGATCAGAAGACAAAGAAGCTTTTAATGCTATGAAAAAAGGACACAGTGACATGGCTCCCTGTGGCTGAGAGAACAACTTGAACTTGAAAAACAATTGCAGAAGAGAGTAATGTGTTGAGTCGATGAAAATCCATGGGTCCATAATGACATTGACAATAGTAAGAAAAATCTCATTTTTTGCACTATTTAAGAGGCTATTAAACCTACTTCTCAATCTGAAAATTGATGATTAAGGGAGAGAAGTAAGTTGTTACTAAGAACTGCATTTTAGAATAATCAAATGTCTCTGTCAATGAAAAAACTCTTTTAGAAGAATTTTAATTAATAAATGTATAAGAAATGACACCATTTTTTTGAAATCCTAATGAAATTAGGGATGAAGACAAGAATTGATGTTAAAACCATCAGGTGAAAGACTGATGGGAAATAAGCACAGAGCTTGATTATAAGAAAAAGATGAAAAGAGAAACTGAATAGATTCACCTACTAATTTGTAAAGTTAAGCCTAATCATAAACCAGTAAAGAGAATTCTATTAACATTGCTAGATCAAGGGTGCTTAGATTTCAGTACTTAGATTTTAATAATTCGTGCTGTATCTCTTCTTATAAATTAAACTAAAGTGAGGTTCTCATATATGATTCAGATCCAAGTAAACATTTTCCCCCACACAGTTTTCTTTTGGAGCCATAATTTATACTCTCCCTGTGAGAGCCCAAAAGTAAAACTTTATCTTTAGTCTTCTTCATGTGGGCAACTAGTAGAAACTCAGTGCTGGAGGACCCCAAAGAATCTACAATTTTTTCAGAAAACAGAAGTTGATGATGTTTATTGTTACTCATGGGCAGCAATGCCCCGTAACTAACTTGCAGCAGCTATTTTTGTTTGTTGTTGTTGTTGTTGTTGTTGTTGTTTTTGTTGTTGAGCAGTGATTGCACACCAGTAACTTCCCCAGAATAAATTACATCCATTTTTTGGTACAAAATGTAGTGGGATTAAAGAAAACCAATGAACTCCACATGCAACACTTACAAAGGACCCTAGGAGTAGGCTCTTCTAGGTTTGGATGGTGATGTGCCAATATGGAGATAAAGCAATTTAGGAAAATCAGGTATTTCTCAGGAATGCTTGTCCCTCAGTCTGATTTTCTTGTTGCAGATCCTATTTATGAAGCCAGAAGGTGAATATCACTCCTCTAACCTCTTATCCATCACCTCTTCCACTATGTGTGTTGATGCATGAAGCAGATTATGACAAGGGTCTTGCAGTAACAATACAGAAAAGAAAAAAAAGCAAATTAATAATTTTCAAAATATTAGCCCAATTACAAAAATGTTAGATAACACAATTTCCAACAAATTAGAAGCACTGAATGTTAGAAAATCCTTTAAACTATTTTTAAAATCACTATGTACAGAATTACATCTCTGATGTCTTAATGAATATATTATCAATCTAACATCTACATTTCACTTCATATTGCCTAACCACACTTAATTCCATGCTGTCGCAGTATTATTAGTGACATTATCACATCATGTTAGAGTTATCAGAAAATTTCCTCAATGGTAATATCAGTGAATAGCTTAGCATCAAGATTTTCTTATCATTATTCCTTAGTTAAGCTAATTTGAATTCGCTGATTAGATTTATCCTCAGGATAAAGGCAGGGTTATTTCATGTCATGTTATTTCAGCTAATTGTCCATTCTTCACAAATGCCGATTAGCAACTTTTTCATTGAACAAAATAAAATCTCATGGTTTAGTAGAAGAATTCACATGGATATGCTGTATAACCCTGGGGAAACTTTATGTTTGAGTGTCATTTTCTCTGGGTTGCAAATAGGCCAATAATGTGCCAGATCCAACAACCAATTGTGCTTCCCTGAAAAAAAACACCAGGCACTCTTTGCTTACGATTTAAACAGCCCCCAAGAGCTCAAGTCAGGCTTAAAGAGCAAATGACAGACCACAAGCTTGCAGAACTCCTGCCTCCCAATCCCAGAGACAGGGACATGCCTGGAAGAGAAACCACAGGATACCAAAGTCCTGGTCCAGTTACAAGAATCTTCCAAATTGCAATCTTCTCTCTCAGTTTTCTTACATTTCTCTTTTGTTCCTCTGTTTACCTCTCCTCAGTTCTCTCTAACGAGCATAATACTGTTCCCTCAGTTTGCTCTAGGTCCTTACTCCACTTATTTTTATCAAAAGTATATCGTCATGTAATTTTCAAAAATAGAACCGAAAAGTTTATATTGTGTAACAATACTCCCTGACCTGCCCTTCTACCCTTAAGTCCCCAGAGGCAACAACTTCTAACCATTTTTGTATTTAGACATGGTGGTCACTTCCCTAATTCTAAATCAGGATTATCAGCATAAATAACTCCAGAGATCAGGCAGGCAATATAATTTTTGGGGTGGGCTATGCATAAGGCACTATCTCCTTAAAGGATTAGTGTAGATTACTGTAAATAAGAGATTACTGTAAATATAGAATACATACCTTTTCTAATGTCAAATTAAAAAAATACTCTATACACACTCAAAAAAACTCACTTACCCACCAGCTCTAGCCTATGGACAGCCAGTTTGTAACCCTCGACCTAAATACTGTACTTATATAACTATTATAAAACCTATGCTGTAAGACATCAACGCTCCACTATGGAAAAAAAAATCAGGCTTTTCTGACTCACACTAACATACTCCTCTCCAATTCTTCTTTTAAAATTTAGGCAGTTATATTAATTAAGCTTCTATTTTTTGGTTCATCAACTTTATACAGTACCCTGTTATTCTCCATTAGGTTCCAATTCCCACTACCTTTCCTCCACCTTTCCATCTTCCACTTCATGTCATTTAGATTTTGACTTTTATGTGGCTAAGGTTAATATTTATTCTTCATCTTTGACCATATCTAAATCTTTCATCTTTGGGCTGAGTTTGTGATGGTTAATTTTATATGTCCAATTTGCTAGGCCACAACACCCAGATATATGGTCAAATGCCAGTCTCGATGTTGCTGCAAAGTTATTTTTTAGATGAGTTTAACATTTAAATTAGTTGTCTTTGAGTAAAGCAGATCACCCTTCATAATGTGGATAGACCTCATCTCATCAGCTGAAGGTTCTAAGAGACAACACCTCTGTGTCCCCTAAGGAAGACGAATTCTGCCTCCAGACTACCTTCAGATTCAAGCAGCAACATCAGCTCTCTTCCCTGGGTCTCCAGCCTGCCCACCTATCCTGCAAACTTTAGATTCACCTACCTGCACGATTGTATGAGCCAATTCCTTAAAATAACTCTCTCTGTGTAATACATTGAGAGAGATTCACTGGTTCCGTTTCTCTAGAGAACACTTACTAATACAGGGTTGATTGTGTTTAAAACAATAAACAGCATTTCCATTGTAATGATTTTCATTGTATTTCTATCAATATATTTCCATTGTAATGACTATGAAAATAGCAATCACTGCTGAACCAAGTAGTATACTAGGATTACATATTTTCACCACAAGTACAAAAGGATAATTTCTGTATTACCTGAAGAAAAACATGTCTGGTGTCCAAGAGAAAAGGATTCTATTTTCTCACTGTCCATCTATGACTTAAAACTAATGCCACGTTTTGTTTCATATTAAGACAATGATTTTTCTTACATCCATTTTTTTCCTAGAGTTTCTAATTGCCTTTCTTTTTTCTTGTTAACAGAAAACACCTGTTTCCTCTCCAAGCCACTAATGTCATTTAGGCCCTTGGTCACTCTGTCTATTGCTTAGAATAAATCTTAAGTTATGCTTTTTGGAGTCCAGTGACTTCCTGTTGGAATTTAGGCCATTTTTTTCTAGGCCTGAAGCATTTGTCATTCTGAATTTCTTTGAAATGCACTCCTGGATTCAATCAATTATTTTTAGTAATTCACATTTGCCTCTCTTTTTTTCATCTTTGTTTTGCCAGAGTCTATACTTAAAGTGACTCCTTTATGAAGGATACAGTAAAGATAAGTTATCTAATTATTCATAATTACTATTTTGTGCTCACATTTTATTGATAATTTGTCTGCTATGAGATTCTAGGTCCCAAAGAATGCATCCAGGGAATTTTAATGGCATTTCTTTATTGTCTTTGTTAAACAAAGTTTATGGAATACCATTGGTTTGAACTGGCATCTTGCACTAGGTCCCAGCAGACCAAACCAAACCAGAGTGGACTCACTCATGCCAAGTGCTATGTAATCAAACTGAACTTTGAAACCAGCTGGTTTTCCAAAAAAACAGGAGAATCCAGTCAACCTGAATCAGCTTAATAAGGAAGTTCTCTCTGTTTTAATCTTATAAGGAAAGTAACTGAAACAACCAATTCTCTTTTTGTTCTCTGTTTCTGCCTTCTTCAGCCCTTTTCTGCCTATAAGGCTGACCTCTTCTGTTCAGCTCACCGGAACATTCATTCTCTCTTATAGAGTGTGGTGCTACCCAATTGTAGAACTGAAAATAAAAGCCAGTTCAATCTTTAACTAAATTTGTGTGATATTATCTTCTGACGTCGCCTAACAGCCACTGTTGCTGAAGATAAATTTAATACAATTTTGTTGTTGTTGTTTTTGAGATGGAGTCTTGCTCTGTCACCCATGCTGGAGTGCAATGGGGCAATCTCGGCTCACTGCAACCTCTGCCTCGTGGGTTCAAGTGATTCTCATGCCTCAACCTCCCGAGTAGCTGGGATTATAGGCGCCCACCACACCCAGCTAATTTTTGTATTTTTAGTAGAGACAGGGTTTTGCCATGTTGGCCATGGTGGTTTTGAACTCCTGACCTCAGGTGATTCACCCACCTCGGCCTCCCAAAGTGCTGGGATTACAGGTGTGAGTCACTTTAATCCTGGCCATTATTTGGTCTTACATTTTAGTTTTCCAGGCATTTGCAGAGCAACATGCTTTCCAAGAGAATGAAACTCCACCCCCATCCTTCTCACACCTCCCCTGCCTTTACCTCCAAGCTGAGCCTAAGCCTTTCACAGTTTCACTGAGAAGCTTGCTTTCCTTTCTTCTGTTCACCATCCTACATGCTCTTGGCTGCTGTTTGTTTTGTTTTGTTTTATCCAACAGTAAGCTTCCATATTCCTCTACCTTCCAGAAGTTTATAATCTGTCATTCATTCTTTTCACTACATGGAGTTGATTTATTTTTTAAAATCATTTCATTGGTTGCTTAAGAAGGAGGGAGAAACAGTTGTTCTCGGCCCACCCCTTTAAACCAAAAGACTGTTGTCGTCCTTTGTCTACCATTCTATTCTATTCTTTTCCTTCCTTCTCCTTCCAGCTTCAAACTTTTCTTCTAAGTTTCATCTGTTCCTATAGTTACCAGAGTTAAGACCAAAGTATTTTATTTTTGCTTTATGTAAAACATTTGACTGTCCTTTTACTTATCTTGAAAGAAAAAAGAATCAGAATGAAGAAAATACAAATAAGATTAATTGAGTTTTGGTAAAGGCTAGTTTTGGTACATGAAACTACGAGAGGTATGCAAGCAGAAGACCTCTTGTGAAAATAAGTGACAACTGGCAGAGGTCATGGGTGAAGGAAAGAAGGCTATGATTTCATTGTTTTGTTCCAAAAATTTCTTCAAATTGTATTTACTTTTGCAAAAAGACAACATTTAGTGTCACGTGCAGTTTTTTCCATAAGAAGGTGATGTCGACCTCGTACCTTCTATTCTATATTGTCCTGTTATTGGCTGATTATCAGAGGAAGTTCATTGATTTCAAAGACATGATCATCAATTCATACCTTCTAGGGAAGGGAACTGCATATGCAGCATTCAAAGGAACTGTGAACATACACAATTGTGGGGGCCTGGAGTGTCCTGCAGCCATGTAACCCCTAGGACTTTTTCTTCGTTCTTATGTTAATTTTATCTTATGTTAATTTTAAAAAGCTACGTTTTCACAGTCAACCTATGAGTCTCACATACATGCTAATGGTAGCCACAGAGAACTACATCTTCATTACTACAATGTTAAGAAGGTTTTCCATTTTCATCTGTAATCCATAGCCTTACCCCAAGTACTATATAAACAGAACCAAATCTCTCTATAACTGATATTCTATGTCACAAGTCCTGACTCAAGGTCATCATAGTTCTTTAACCTATGCCAATTATGTGCCTCATTTCACAGAATCATCATCATATTCCTTCCTACTGAGAATTTGGTTCTCTCCCCGAACTAACCCTGTTTTATAAGTGCAAGGACCCCTATTTGATTTTGATTTAGGAGTTAGTACTATCAGTGTCTCATGAAGAGAAAACTGAAGAATGGAACAAGACCTCCAATAGACCTCATTTTCTTCCATTGTTGCTGCTATTTCTGCCATGTGATGGAGTTCAGAACAGCTGAACTTTTATTTTTACTTTTTGGCATGTTGGAATGCAAATTAAAATATTTACTAAAATTTTAATATATGGTCAATGTTTTGAGATTGTTTATCATTGTTTATAATACTAAAAAATATTTTTAATGAAATCATTCTAAGGTCAACCTAAAAAGAAAGTGTCAAAAGAACTGAAATACAATTGTACTGTGGAATACTGTGTTGCAGATTTTAAAAATTATACATAGAGATGGATAATCATCTACATATACTCTGTGTGTGTGTGTGTGTGTGTGTGTGTGTGTGTGTGTGTGTGTGTGTGTGTATAAAGACAACCAAGAAACACTGGAAAGGTTGGAAATGGAATCCAAAGATTCCATTATTTTAATTGGAAAAGTTCAAAGATCCAAAGATTGGACCCAAGATTCCAATCTTTCAAATAGTCCCAAGACATTACTAACAATAGAAGCAATTTGCAGTTGACATGCAGAATGTTCATATTTATGTCAAAACAAAAGGGGGAAAGCAAAACTATTAATTTCCTGGTGAGAAGAAGTAGCTTAAAACTGATCAGCCTCCAACTGAGAATAACTAGAAAAGCCAGAGTTAAAATACAGAGTAAAAAACACATAAAATGCAAAGTTGATGTATTTAAAGGCAGCAGAGAGCTGCTGGGTCAATAAGAACTAGAGTTAAGAGGAAACATGAAAGTTGGGCAGAGCTGATTCTGCAGCGGCTTTTAACACAAAGCAATTACCAATTCTGAGCACAGACAACAGGGTGAGAATCAGGGCTTTCCCCTCCAAAGGGCTGCTGTCAGGGAACAAGAAACTAGCAGAGGCTCTAGCTGAGTCTCAGGCAGCCTCAAGCACACAGTCTGTGTTTTCCCAGGTCATTTGCCATATTTGAGGCTAAGTGGGGTGACACACTAAAATCCTAAGCAAAAACTCTCTGAAAAGCAGAGAAGAGTTTTCAGTGGTTTCATGAGACAAAGATTAGATTTTGTAGCCCACGAGAGGAAGTAGGGGGTGGGTTAGAAAATTCTCCAGGCAAATCCTGGAGGACCAGAATCAATCAAGAGATGGACACAGCCTTAGAAGAGATCCATTCTGAGCCAAATGGAAGTGACAGCAAATCACTCTCAAATAGATCTTTATTCCACAAGTGGTTGCTTGAATGGCAAGGCAAGCAGACACCTGTGATTCTGGGACAGGATGTAACAGGACATTTCCTGGTTTGACCTGCCTGGGTAGGTGGCACAGACAACTTCTCTTGCCGCATTAGCCACCCACTTGAAGAAATAACAGCTGTGCCCTTATTCCTGGGAATAAATGGCCAGATTATCCAGTCCACTGAGTATGCATGGAGCATCTTGGAATATTGACCTTGCTCTCAAAAATTCTGTAAATATGACCTGCCTCTAGCTTGCTTAGAGGGATGAGATTTCCAAACAAGACCCAATTGAGCCTCTTTGACACGATGAGTTTAGTGTCTGCTCACACTGACAATCAGAGATAACACCAATTATAGAAGATGCTAGTTGACAATGAGAATGAGAAGAGACTGTGCTTTCCAAAATAAAGTGCCCAGTTCTTAAAGATTTAGATATTCTTAACCTTATGTTTTCAGATGATGAAATTAAGTTTTAGATACATTAAGAAACATACTACTGTCATGTAGCTACTGGGTAGATCTGGGAGTCCAACTCTGATTTCAAAATCATGTTTTTTTTTCTGTTGCAAAACAGTTTCTCTAAAAGTTGCTGATATCAAGCCATCGCTGTTTAAAGTGTTGGATATCATAAAAATTTTAGTCATGCCCACATTCAAAACCTTGCATAAAACCTATAAAGTGGCATGAATTTAAGGCATTAAAAAGGAAGTGAAATTTAACAGTGAAGATGAGGAAAGACTTTTGCATGTTGGAGACAGGGTGAAAACTGGGAGGAAGAGTTTGATCTAAGCATATCATTTAGAACATACTAAGTTATGCTGAGTAGCAAATAAACCCCAAAATTCAGGGGCTTCAAACCACAAGACTTCTTTCTTTCCCATACTACACATCACCATGGGTCAGCTGGGTCCAGGTGTGTTTTCAGGAACCAGAAATCCAGCAGCCACTATTTTGAAATATTCTGGTCACCAGCACAAGTGTTAAAAAGGCTTGGGAACATACACATTGGCTCTTGAAGCTCCTTTTCAGGATTAGCACACATATCTCACAATAATATTGCATTAGCTAAAGCACATCCCGCAGGCCCCTGTAACCTCCAGCCTGGGTGGAGAAGTGCAGAAGTGAGAACCTGAATACCTAGAACATCAGTGAGCATCCCTCATGGTCACCATGAAATGGTGAAATCTGCATCCCTTAGGGTCACCATGAAATGGTGAAATCTGTGAGCATCCCTCACGGTCACCATGAAATGATGAAAACTCATTTGAGTGTTGTTTTCATTGTTGCTAAAGTAACCGAAAGCTCTCACTGTATCACATAAATAATAAGGAAATTATCTTTATTAAGCTCCTAATACGCAGAAGGCACCTACTTGAGCCTGTTGTAACATTTGGTATGATTGTCCCTATTGTTCAGAAGAGGATCTGGGGCTCTGAAAGATGAAGTAAAAGCTTTGGGTTTAAGATTATGTAACTTTCATCCTCTCTCCTGAAGTCTGCAGAATGAAGGCAACAAACAGAAGAGAACAAATTTGTAACAGGGCAAAGAAAAGAAGAAAGAGGCTACGGGTGAGAGATTTGTTGAATTTCTCAGAAACATGTGGAGGGACAAAACTGAGTAGAAGTGAGGGTTCCTGCAGAGTCCACTGCCAACGCTGAATACTCAGGTATGAAGGTGGGAATGGCAGAAGTGATCAAAAGCAGGCAGATTCATTGAAGTTAAGTCTGTGGAAGAGTTTTCCAGCCAGCCTGCCCAAAAACCTCACACACTTCCATATGTGCACACCACCTGATAAAGGAGACACTTGTCACAGGCACCTCCTGGGAATCTGCTCTCTGAAGTAGCTGAATGATTTTCTAAGGGAAGGCGCAAGTTCCTGTTGTGGGTGTCAAGGTCCCTTTTCTCTATGGCTTTTGGCCAGTCTGGTGGCGGGTGATCCCAGCCTGCCTGCTGCTCGCCCGTGCATGCTGAAGTGAAGCCTGCGTGTCACTGCGCCACACACACATGCACAGCATTCTCCACAAACCCACCAGTGCACCAGAAGGGCATGGCAGGCAGAAGGGCTGGGGTTGTCACTCATGATCGCCATCACCATCGTTCTAATGAAATCATAGCTAAAATCAGGCACATGAATAGGCTGAATAAAAGATACTCCTATTTCTGCCTGATTATGGACCCAGTGGGAAGGTGGACAATGGAGTCAATCTGACGGAGAGTAAAACATCAGCTTTATAAATAAATAAATACATACATACATACATACATACATACATACATACATACATACAAAGTTTTTAACTGGAAAACCTGAATCAGGTCTGTAGTATTCTAATAATGGACTTCACACTATAGCATTCCAGAATTAGAAAAGTCTACCAATCTAGTTGCAGCAAGACCATCTCAGGCCTTTCCCCAGGGCTGGCTCCTTTGACCAAGGAACAAAGAATGGAGAAAGAAAGAGAAGAAAAGAAAGCAAAGAACAGAGCAAAATGCATGCTCTCTACAGAGAGACCAGCCCCAAAGAACAAGGAGAAAGGAAGGGGGTAAATGATGAATGACTGCTCCTCCTGCCAAACTCACCAATCACATTCGTCATCGCTCACCCTCAGCAGGAGTAAATGATGGGGTAAAGAGCCAGTAATGCTACTCTAGTCAAAGCCCCTCCAAGCAAAAACAGAAGGAAAAAAAAAAGTGTTCTACTCCTAAGATTTTATCAGTCAGCATCCAACCAGAAAAACAAAACAATTCTGAGTTGGTTTTTTGTTTGTTTTGTTTTTTTATTTGTTTTTTAAATTACAGAAGGCATTTAATACAGGGAATTGGTTTTATAGGAGATGCAAGAGACTCTACCACCAACCAAGAAATAATGAGGCAACTAACAGATTAGCAATCTCAGGAAGCTGCTACCCCCTAGGAAAAGGTATAGGAACCTAGGGCGTCTGGGTGACCTGGAAGAATATAAAATCATGGTGGGCATAATCATTGGAGCCAAAACCATGTAAGAGAAGGAAAACTGTCAGAAATATTGCCTGATAAAGAAAAGGAAGAGGAAAAAGACCCTGATTTATCTCACTTGTCTCTGTTCTTGGATCCTCCATCAGTGCCTCCCATTGGCCAAGCCCAGTCAGAGACCTGCAGGCATGCAACTCTGTAAGCACAGACTTCAGTGGGTGGCAGAGCAGCAAAGAGGAGGGTGAGGATGCAGCTAAGGACAAACAGGCCCAGGACTGGCACACACACTAACATTTGTTTGCACACTCACTCTGCACCACTGTGTTTACATGTTTAACACAGGTTACCTAATTGCTACAAGTCTATAAAAGAGGTAGGTATTCACTATTGTTATTCCACTGTAAAGGCAAGAAGCCTACTTAGAGTTGACCTGAAATAATAACTAGTAACAATTAGAGGAGGGGAGTCAGTTTTGCAAATAATCAATAGAGAATGTAAAAATTTTCAAATGGATACCTAAATGTATAACAATACTATTTAAAGGTCTGGAATAATCACTGAAGCCACATCAAGAAATAGTGAAGTGGTCATCTCGGCACAGTAAGAGTAGATGGGGGCAAGAGACTTTTGCTTTATATTGTATAATTTGTTATAATATGTGGATTTTTAAACAAAATTCCTAATTTTATAATAGGAAGGGGAGAAAAGAAAGTTAATTGGCTGAGCCAGTCTTATACGATTCTGAAGTTCATGGATTTACATTACACTCCACAGTCTCCACCCCAGGAGTGAGCTGTCAGTAATTTCTCTGCCACAACAGCAACCCACCTGTGATTCCTTAACACCCTCACTGGAAAATCAGAGCACACGGCAGGAAGCCCTGGGGAGGGTTTATTGCCGGTGACCTTAAGGGCAAAATAATGTGCTTCTCAGGGATTAAACCTATGGCGGTGGTTGGACCTCTAAGCACTCCCTCATCTACCAAAACAAGCATCTGAAAGAAACCCATTGCTACGTAACCAAACAGCCACAGTCAGGCAGTGTCAATACAGATTTTGATTGTCAGTTATTTTGGGATGTTGCCAGCAAATTTTCCCATGATGGGCTTAAATAACTGAACTTTTCTTCATGTGTAAAATGTGTACAGGATAAGCAATGTAATCAGATAAATCAGATAATACGTGTGGTTTTATGGAATATCTCTAATCAGTGATACGCCAATTGACATAAAATTATTTTGTAAACTTAAAATGCACTTTCTTTGCCTCAGTGAGCACCTGCTATAATCTAAATAAAATCTCATTGTACTAGCGAAACATATCATCATCAAAGTGCTTTCAACTAATCCTCCAAGAGTTCAGTTAATTACCCCAATTTTTTTCTATAAAAAGGAGGGAAATAGAGAACGGAAGGCTTTTAATCCTGATCTTTATACCGTGTCAGTCTATGAATCAGAGGTTACTTAATATAAACCAGTGTGTTTCCATCAGGAAAGAAAAGGCTACACAGTTGGGCCTTCCTGGAAACAGCCACTCATGTGAGAGCCCCAGAGGGACTTTTATAGCTGCCAACACTGAGACTTATGGATTCTGTCAAGAAATTAATGCTGTCATGAAAAAATATGCTTTATGATTTTTATAGCTTGGCATCTACATCCTTTAACAGACCATCTGCCCTATCCTGGTTTTTTACCTACCTCCCCCCACCACACACACACACACACACACACACACACACACACACACACTCCATGAGACCAGCTGCCTCTAAAGACAAACAGAAGAGGGAAACGTGGATAACTAAGATTTCTGCCTTTTTGCATGGCAAAGTTTCTGAGGTGAATAAGATTTCTGTGACGTTAATGCAGATGAAAAGAAAATGGATTGCTTTTACTGGAATGAAGAGAGAATCTTAGTATCAGCCTCTGTCATGGAAAAGTCTCCTAGGAACATCAAAGGGAATGCCATGCCTGGTAGCAGAGTAAAATAATCTAGCTAGCCTCTCCCATCCCGTCTCTGGCATCAGGTGAGATTTCCAATTGGTCTGAATTGAAGCAGCAGACATACCCGCTAGGAACTGACTCAGAATCACGCATTTTATTTGACGCAAGCTACTGCATTTTTCTTTTTTTTTGTTTTTTGAGATGGAGTCTTGCTCTGTCGCCCAGGGCTGGAGTGCAGTAGCATGATCCCGGCTCACTGCAACCTCTGCCTCCTGGGTTCAAGCGATTCTCCTGCCTCAGCCACGCGAGTAGCTGCGATTACAGGCGTGTGCCACCACACCCAGCTAATTTTTTGTATTTTTAGTAGAGATAGGGTTCCACAGTGTTAGCCAGGATGGTTCAATCTCCTGACCTCAGGTGATCCACCTGCCTTGGTCTCCCAAAGTGTTGGGATTACAGGCATGATTCACCGTGCCTGGCTATTGCATTTTTCTAATCTAACAGAGGTTTTGGGGTGGAAAGAGGAAGACCCAAGTTAAATTGGGCACTGATGGTAAAATGGATTTTCTCAAAAGCAACTTCTCAAAGAATCAGACACGTGGAGTAACTGTAATGCTTGTCATTTTGACTGGTGGCAAGTAGGACTTGGCATGGAAGTGGAAGGTTAGTAACTTGAGTTTTATCTAATTTAGCTGATGGAGTTTTTCAAAACTTTACTAAATGCAAATAAAAACTGATGCTGTTATGAATCCCTTAGCAGTATGGAGATATAAGAAGTGGAAAGAAAAAAATTCTAATGCATGATCACACACACACTCACACACACACATTTACTGACAGTTTACAGCTCTGCAAAAATATTACCATTGCTCAGGGCCTCTTTCCCAATCTGTTTACACTCAACATTGATCACAAGTTCTTTATATTTCCCGAAGCAGACAAGAGTTGTACAAATTTATATAGTTTATTTGATATCCCCAGAGTAATGAATAAAGCATCTCTCATAATCAACTGTGCTCTAATAATGATTTTGGGGGAAAGAAAAAGTGTTGCAAAAAATAGAGTCTTTTTTCTGTGAATCATCCTGGCTAGAGGGCATAATCAGAGTCTCAACAGATTGTGGAGCTTTCTCAGAGTCTATGTTCTATGTCTATGTTCTCCCTAAATACTTTTTTTTTTTTTTGGGACAGGGTCTCTGTCACCCAGGCTGTAGTGTAGTGGTGCCATCTCGGCTCAGTGCAATGTCAGCCTCCCAGGCTCAAGCGATTGTTCTACCTCAGCCTCCCGAGTAGCTGGGACCATGGGCGCATGCCACCACGCCCAGCTAATTTTTGTATTTTTGGCAGAGACAGGGTTTCCCCATGTTGCCCAGGCTGGTCTCAAACTCCTGAACTCAAGTGATCCACCCGCCTCCACCTCCCAAAGTGCTGGGATTACAGGCGTGAGCCTCCACACCTAGCCTTATATTCTACCTCAAGAATCTTGATTGTGTTCTTAGCCCTCCTCTCTCCTCACCCTGGTAGCTTCCTAAACTTTCTCCCTCTCCAGGAGTTTCTTACCTTTTTCCTCCCAGATAAGAGCTTCATAGTTTAGAAAAACTTTCAGCTATCTGTAATCCGTTTCTCCTCATCCTTCATTTTTAAGCTGCCTACACTGTGCACCAGTTCATGGGTTTCCCCCTCCTTGGATTTACCCTCTTTCTGCTTTGGTTCTCTGTCTACCCAGTACTCTTCTCTTACTTCTACCCACCCCAAAGCACACACACTTTTTTTCTGAGAATACAAGGAAAAGACTCAGATATATGGACTTTAAGGTTTAAAAACATAATATGAAATATTGCAAGGAGAAACTATCTTATTTGACTCTCCAGCATCTAGAACTACCCCCCTTGATTAAAATGAGCAGTCCGCGATTTTTACATGGTGACTTTATTAACTACCTGGTGCCTTATCTAGAGAATAACCATAGGAAGAAGTTGGCCCAGGACAGGCCTAGTTGTCATCTGTTGTCCCAGCATGATTATAAATACTGGCTCTTCTTGCTTTCACAAACTCATAGTGTCCAATTTGCTGCAAGTCTGAGCAGCAAACTTGTTCGATCACCTTATCTAACTTATATTTTATACAGTTCCAAGCCAGACTAAAACTCTTTGAGGTGATGTATATTTTAATCTCTGTAGTAATATTAGAAGTATAATGAAAGCATGCATGATTATAAAGTGAAAGAGGAGAATAAAATAATTAAAAGCAACTTGACTAATCTAAAAACAAACAAGAAATGAGAAAAATAAGCAAAGAACAGGTGGGACAAATAAAAAAGAAACAGTCAGATGATAGGTATAAATTACATCAGTATTCTACCAAATATGTGTACTTTAAGTACTCCAATTAAAAGGCTTGTAAGACTGGAGATTTGGGTTTTTGTTTTGTTTTGTTTTAAGACAGAGTCTCGCTGTGTTGCCCAGTGTGGAGTGCAGTGGCACGATCTCAGCTCACTGAAACCTCCACCTCCCAGGTTCAAGTGATTCTCCTGCCTCAGCCTCCTAAGTAGCTGGGATTACAGGTGCCCACCACCACACCTGGCTAATTTTGTATTTTTAGTAGAGATGGGGTTTTACCTTATTGGCCAATCTGGTCTTGAACTCCTGGCCTCCAGTGATCTGCCTGCCTTGGCCTCCCCAGGTGCTGGGATTACGGGTGTGAGTCACCGCGCCTGGCCAGATTTAGGGTTTTTTATTTTCACTTCTACTATGTGCTACTTATAAGAGAGACACAGAAAGTTTTAAGGAAAAAAAAAACCAGAAGATTTATTATGTAAACACCAAAAGAAAGATCACTTGCCTCTACCAATATTAGATAAGTACATTTTAAGGGAAGAAGCATTGTTAGGTATCAAAAAGATGGTTTATAATGGTCAATTCTAAATAAGGATATAACAATCTGAAAATTGTAATCACCAAATAACCTAGTCTATAATACATTAAGTTAAACATAACACAACTTAAAAGAAGAAGTAGACAAATGTACATTTCTAGTTAGAGATATTAACACACTTCTCTTAAAAACTGACAGAAAACAGCTAAGTCAGAAGAGACACAAAATCAAAACAATGAACATACATGGTGAGATTAACATATTGTGAAAGAAAAATGAGTCTTGGGACCCCAAAATCACTAGGCCAAGGGAAAGTCAAGCTGGGACCTGTGTCGGGCAAAACTGTCTCCCATTTTATTCCTAAATAAAATAGCTAAAAGATAAAAAAAAAAAAAAAGAAAGAAAAAGCTACATAACTCCTTCACAATTTGCCCACAAGATCTTTACTGTAAAAAAGTTCTGTTTAATTTTCCCCCGCAATGTAAATTGGTAGCTTATCTTCACAGGTGCGGGACAAGGGACAGTACTCAAAGTCATCCCTCTGCTCACCTGAGACAAATGCCTGTCTCATTGCTTCCTCTACCCTATTGTTTATATAAAAATTTACATAATTCACTGAGCCACACTAGGGCATAAGTGATTATTTCTCTACCCCTCCCACATGTAAATTGTGTATTTAGTGAAAGGCTGGCCAAAGACCCCAAAAAATGCAACCTTCTGTCTCTTACCTACCTATGGCCTAAAAGACCCCCACTTCAAGTTGTTCTACCTTTGTGGACTGAACCAATGTACATCTTACACATATTGATTGATGTCTCATGTCTCCCTAAAATGTACCCCAAATGTACAACCAAGCTGTACCCCAACCACCTTGGGCATATGTTGTCAGGACCTCTTCAGGCTGTCAGGGGCACGTCCTTAATCTTGGCAAAATAAACTTTCCAAACTGATTGAGACCTGTCTTAGATACTTTTGGGCTCATAAAAGAAAAGAACACCGAACAGCTGTCAAATACACCTTCTTTTAAAATATACACAGAACGTTTTGCTGAAATTAGCCATAAATGGGGCCTAAACCAAGCCTCAAAATATTCAGTATTGAAATCTCATAGATTATGTTTTCCAAGCATAGTGGAATAAGCTAAAATTCAATAACAAAAAGGTAGCCAGAACATCTTCAAATATTTGGAAACCAACAATCTTAGATATGGGTCGTAGAAAAAATCACAATGAAAATTACAAGATATTTTGAACTAAATACTAGTGTAAGTAAGACATACCAAAACTTGTGGATTGCAGCTTAACCCATGCTTTCTGGAAAACTTGTAGTTTTCAATAAATATATTATTAAAGAAAAAAGACTGAAAAATCAATGCAATAATAATTCAACTCCAAAAGCTAGAAAATAAACAGCAAATGTAAAACAAAGAATGTAGGATCAATAAAACAATAAATAAATAGAAAACATACAACAGAGAAAGAAAGAGAGTTTCATTAAAACTAAATGTTGTTTCTTTTCAAAGATATATAAAATGTATAAACCCAAACAGGACTAAACAAAAAAAAGAGAGAGTGTATAAATAATCTCAAGAATGAAAAGGAGGCCATTCCTAAGATCCCAGAGACATTAAAAAGAAATCAGAAAAGAGAACAACTCTTCTTTGAAGAAGAATTCCATATAATATATGTACATACTGCCCCTACAGACAGTGACGCTTAATTCTCTTCTTTTTCTCTTTTTAACTTTTAGGTTCAAGGGTACATATGAAGGTTTGTTACACAGGTAAACTTATGTCTCGAGGGTTTGTTGTAGAAATTATTTCATTACCCAGGTATTAAGCCCAGTACCCAATCATTATCTTTTCTGCTCCTCTCCCTCCCCCGACAATCCTGGGGTCAAGTAGACCCCAGTGTCTGTTGCTTCCTTCTTTGTGTTCATAAATTCTTATCATTTAGCTCCCACTTATAAGCGAGAACACATCGTATTTGATTTTCTGTCCCTGCGTTAGTTTGCTAAGGATAATAGCCTCCAGCTCCAACCATGTTCTCCTTTTTTAGAACATAGGCAGGACTTAATGACTCAATTCCAAAGAACAAAATATGGAAAAGAAAAAAGAGTAATTCTACAGTGAAGAAGCATGGCAGACACCAAACTAATTTGTCAAAAATTACAGAAATAGCCAGCACATTAACACAAGTCTGTTACTTAGCAAAGCCAAGACCCCCCAAATCACACCTATCTTACTACAG
This sequence comes from Hylobates moloch, assembly GCF_009828535.3. NCBI lineage: Eukaryota > Metazoa > Chordata > Mammalia > Primates > Hylobatidae > Hylobates > Hylobates moloch. Next base: position 70,552,292 of record NW_026652293.1, on the reverse strand, counting down.
GAAATATATGTATTTTTCACATTATTAATTTGCCTCCTACAGAATCTCTTCTTTGCTATAATATCTCCTAGTCTTTGTTGTTCTTTTTCTTCTGTTCCTTATAAAACTGTAAAACTGAAACATAAACAGTACCTACAAAATTATTGAGGTAGGTTGCAAAAGGTGGCCCCAAATGCTTCCCATCCCTGTAAGCACAGTTCTTTACAGTGTGATTTCTGTAGTTTCTCCCACCAAGGGTTGGACTCTATTTCTCTTCCACCTGAATGTAGGCTTGGCCCTTATCCTGACTTGGCCAGTGAGACAATAGCAAAGCAAATATAAGCAGAGACTTGGAACCTTGAGATCATCATGTGAAAGGTCTAAATTAGCTTGCTGAAAGAGGAGAGGCCTTATGCAGCAGTGATAGGCTGCCTCAACTGAGGCCTCCTCTTGGGATCAACCAGTCTGCAAATGCCATATGTGTGGGTGAGGCCACTGGACACTATCAAGCCCCAGTTGAACCAGTCTTGACTACAAATCTATAACAAATGCTTATTATTTTAAGCCACTAAGTTTTGGAATGGACTGTTAGGCAACAAAAGTTAACTAATACAATCATATTTTCTGCTCTTTATCTCCTTTGAGATAGTCATTCCAAAAAAAAAAATTATATCAATCAGATTCCCACTATTATGGTTTCTTTTTTTTTTATTTTTTTTTTATTTTTGAGACGGAGTCTCGCTCTGTCGCCCGGGCTGGAGTGCAGTGGCGCGATCTCGGCTCACTGCAAGCTCCGCCTCCCGGGTTCACGCCATTCTCCTGCCTCAGCCTCTCCGAGTAGCTGGGACTACAGGTGCCTGCCACCACGCCCGGCTAATTTTTTGTATTTTTAGTAGAGACGGGGTTTCACCGTGGTCTCGATCTCCCGACCTCGTGATCCACCCGCCTCGGCCTCCCAAAGTGCTGGGATTGCAAGCGTGAGCCACCGCGCCGGGCCTGTGGTTTCTTTACTATACATCTGTGAGTATAGCCATATTCCAGAATTTAGGCCCAATCCTGACCCCAAATGTTGACATAAGTCCTAGAGCAATTATGCACATGCCCGACATTGAGTTAGTCTTGCCACAGGTCTTCTCCAGATTTGAGGGCCTCTGCTTCTCCAAGTTCCTGGTTCATTGCCTCTGAGTCAGTCCTTGATTGAAGTAATTTAATTAAATGTCCTAAATACATCCCTATGCCAAGAACTACGCTTGAGGATAAAGACACAAAGAATAAGACACAACTCTGCTCTTGAGAAGGTATTGAGATGGTGTTGAGATGGAGCAGGGACCCCTCTTAGAGGCTTGCCAGGGTACCGCAAGCATGGAAATAAAGGAAAAACTTGAGTTCCTTCAAGGAAATTCCAGGCACCTAGCCAGCTCCGAGAAGTAAATGAGCAACCTGATAAGCAAGAAAGTAATAATAGCTTAAAACAATGGCCAAGGAAGCCAGAATCACAAAATGTTTGGTTCCCTATAGAAACTAAAGATAGCTGGGCATGGTGACATGCACCTGTAGTCCCAGCTACTCAGGTGGCTGAGGTGGGAGAATTGCTTGAGTCCAGGAGATCAAGGCTACAGTGAGTCGTGACTGCACTGCGCCACTGCACTCCAGCCTGAGCAACAAGAGTGAGACCTTGTCTCAAAACAAAAAAAAAAAAAAAAGAGAGAGAGAGAGAAAAGAAAAGAAAAAGAAATTAAGATAAAAATCTAACATCCCTGAGTTGTTTTTCAGAAACCTGGACCCCCACCAGATTGATTCATTGGCACACAGACCTCACATGAGAAGGAACTGAAGACTGAACTCTGACTGCCTTTCTTTGTTCTAAATGTCTTCCTGAGGGGCCTGGTGGAAGTCACACCCGTAGAACAGACCTTAATATTCCTTTCTGCTGACCTCAAGATTTTAGACAAAGCTTCATTTTCTTAACCAATCACAAATCAGAGAGTCTTTGAATCCACCTATGACCTGGAATCCCCCCTCTTGACTTCAAGATACCCTACCTTTTAGGCCAAACCAATGTATAATCTCCATGTATTGGTTTATGATTTTGCCTGTAACTTCTGCTTTCCCGAAATTTACTCCTGACTATAAAAACCATTGCTTGCCAGCCATCAGGGAGGTTGGGACTTAAGCATTAGCTGCCTGATTCTCCTTGCTTGGCACACTGCAAATAAATGCCCTCCTTTCTCCCACCGCAAAATTTTGGTGCTACTTGTTTGGCTTTCCTGTGCCTAGTGAGTGAGCAGACCCCAGTTCCGTTTGGTAACAGTGTCTGGAGAGACAAGTATACCAAAAGGCAAAATTGAGACAGTATTGCCTAGCAGAAGGCAATATTTAACTAATACCTCAATTCATCACTAACAGACTTTTGCCTGTTTGCCAGAGACTCTGCCTGTCATCCAGGTAAACCAGGCTGTTCTGTCTATGGAACTGCAGTTGTGCCTTCTCACACTGCTATCTGCCTGCCTCCACTAGCTGCTTGCTCTTTGAAGCTTTAAAATCACAAGCTTCCCTCTGTCCCTGCTGGGATAAAGGCCCTGGGTCTGAGCTTAGTTTGACCCCATTAACTAAGGTACTCATGCCCTCCTGCTTTCCTCCTCAAGGTATGACATATGTTATCTGAGGCCTCCCACTGGATTTTTTTTTTTTTTTTTTTGAGACAGAGTTTCACTCTGTTACCCAGGCTGGAGTGCAGTGGCACAATCTCAGCTCACTGCAACCTCCACCTCCTGGGTTCAAGCAATTCTCCTGCCTCAGCCTCCTGAGTAGCTGGGACTACAGGCACGTGCCACCATGTCTGGCTAATTTTTTTTGTATTTTTAGTAGAGACTAAATTGACCAGCCAATTTACCATATTGGCCAGACTGGTCTCGAACTCCTGACGTTGTGATCCTCCCGCCTTGGCCTCTCAAAGTGTTGGGATTATAGGAATGAGCCACTGCGCCCAGCCCTCCCTCTGGATTTACATCCTAGTTTCCTCTTTGTGGTGTTGAAGCAGTGTCATTGTCTGGGGTAATATCCAAGGTTCATTGTCCCATGGGAAGCAGTGTCATTGTCTGGGGTAATATCCAAGGTTCATTGTCCCATGGCCATGGAAAACTAGGATACGGACACACCAGAGTGAAGTTAAGAGCAGAAGCTTAGTAGACAAAAGAAAAACAGCCCTCTCTGCTGCAAAGAGAGGGGTCCCAGAGAAAAATGGGTTGCTAGTCCTGTGGTGAAATGCATGGGGTTTTATAGAGAGCTTGAGGAACTGGTTTCTGATTTACATAGGGGAGGAAAGATAGGTTGGAACAGGTGTGCCATTTGCATAGCACACAAGAATCTGGCCACCCCCACCCTAATCTTTTATTATGTAGATGGGCTTTCTACCTGGTGGGCACCATGTTGTCTGTTCCTTACTACACACATGCTGACAAAGAAAAGGGAAGAGGGAGCCTCCATGTTGAACATGCCTGGCTTCCAGGTAGCCTCTTCATATTGGCACAGCTGCCAGCATTCACCTGTGCAAGCTTCCAGCTTGCAGCTCGATGTATCAGGCTGCTTTTTGTTAGAAAAGAAATAATTTGGGGGCTGCTTTTTATTAAAGGGAAGCTCTGCTGAGGACTCTCTTACTCTCACTCTCTGCCTAAATAATTTCTTTTGAGCTCCTGTATCAGTGTGACCCCAGCCGATCTCAACCCAGCCCCATGTGTCTGCCAGGATATCTGACTACCTCCTTTACCAACAACTCTGGTTCCCTCCCAGCTGACTCAAGAGTCTAACTCGGAATCCCTGTGCCATAGGCCTTGTTCTCGTGCTATTTGTGGGCACAGCCTCAGACTTTCCATTGCTCCCCACTTATGGCTCTCCCTTATGTACTCCTTTTCTCACTATTTTATGCACTCTATTGCACTGCTTTCCTCTCTTTTAATGCCTTGACCTACCTCATCACTACTGTGATTACTGTAAATATCCAAATTAGAAAATATGATCCCAATATGAATTGGGGCAGAATAACCTAGTCAGTCTATATTGATCAAAATCATTTCTTAAAATGTATTTGTAAGAGAACAAATGATAATTTCAATTGATATTAGAACACCTTTCAGTTTTCTAAATAACAAGAAGATGTGAGAGGGTCGTCAACCTCCCGATGACAAATTTATTTGAAGATAATTGAAAGGACAATAGGAGGCAGGGAAGAGCTGGAAACTGGTGCCATGTCACTGCCACCTTTAGCCTTAGTGGTGACAGTGGAACATGCAGTTGTTAACTCACTGCCTCAGAATCTCCTGTCCAGTCCTTTCCATTCTCTGGAAAGCCTGATTAAAACACAGGTGGAAAACGAAGCACTAATGACAAGGGTATCTACTACCAGAGCAAGCAAGCAAACAAACAACAATAAAAAATCCAATGACTGGTGAAAGCCAGGGTTGTTGTTTAGTCAACAGACAACCTTGAGGGGACATTGGACTCCTATGCAGAACTCAGATTATTTCCCTGGGGATCCCTGAGTCCTGGAAATGCTATCATTAATCACCCTTAACCCACACAACCTCATTTTTCTCATAGTAGCATGTGTAAATAAAACAAAAACCTTCCCTGAAGGCAAATATAATGGCTCCCCATTAAAATGAGACTGCTTGGCCTAAACAAACAGTGCACTGGGTATCCATAATTCTGCATGAAATGACAATGATTTCTTGAAACAGCTGGGGTGCAGTAAGATCATTATTGGGCTGTATTTAATAATCCTAAATGTTAAATGGAGTCCAGGCTCCCCAGAAGCCAACTTAAATTGGTTAAAAAAACAAAAAGTCAGCGTTAGAAATAACTGATTTGGGCATATTATGCATAACTTCTGCTGAATAAAAATTTGCCAGTGTTTGGACATTGGCAAGGTATGTCACTACAATGAAATAGTGTAGGGAGACTGGAAGAAGTGGGAACAAGTGTTGGTGGTATGAAAGGAAAATAAATTGTTGGGCCCCCAAATCACTAAGCTAGAGGGAAAAGTCAAGCTGGGAACTACATAGGGCCAACCTGCCTCACATTCTATTCAAAGTCAACCCTCTGCTCACTAAGAAAAATGCATATCTGATTACCTCCTCTGGAGAGGCTAATCAGAAACTCAGAGTGCAACCATCTCTTATCTACCTGTGACCTGAAAGGCCCCTCTCTGCTTCCAGTCTTCCCACCTCTGCTTCCAGTTGTCCCATCTTTCCAGACCGAACCTGTGTTCATCTTGCATATGTTGACTGATGTCTCATGTCTCCCTAGAATGTATAAACCCAAACTGTGCTCTGACCACTTTGGGCACACGTCATCAGGACCTCCTGAGGCTGTGTCATGGGCACATGTCCTCAACCTTGGCAAAATAAACTTACTAACTAACAGACCTGTTTCAGACTTTCGGGGTTCATGGTGGGAAGATGGCAAGTTTGGTTTGTAGAGAGAGCCGGATGTTAGCTGCCCTTGAGAAAGCTGATGAGAACTGACCTTGTAGGGGCCAAGTGAAAACTTCCCCTTCACCCTCTAAAGGTTCACTAAAAAATTAACTCACAAAAGGCACATGAATTGGAGGAAAGGCACACAAATGTATTAACATGCACACAAGGGAGAATAATATAGTGATTACCCCATGCCCAAAGGGGTGCAGAAGCTTGTATACCATCTTGAAGTTACAGAAAGAATGGGGGCTCAGATCATAGCAAGACAGGTTACAATGGCAAAATAGGTTATAAGATAAGGAGAAGAGGAGGACTGGCTAGCAAAAAGTGGTCTCCTTATGTAAATGAAATCCCACAGGTAGCAGCCCTCGGAGAAAACAGATAAATGTGTCTTTCAGAGCTTTGAAGGTATCAGACTGTCAGTCAATCTTTCCTAAATCTGGACATGGGAAGGCCTGACTGCATCAATGCAGATTCTCTACAGATGCAAATCTCCCCACCAAAAGACAGCTTTGCAGGGTTACTGCTGTTTGCTGGCTCTCTGAACAGCCATCTCAAAAATATGTCAAACAATATATTTTGGGGTAAAATATTTTTACTTACTTCCACCTGAATTTCAATTCCATGGCTAGTGACTGCCCACAGACACCCACTGTTTCCATGAAATCCTCTGCCCCATCCCTTCTGTGCCCCACACATTCGGTGCTTATGCTCCATCCACCAGTTCAACAAGAAATGCTTTGGATTCCAGGAAGGGGATGAAACCAGCCTTCTGCCCATGCACGGCACTATGCCAGGTATCACAAAGAAATTTAAAATGAATTTTAAATAATAAGCAAAACAATGTCCCTCCCACAGAACACTTAGAGTCATGTAGGAAAAAATAAGACAAGTTTTTAAATAATAGTACAATAGAAAGAGAAATCTCATTAGCAAATTATTAGTCATTAAGATGACTGTGCTCCCAGGGAGACCTGGATCTCTCTAGGCAAGTTCCAATATCTCATTGAAAGAATCAGATCGGCCCTGTTGGGAACCAGTGTCCACATTAGAGCACTCAGCCATAGCCACACAGAAGACTCCCAATATTACTAAGCCAGCCAGTGACCTCCCTGACCCTCTAGAGAAAAAGAAAGTGTTGAATCTGTGTAATCCTATTGTTTCTATTTTAGCATGCCACATGAGTTAGATCTTAAAGAATTTGCAGAGTTTTGGCAAGAGGATGATATGAGCTGAGGAAAAATACAAGGAAAGGTACAGAACCAAAAAATCTTGCACCATTTTTCTCTGCAGTTCTTCTGTTTGGAGGAAGCACAGAAGTAGGAGTAGAAAATGAATAGTGAAACACACTAAAGCTGGAAAGGTAGTTTGAACCCATGTCATGATGGTTTTGGGGGTGATAAACAGAGGGCAATTTTAATTCAATTGGCAAAAAGGAGCTACACCCTTTGCTGACTTTGGTATTTTTGTTTGAATATTATATATACTTGTAAAAATCTTTTAACTTCATAGGAATAATTTTGGTTAAAATTACTATGAATCAGCCAGCCTCCTCATGGGAGCAAAATTACTTTTTCTAGCTTGGCACTTCAGATCTCACTACATATATATATACATATATATATATATATATATATACATATATCACCTTTTTTTTTGCCAAACAGGGAAGATAGATAGTGACCAGAATAGCTTTTGTTCAAACAGCAGCAGCAATAACAGCAAAAGCGATCTATCATGTTTACTGGCAATGTCAACTGTTTGCACGGAGTATAAATGTCCTTCTTTCAAATTGGCCTCATCAGGAAAAATCTTTTTAGAATTTTAAATTGCCTCCTCTTGCCAAGTATAGAAGTTCTGTCCTTTTCTCAACACAAATTATTTGTTTTCTTAGATTGCAAAGCATTCTATTATCTGAGAGGGAAAAGAAGTCCTGGGAAGGAACATAACAAAAACTCTGTCAAGCATTAGTGAGAAAAGAATTCTGATAACTGAATTCTGAGACTTCCTCATAAAGGACAGCCATGGAAGAAAAAGAAACAGCATAGTTGAGTGGTGGTGGGGCAAGGGTTAAAATGGGAAAAGGTAAGACATTTTTTCCTAGAGCTTAAAAAATGGTCAAATTCTTAGGTATCTAATTTTCTTTCTTATTACCTCTTTACTAAATTCAATGACAAAAGAAATTGATGATCTGTTATAGCCATATCATGACTCAAAACGCATAGATTTCCCTGACATTAGAAGCTTCCGCGTTAAAGATGGAATATTTTAGGGGGAAAAAAATGTTGATTCTTGTACTCTATTTCAGAAACTTCCAGTACAATTAATGAAGCTCTTTTCAACATTTCCAATGTCTCTGAGAGCCTCAGAATTCAAAAATCTAGAGGGCTTTTATTTCTTTTTAGTTGTTTTTGGGGTGTTTTATTTTTGCAGATATTTTTGCATTAACACAATTAAAAATCAAACCATCTTTATTGATTTCCACTGACATTTTAAAAATCATGTTCCCTGGGACAAATCTTTAGAATTCTTTATAATTTTCTCATTTCCAATGCAAGCAATCTGAATTGAGCTTATTAACTATTAAAAATTGAAAAATGTTACTCATGAGTCTTTTTTAAAAAAGAAGAAAATATATATAATGGTAACTAAAGTCTTTGAAAATAATGTACTCTACTCTGTTCTCCCTGGAACATATATAATTTCTTTCAAGTTAGATTCTTAAAGAAACTAACATAGACTGAAAAGAACCCCTAAGGTTTAAATTAATGTTCTTCCACTTGTATCTAAATGCTTACCAGGGAGCCACCTGAACAAAAGAAATGTCTTTTTAAACTGAAATTTTGAGAACAGGAGTCATTAATGGTTACTATTTTCATTAATGGCTCTTACCATAAGTTTGCATTTTTAAGATGGCAAGTAGCCTTTAAGACTAAATAATGCAAACTCAACTTAGCAATTATTTAGATCCACAAGTGATTAAGCTAAACCAACAACTGGGGCTTTTTATTGATCAGCTGATGTTTTAGTCAGATTAATGGGAATATTTGGCATGATGCAGCCATCCTCTTACCTCAAGCCTTCCAATCTGGACACCACAGATTTGTAAACGCCTTCTCACATTCTGTGTGAGAGCACTGAGATACAATGTTGAAGTTCCTTCTTCCTTTTTCTTATACCCTAGCTACAAAATGTAGCAAAGACCTCCCAAAAGAGAAAGTGCTAAGTTAGCAGGTCCAACTTAGGGACTTCAAGGAAGTATCACATCCTAACTAGGGTTAGTTTCTTATGAATATGTTCTCAAGCTGTAATTCCTTTGAGAGCAGGGACCATAACTTACTCATTTCTGTTTATCACCTAATGCAGTGCAAGTATTCAAAGCCTGTTGATGGAACCAAATGAACAAACGAATGAATGGATGAACAAATACACAAATGAATTAATTAATTCCTTTCCCCTGACATCAGTGAATTGCCTTAAGCCTTCAAAGGGGAAAAAATATGAAAGAGTAGAAAGGCTGGGAAGTCATCATGTATTTAAAACTAATTATGTACTTGTACACAGGTATTATTTCATTACCTCCCAAATATTGTATTAAGAAATGGAGATTTAGAGAGGTTGTAGCTAGTACATGGTGCAGTTGGGTTTTAAAGCTAATTCTGACCACAAAGGAGCTACTGGGAGTCTGAGGTGGGAGCTTCACTTAAGCCCAGGAGTTCAAGACCAGCCTGGGCAGCACAGAGAGACCCTATCTCTTTAAATAAATTTTTTTCATTTTATTTTAATTTTTTGAGACAGGGCCTTCCTGTGTTGCCTAGGTTGGTCTTGACCTCCTGGGCCCAAGCAATCCTCCTGCCTCGGCCTCCCAAAGTTCTGGGATTACAGGTGTGAGCCACCCTGCCTGGCCAAAATTATTTTTTAAATTAGCCAGGCATAATGGCGCATACCTGTAGTCCCAGCTACTCGGAAGGCTCAGGTGGGAAGACCCCTGAGCCCAGGAGTTTGAGGCTGCAGTGAGCTATGATCGCACCACTACTCTCCAGCCTGGTTGACAGAGCAAGACCCCATCTCTACACACACACATACATACATACACACACACACACACACACAAATTAAAATAAGAAAGAGAGAGAGAAATCAAATTCTTTCATTCAAGCCCCTGATCTTTCCACTATCTCAACACTTCTTACTCTATCCTCTGCTCTACAATGTGTAAAAGGGATCAAGGACAGAACAGGAAATGAGAGTTTCTCTTTCTTCCACCTAAGAAAGGCTTTTCTCTTAACCTCATCTTAAAATGTTGCATTTTGAAGGATATGAAATTAAAACATCTTTAGGGAAATCAGTAATCATGGAGGAGACAAAGGCTGGATTTGCTGTGTATTAAGGATAGGAAGAAGAAAGGCCACCATATTCTGTAAGTACTCAGCTCTTTATAGTCCTCCATCACCCCTACTGTGGTTCAAAAGTAAAGCACCACGGCCTCAATTCAGTAAATTACTCATCAGAGGCCATACTTAAGTATTTGTTCAAAGAAAGATATTTGCTTTTCATCTGTGTCTGGGTCACTGAATACATTCTATAGCATGAAAGTTCTATCTTCTTTAAGACCAGTAACTCTTTGTCCTAAGGAATGTTCCTGATGGGGCATATACTCCAAGTGACAAAACTCCTTCTTATCTCAGCTAAGATCCTATAAGTAAAAGAAAGTCTTAAACAACAATCTTAGCATGGGTCTCACAGATATCTACTGATAAACGCTGAGACTTCAGAAAGTCCAAGAAGCCCCTGAAATTGTAGGCAACAATTGCTACATATGTCCATTTGTGCATTTGCAGGGCAAGAACCTCTATACCTATTAGAGGTTCTTTTATATAGAACCTCTATAGCGATAGATACTAAAGAGATTCAAAATAAAAAAGATGAGAGATTCTTGCAAAAGAAAGTAAGTAACCCTTGTAGCTTTAAATTCCTACCATAACATATTTCTCTGGTGATAACATTTGCATTCTAATTCATGCTTTATGATTTTATTAAGTGTATTTTTGCTATAAACACCCAAAGGTGAGAAGGTAAATAAGTTAATATGTGTTTAAGTATAAATAGCAACAGCAACGGTATCATACACGGCAGACAAGCAGCCTGCCAGTGGGCACTGCCAAGAGGACACAACTCAGCTCAGAAGTCCTCTCCAGAGAAGGGCCTGGTGCAGAGGACAAGGAGAAATAGCAGTTTCCTAAAGGATGTTCAAGGCTATGCAAGGCATGCTCCCAGGAACTGCTGTAAATGTGTGAAGGCCATTGCCATCATAGGGGCCAATGAAAAACTTCCTCTTTACCCTCAGAAGTTTTGTGGAAAAATCAATCCACAAAAGGCAGAATAATGGGAGAAAAGACACACAAATGTATTTAATCATAGTTTTATGTGAAACGGGAGCCTTCAGAATGAAGACCCAGTGATACAAGGGAAACTGTCCATTTTTATGCTTAGGTTCAACAAAGTATGGACAGCTCTGTTGAAATATGCTTGGACAAAAAGGATATAATATATAAATTTCAAAAGGTATAATATGTAAATTTAAAGGGGGGTATAATATATAAATCGTAAAATGTAGAGAGGGTATAGATGCTTCAGCATTATTATTATTAGCAATAGAGTGAGTGGAGAACCCAGCCAGTCCTGTCTGTCTCTGTTCTTCTTGGCCTCTGTGCAATCCTTCCTTCTGGGTATGGGGCAGGATCCTCTCTGGAGTGCAGAAGGAGGTCTGATGACCTATAGTCAAACAAGGTAGGTCACACAATTTCCTTATGGCCATTTTTTTTTTTAACACAGAAAGGCAGGAGGAAAGTTGGAGTAGTATTTTTTCGGTTTTATGACTGGCTTTGGGTAAAAGGGCTTCTGGTTTCTCTGACCCACCTGGGGGAAAGATTCTAGTTTCTATGGCTGGCCCCAGGGCAGCACAAGAGACCAGAGACAGGAGGGTAGGAGAAAATCAAAGAGAAGCTTTTGTTTCTGAGGCTGCTGCTGAGGTATTCATTTTGCAGTATCCTTTTCTGAGCCCTAAGACTATGAAGAAGAAGTTGTCAGCACAAACACAGGAAGAGGAATAACATACATATGGAGACGTGTAGCACCACAGGAACACAGGGCTGAGAGATCCAAACACTCCTGTTGTCATAAGGCAGCCTGGGAAAAGGTGTAGAGCATTTCAGTTTCACACATCGCCACCTTCCTAAAGTGCATCTTGGTCAAGCATCCACTACTTGCACTCAGCAAAGCTCCTGGGATTCATCAGTACCTGTCGTCACTCTTCTCACATGGATTAGCATGTTATGTGATTCGTATATACAAACTGGCATTATAAACCCTGACTGCACCCAAGGAACCATTATGGCGCATTAGATCGACAGCATAGCCTGAAAGATTCTCTGGATAGACACTGTCGAGTCCCATCTAACGGCTTTAATAGAGGCATTAACTTGTTTTGTGTCATACAGCTGTGTTAAAGATTCCCTAAATAGAGAGTAACTTGGCAAGAATATATTAGTAGCTGCTCACCATGCCAATCATCTGAAGCTAATGTTATAAGAGGGTGCATGTAAAAACCAGAGGGCAAAGTAGATTTGCTCTGTTAAGATTCAGCTAAGCCCAGTTTTTGGATTGTAATAACCTTGTCAAACGCTTTGATATTTTGAAGTGAGTGGTTCCACTGCACAACCTTCCCAGATTCTAACACTAAAGTAAGCAAAAGTGAAAGATCAGTGATTTGAGCCAGTTGTACACAGACCTGATACTCCGAACTCATAAATCCTGTGTGAGCCATTAAATTCATTGGTAATACAAGGGGAGAACGAGACAAAGTTCAAGATTTAACTCCACATGTGCCACTAAGTTTTACCTAAGTTTATGACTAAAGATAAAATGCCCAACTGTGGAAAGCTCTGGGTTTCCCCTGGAAAGACTGTACAGCCTTTCTGCTGATGACCACTAGGGGATTGGATAGGAAAGGATCAACCTCACACCATCCACAACCAAGGTCAGGAGTTGAGTGAGTCCACATATTAAACACTTCACAACTGACTAGATTCCAAACCAGTACTAAAACTTAGTTCTTATTTTCATTACGCCTTGTTGTATCTCTATTGAAAACAGAGAAGTAGCGCCATCTGGACAATTGAGGCCTCTTTATGTATTCCCCACAGAATGTCACACAGTGCTAAGAGTTTAGATCTAGCTTATTGAGTTAGAGTAATATGTAAATATCTGTAGTTTTAATAATAATATTTTTCTCATTAAAACAGAAAAAATAGAAAAAATACATATGTATCGTACACGCACACACCATACGTTTCTTGGCCTATATATTTATTTTCCACAAAACATTATCACATTATATTCACTGTTTTGTTACGTGCGTTCCCCCCTTAGCAATAAGTTACAAAAGTCAGCTGATGTAGGAAATATAACTTTTTTAAAAGCCTAATGATAAGTTGCATGGCATGACCTGAAGCAGCTATCTTCCAGGGGAGTTCTTCTTGACCTTTGGAGAGCTAAAATCTGTAGTGCTGCCCCAGGTTTGAGTCTTTGGACCAAACAACATGCCTACGTTGCCTCTTCTTCCTAATGCCCTGTCCAAATCCCTACCTTTGTGGCTGGAAGCTATGATACTCCTTTGCTGCCAACTAGGAGTAAATTTCAACTTCTGACTGATGTTTCTCCCGCCTAGCACAATGATTCAATGTTCTTCTAACACCATGAAGCCTGGAAGGGACCTTGTGCGTTCCTACAGGGCAGCATTTTCAGGTTGCAAGCCACAACCCTTTAGTATATTGTGAAATCAGTTTCATTTTTTAAATGAACCTATTACAAGAGAAAGGAATATAAAAAATATCAAGTATATCCCATGAAGTGAATGCAGGTGTTAGATCATGAAACTCTACTTTCAGTTATTTGTGCATGTGTCCCCTTGGGTCACAAGGTAACATGGACACAAATTTTAAACATTGAAAGCTACTGAACTAGGGAGAGAAGCCATTAGAACAGTAGGATTCCAAAGTTTGCCTAGAATCCTTCTGTACTTTAAAAAAAAAGTTTAATGCATAAACTCATTACGCCTAGAATTCCTCTAACAGCTTCAGGGCTTGAAGTGGCTGGCTTCCATACTTGTTAAAAGAAGTAAACCTTTGACAGATTCTTTACTGCCTGCTGCTGGGTTCTTACAGGAAAAATGAAAAGTGTGCAGCCTGACTTATTTTAATCATAAACCTAGGCATGTTTCTGGAATAATGAATCTCCTGATTAAAGACTGCAAAGTTCAAAGACTCATTTTGGCTGCAGGAAATAAAATGATTTGGAATTAAAGGCGAAGGAATTGAAGCAGGTGAAATGTGAATGGCTTAAACTGCAGCTCTAGTACAATCTTTTGCCTTCTAAGAAATCTCAATGAGAAGAGATTATCAGAAGAAACAATTTGCACTGGAACCGTTATTCAGGCCTGGCAAAGCATCCATAATTTTAGGACACAATAAAAAGTTTCTGCTTTGACTTTCAAAAGTTGACAACTTTAATAAGCGAGACATAATGATGTCCAGAACCAACTGTATAAAAATATAGTACTGGCCGGGTGCGGTGGCTCACGCCTGTAATCTCAGCACTTTGGGAGGCCGAGGCGGGCGGATCACGAGGTCAGGAGATCGAGACCATCTTGGCTAACACGGTGAAACCCCATCTCTACTAAAAATACAAAAAATTAGCCAGGTGTGGTGGCGGGCACCTGTAGTCTCAGCTACTAGGGAGGCTGAGGCAGGAGAATGGTGTGAACCCCGGAGGCGGAGCTTGCAGTGAGCCGAGATAGCGCCACTGCACTCCAGCCTGGGCGACAGAATGAGACTCCAGCTCAAAAAAAAAAAATAAATTAATTTAAAAAAAATACATATATCTATATACATATATATATATATAATATTAATTCCACTAACTCATTAACGTAAGCCACAAATAAAAAATGTGGTTATCAATTGGAAGGGTTTGAAATGATAGGCTTAAGGGTTTATTTTGGGAATTAATTTGAGAGTTCTAAGTCCATGTCCTTTAAAATGGTCTATTTCTTGTGAATATCATTATGTATCTGTTTGACTCAAGATCTACATCCTTCACAAAGCCTTCCCTGACTTTCTTTTAACAGAAAAGATTTATATTGTGAAGGATGTATTTATAAATAACATATATTTTGAATTCCAATAAGACACTAAAATGTATACTACATCAGGCTACTCACTATTTAATGTATGATAATTTTTTTAACCTGGATCCTTACAGGTAAGGACAGCGTTTCACGTATCATATTCTCCCAGACAATGTAGCTTTAAATTCCTACCATAACATATTTCTCTGGTGATAACATTTGCATTCTAATTCATGCTTTATGATTTTATTAAGTGTATTTTTGCTATAAACACCCAAAGGTGAGAAGGTAAATAAATTAATATGTGTTTAAGTATAAATAGAAACAGCAACGGTATCATACACGGCAGACAAGCAGCCTGCCAGTGGCTGCTTGTGATACCGAGCACAAACATTAGATTGTGGATCTAATAATAGAAGCGTACAACTTCTTATCAATCGAGAAAGTATGCAAGAACTGCTAACTCCTGCCCCCATGCCTAACAACATGGCTTTCTCAACTTTTAAAGGATTAGTCATTCCCTTGGCCTTAGGAATCAAAAATGTTGGTGCAACTCCAAATAAAAGTAACAAATATGTATATTTCCACTACTATAATAACCCTAATCCCCTTAAGCCTACCAATCATTATTACCTTAATTAATCCTTGCAAAAAAGGTTCATACCCAAATTGCATAAAAATATCTATCGCATCCGCCTTCATCATTAGCCTCATCCCCACAGCAATGTTTATATGTATAGACCAAGTCATTATCTCAAACTGACATCGAATAACTATTCAAATTCTTAAACTCTCACTAAGCTTCAAATGAGACCAATTTTCCACAATATTTATCCCAGTAGCACTATTCGTTACCTGATCTATTGTAGAATCCTCAATATGATACATAAACTCGGACCCTAACATTAATCAATTTTTTAAATATTTACTTATTTTCCTCATCACAATATTAATTCTGGTTACCGCCAACAACCTCTTTCAACGCTTTGTGGGATGAGAAGGCATAGGAATCATGTCTTTCTTACTAACTGGCTGATGGTACAGCCGAGCAGATGCTAATACAGCAGCCCTCCAAGCAGTTCTGCATAACTGCATCAGAGATATTGGCTTTATTTTAGCTATAGCATGATTTCTCTTAACCTCCAACACATGAAAGCTTCAACGAGCGTTTATTCTAAATCCCACCCCTGGCCCCCTTCCATTAATTAGCCTTCTCTTAGCAGCCACAGGAAAGTCAGCTCAATTCGGCCTCCATCTCTGACTCCCATCTGTCATAGAAGGCCCAGCCCCAGTCTCAGCCCTGCTCCACTCCAGCACTGTAGTTGTAGCAGGTGTTTTCCTACTCGTCCGTTTCTACCCTTTAATAGAAAATAACCTATTAATCCAAACCTTCACGTTATGTCTAGGGGCTACTACCACCTTATTTACAACAATCTGCACTCTAATCCAAAATGATATTTTAAAAAGTGTAGCATTCTCCACCTCAAGCCAGTTGGGCCCTTATGATAGTCACAACTGGCATTAATCAGCTGCACCTAGCATTCTTTCACATCTACACCCACGCCTTTTTTAAAGCTATATTATTTATACGTTCAGGGTCCATCATCCATAACCTCAGTGAAGAACAAGACATCTGAAAAACAGGAGGGCTATTCAAGACTCTACCTTTTACTTCTTCCTCCTTTATTATTGGTAGCTTGCACTTACTGGTATGCCTTTCCTCACGGGCTTTTACTCTAAAGACCTTATTATTGAAACCGCAAATACCTCATATACCAACGCCTGAGCCCTTTCTATTACTCTTATTGCCACTTCCTTAAGAGCTGTCTATAGTATCCATATTCTTCACTCTAATAGGACAGCCTTGCTTCATAACTCTATTATTAACAAAAATAATCCATTCCTAATTAACCCAACTAAGCACCTAAAAATCGGTAGCATCTTCGCTGGATTCCTCATCACCGACAGTATTATTCCTGTTTCATGTCTCCAAACAACCATACCACTTCACCTAAAGTTCACAGCCCTAGGTGTGACCACCCTAGGCCACTTCCTAGCAATAAAGCTTAATCTCATAACTAATAATCTTAAACTAAGGTTCCCATTACAGACATTCAACTTCTCTAATATACTAGGATTTTATTCACTCACAATTCACCGTTCAATCCCCCACTCAAGCCTATTCACAAACCAAAATCTGGCTTTACTTCTACTAGACCTAATTTGACTAGAAAAGTCCATATCAAAAGCCAAAGTCCATTTCACAAACCCAAGTTTCAACTTCCATTACCGTATCTACTCAAAAAGGCCCAATTAAACTCTACTTTCTCTGCTTTTTTATTCCATCCCTCTAACCCTATTGTTAATTGTCTAATCTATTACCCCAAGTAATTTCAATTGCAACATAAATGCTAACAAATAATGATCAACCAGCAACTACCACTAATCAACACCCGTAACTATACAAGGCAGCCACACCCACAGGATCCTCATGCAACAACCCCTCCCCCTACCCCTCAAAAATTAATCAACTCCCTGAGCTATTACAATTAATTGTGATCACAACCCCATCATATTCAACTATTCACCAAACCAACATCAACTCCATTAATAATCCTAATCATAAAGCCCCAGAAATGTCAATACTTGATCCCCATGTTTCAGGGTATTCCTCAATAGCTATTACCGCAGTATAACCAAAAACAACCATTATACCACCCAAATAAATCAAAAAGACTATTAATCCCATGGAAGCCCCACAAAAATTCAACACAATACCACAATCCACAGCACCACTAATAATTAAACTCAAGCCTCCATAAATAGGAGAAGGTTTTGAAGAAAAACCTACAAACCCTATAACCAAGAGAATACGCAATAAAAATAAAGCATATGCTATTATTCCTACATGGATTATAACCATGACTAATGATATGAAAAACCATCATTGTTTTCAACTATAAAAACACCAATGACCAATACCCGCAAAACACACCCACTAATAAAAATTATTAACTACTCATTTATTGATCTTCCTACACCATTTAACATCTCTACAAAATGAAATTTTGGCTCACTTATTGGTGCCTGCCTTATTCTCCAGATCATCACAGAGTTATTCCTGACCATACACTCTATGTCAGTTACCCTAGCCGCTTTCTCCTCAGTTGCTCATATCAGCTGAGATGTAAATTATGGCTGAATGGTCTGCTATTTTCATGCTAATGGTGCCTCAATATTTTTCATCTGCTTTTTCTTATACATTGGCTGAGGCCTATACTACGGGTCATTCCTATTTTTAGAAACCTGAAATATTGGCATTATACTCCTTACCACTATAACAACAGCATTCATAGGCTACATACTCCCATGAGGCTAAATATCATTCTGAGGTGCTACAGTAATTACAAATCTATTATCAGCCATCCCAAATATTGGAACCGACCTTGTACAATGAATCTCAGGTGGATTCTCAGTTGACAAAGCCACCCTCACATGATTTTTCCCCTTCCATTTCATCTTACCCTTCATCATTACAGCTCTAGCAACTGTTCACCTTTTATTTTTACACGAAACAGGACCTAACAACCCTTTAGGGATTTCATCAGACCCCGACAAAATCACTTTTCATCCCCTACTACACAACCAAAGACATTCTAGGTTTAATTTTTCTCCTCCTCCTCCTCCTCCTAACAACTCTAGTACTATTTTCACCTGATCTCCTGAGTGACCTAGATAATTACACTTTAGCCAGCCCCCTCAATACCCCACCCCACATTAAGCCAGAATGATATTTTTTGTTTGCATACGCAATCTTATGATCCATCCCTAACAAATTAGGAGGCGTATTAGAACTCATATCTTCCATTCTCATTCTAGCAGTTATTCCCATACTTCACACATCTAAACAACAAAGCGTAATATTCTAGCCACTAAGTCAATGCCTATTCTGAATCCTAGTGGCTTACTCACACTCACATGAATCGGAGGACAGCCAGTCGAATACCCTTTTATTACTATTGGGCAGGCAGCATCTATTATATACTTCTCTCCCATTCTCACACTTATACCACTCACTACTTAAATGAAAATTCCCTTGTAGTATAATACAATACTCTGGACTTGTAAACCAGAAATGGAGAACCCTCCTCCCCAGGACAACTCAGGGAAAAAGCATTCCCGCTTCACCGTCAACGCTCAAAGCTGAAATTCTAATTAAGCCACTCCCTGAACTTTACTCAGCACATACTTTAACTACTGTGTCAGTATTAATCAGTTAGCACTAATACATTAGTGCTTTTATGTACTTCGTGCATTACTGCTAGTCCCCATCAATAATATATAGTACTATTACTTGTACATAGTACATTCATAAATTAACGCACATTACAAACCTAGTCCACATGCATATAAGCACGTAATAGAAATTACCTAATTCACTATCGCACATTACAACCATTGACCGTACAATACAAACTTACGGCACATGAATATTGACCCATACTAAAAATCCTTAACATTACATAGTGCATACGTTCTCGTTCATTGGACATACTGCATTTCATTCAAGAAATCCCTCGTCAACATGGATATCCCCCTACCAAATTTTGGTCTCTTAATCTACCAACCTCCGTGAAATCAGTATCCTGCTCGGGAGTGCTACCCGCCTCGCTCCAGGCCCATAAAACTTGGGGGCGACTATACTGAAAGTATACCTGGCATCTGGTTCTTACCTCAGGGCCATAAAACTAAGATCGCCCACACATGCCCCTTAAATAAGACAACTCGATGGACTAGTGATTATCACCCTATTAACCAGTCACGGGAGCATTGCCACGCATTTGGTATTTTTAACTCTGGGGGATGCTATCACTCACCATCGCGGAAGGCCTGGTCTCTCCGAATCCTCTGTAGACGTACTCCGATTTGATTCCGACCAAATCAATTGTAGAAGCTGAGCTTATATTGAATATTCCAAACCCACATAACAACCATACGGTGTTAATTAATTCATGCTTGATGGACATAACAATTAATCAATACGCAGGTAGGCTCACACACGTTCCCTCACACACGTTCCCTCAAGCAGCTTCCCTCACGCACTTACGCTCACGCACCTACGCTCACGCACCTACGCTCACGCACCTACGCTCACGCACATACGCTTACTTTCAGGAACTTCTTCCAATTAAATCTGCAAGTCTCCCTCCCCCCATCTCTAACTTTGCTATTAACCTAGACAAATATACTCTTGCCAAACCCCCAAAACAAGAGACTAAAACGCAACCCGTCAGAGCCCCAAAATTTTATTTTAACTATAAATACCCCAACAGCTATCCCTCGATTTATGTAAATTTTCCTAAAAATCTTAAACCCCTTTTACTAAACTAAACCCCCAATTTATATAGTAAATATAGTAACTAAATTTGCACCCTAATACTAATATAACGCCTTGAACATACCCCTATTAAAACACTACCCAATATATATCCTAAATCAATTATATTCTTTTTAGGAATAACTCTCTTAATCAAACCTTTGCCAATTCAATTTTAAAGCCCTGAATTCCCAGAACTATAAACAACCATTTACATTTACTTCTTTCTTTCTCATATTTTAAACCTACATTGAAATATATATACAGTTAAAGTAGCTTAATTATTTTAAAGCAAGACACTGAAAATGTCTGGATGGGTCTGCATAACCCCATAAACAAATAGGTTTAGTCCTGGCCTTTAACTCTCAGTGAGATTACACATGCAAGCATCCCCGCCCCAGTGAAAATGCCCTCTAGATCATCCAGATCAAAAGGAGCAAGTATCAAGCACGCACAAATGCAGCTCAAAACGCTTTACTCAACCACACCCCCACGGGAAACAGCAGTGATAAATCGTTAGCAATAAACGAAAGTTTAAGCTATACTGATATTTAGAGTTGGTCAATTTCATGTCAGCCACCGCGGCCATATGATTAGCCCAAGCTAATAGAACTCGGTGTAAAGAGTGTTTAAGGTTTGCCCTCAATAAAGCTAAACTCCATCTACATTGTGAAAAATTCCAGCTGAAATAAAATATACCATGAAAGTGGCTTTAATATCCTCAAGACACAATAGCTAAGACCCAAACTGGGATTAGATACCCCACTATGCTTAGCCCTAAGCTCTAATAGTTAAACTAACAAACCATTTGCCAGAATACTACAAGCAACAGCTTAAAACTCAAAGGACTTGGCGGTGCTTTATATCCCTCTAGAGGAGCCTGTTCTATAATCGATAAACCCCGATATACCTCACCACCTCTTGCCCCCAGCCTATATACCGCCATCTTCAGTAAACCCTAAAAAGCTAATAAAGTAAGCACAAGTACACGCATAAAAATGTTAGGTCAAGGCGTAGCCCATGAGGTGGCAAGAAATGGGCCACATTTTCTATACCCAGAAAATATTACTACAACCCTTATGAAATCTAAGGGCTCAAGGAGAATTTAGCAGGAAACCGAGAGCAGAGTGCTTGGTTGAATAAGGCCATGAAGCATGCACACACCGCCCATCACCCTCCTCAAATATTCTAAAAGTTATTATAGCTAAAACGCTCTACTTACATTCAGAGGAAATAAGTCATAGTAACATGGTAAACGTATTGGAAAGTGCGCTTGGACAAACATACTTGGACAAAGTGTAGCTTAACCTAAAGCATCCGGCTTAAACCTGGAAGATTTCATCACGACCTGATCACATGGAGCCAATTCTAGCCCCAAACCTCACTAAAAATATTATTAAATCATCTCAATCAAACCATTTACCTTAGACGAAAGTGTAGGCGATAGAAATTTATGCCTTGGCGCAATAGATACAGTAACATAAGGGAAAGATGAAAGAACTAAATTAAGCACTAAAAAGCAAAGATAAAGGCTTTTACTTCTGCATAATGTACTAGCTAGAAATAACTTGACACAGAGAACCATAGCCAAGTCCCCCGAAACCAGATGAGCTACTCAAGAACAGCTGAAAGAGCGCACCCACCTGCGTGGCAAAATAGTGGGAAGATTCATGAGTAGCGGTGACAAGCCTGCAGAGCCTGGTGATAGCTGGTTGTCCAAGATAGAATCTTAGTTCAATTTTAAACTTACCCACAGAATTACTTAACCTCCCTGTAAGTCTGTTAGTCTAAAGAGGGACAGCTCTTTAGACCCTAGGGAATAACTTTTCTGTAGAGAGTAAAAAATATTATCCCCATAGTTGACCCAAAAACAGCCACCAATTAAGAAAGCGTTCAACCTCAACATCTAATTATCTTAAATTCTAATCACTTTACTGAACTCCTAAGAACACCTTGGACTAATCTGTTATTTAACAGAAGCAATAACGTTCACATAAGTAACATGAAAATATTCTCCATTGCATAAGCTTGTATCAGACTGGAATAACCCACTGACAATTAACAGCCTAATATTAATAAGCAATATAAGAAGCACTCTATTATTTATTCTGTTAATCCAGCACAGGCATGCTCTAAGGAAAGATTACAAAAAGCAAAAGGAACTCGGCAAATCCTACTCGGCCTGTTTACCAAAAATATCACCTCTAGCATTTCCAGTATTAGAGGTACTGCCTGCCCACTGACATATGTTCAACAGCCACGGTATCCTGACCGTGCAAAGGTAGCATAATCACTTGTACCCTAAATAGGGACTTTTACGAATCGCCACACGAGGGTTCAGCTGCCTTTTACTTGTAATCAGTGAAATTGACCTATCCGTGAAGAGGCGGGTATAAACAAATAAGAAAAGAAGACCCTATGGAGCTTCAACTCATTAATGCAAATAAAAATTCAAAAAGCCTACAGGCCTTAGCATACTGTCTCTGCATTAACATTTTGGTTGGGGTGACCTCGGAGTATAATTTAACCTCCAAACAGCCTAGACTAAGACCACACTAGTCTAAGCGAGCTGACACACACTGATTCAATAATTTGATCAACAGAAGTTACCCTAGGCATAGTAGCACAATCCTATTCTAGAGTCCATATAGACAATAGGGTTTACAACCTCGATGTTGGATCAGGCCATCCTAATGGGGTAGCCGCTATTAAGGGTTCATTTTTTCAACCATTAAAGTCCTACGTAATCTGAGTTCAGACCAGAGTAATCCAGGTCAGTTTCTATCTATTTAACATTTCTCCTAGTACAGAAGGACAAGAGACATAGGGCCCACTTCATAAAGTGCCCTTGCCCCATAGATGATATTATCTCAATCTAACAAATCATCACACACCCTACCCAAGAACAGGGTTTGTTAAGATGGCAGAGCCCAGCGATTGCATAAAACTTAAAACTTTACAGTAAGAGGTTCAATTCCTCTTCTTAACAATATGCCTATAATTAACCTTCTCCTACGTATTATTCCCACCCTAATCGCTATAGCATTCCTTACACTCATTGAACGAAAAATCTTAGGCTATATACAATTATGCAAAGGACCTAACACTTTAGGCCCCCATGGAAAGCTCCAACCATTCGCTGACACAATAAAACTTTTCACCAAAGAACCCCTACCATCCTCAACATCTACTATTCCCCTTTATATTATTGCCCCAACCCTGGCTGTTTCTATCACTCTCCTCTTGTGGACCCCCCTCCCTATACCGGATCCCCTAATTAATTTTAATGTAAGCCTCCTATTTATATTAGCCACATCAAGCCTAGCCATCTACTCATTCTGTGATCAGGATGAGCATCCAATTCAAACTATACCCTGATCGGCACATTACGAGCCGTGGACCAGACAATCTCACATGAAGTCACCCTAGCCATCATCCTGCTATCAGTCCTACTAATAAGTGGCTCATTCAACTTATATGCACTCATCACAATGCAAGAATTCCTATGACTGCTCCTACCATCATGGCCCCTGGCCATGATATGATTTATTTCCGTGCTAGCAGAAACTAACCAAGCCCCTTTTGACCTAACAGAAGGAGAGTCAGAATTAGTCTCAAGTTTCAACACCGAATATGCCACAGGTTCATTTGCCCTTTTCTTTATAGCAGAATACATGAATATTACCGTGATAAATGCCCTAACTACTACTATTTTCCTAGGATCACTGCACACTATATATTCACCAGAACTCTATACCATAAATTTCATTACCAAAACCCTCATTTTAACTGCCCTCTTTTTATGAATTTGAATGGCATACCTCTGATTCCACTATGACTAACTCATATAACTTCTATGACAAAATTTCATACCACTTACACTAGCATTCTGCATATGATATACTTCAATACTTATTCTAATTTCCAGAATTCCACCTCAAACATACAAAATACGTCTGACAAAATAATTACTTTGGTAGAGTAAACAACAGAGGTTAAAATCCTCTTATTTCCAGATCTATAGGAATTGAACCTACCCCTGAGAATCCAAATCTCTTCGTGCTACCTATTACACCAAGTCCTAAAGTAAGGTCAGCTAAACAAGCTATCAGGCCCATACCCCGAAAATGTTGGTTATATCCTTCCCGTACTAATTAACCCATTAGCCCAACTTATTATTTTCCTCACTATTTTCATAGGAACTCTTATCACAATGCTAGGCTCACACTGATTTCTTATCTGAACAGGCCTAGAAATAAATACACTAGCTCTTACCCCAATCTTGATTAAAAAAATTAATCCCTGCTCTACAGAAGTAGCCACCAAATATTTTCTTACACAAGCAACCACATCTATAATTCTCATAATAGGTATCCTTACTAATAACCTGTCCTCCAGACAATGAACAATAATAAATACTATTAATAAATTTTCATCCTTAATAATAATAATGGCTCTAGTAATAAAACTAGGAATAGCCACCTTTCACTTCTGAGTCCCAGAGGTAACCCAAGGAACTGCTCTAATATCTGGCATACTTCTTCTCACACGACAAAAACTAGCCCCCATCTCTCTTACGTTTCACATTTTCGCATTAATAAATATGGATATTATCCTACCTACCACAATTCTATCCATTTTAGTGGGCAGTTGAGGAGGACTTAATCAAACACAACTCTGTAAAATCCTAGCCTACTCCTCAATTACTCACATAGGCTGAATGATAGCAGTACTAACTTATAACCCAGACATTACTATTCTAAATCTGATTGTTTATCTTATTTTAACAATTACCACATTTCTAGTACTTAACCTGAGTATACGCACTACAACCCTATCACTATCTCGTGCTTGAAATAAATTAACATGATTAACACCTATAATTCCACTAATTCTATTATCCCTAAGTGGCTTACCTCCATTAACACGATTCCTGACTAAATGAATTATCATTCAAGAATTTACAAAAAACAGTAGTCTTATTACCCCGACCGTTATAGCTATTATAATGCTACTCAACCTGTACTTTTATATACGCCTAATTTATTCCACCTCAGTGACAATATTCCCCACATCTAATAATATGAAACTAAAACGACAATTTGAAAATACAAAACCCATACTACTCCCTCCGCTTATCATTTCTTCTATTTTCCTCTTACCAGTCTCTCCATTAATGTTAGTTATTTAGAAATTTAGGTTAAAAAAGACCAAGGACCTTCAAAGCCCTTAGTAAGTACATTTTACTTAATTTCTGTAATAAACCTAAGGACTGCAAGACTCTATTCTGCATCAATTGAATGCAAATCAACCACTTTAATTAAGCTAAGCCCTTGCTAGATTGGTGGGATTCAAACCCATGAAAACTTAGTTAACAGCTAACTACCCTAATCAACTGGCTTCAATCTACTTCCACCACGGGAGAAAAGGCAGGAGAAGCCCTGAAGGATTGAAGCTGCTCCTTTGAATTTGCAATTCAACATGAAAAATCACCTCAGGGCTGGTAAAAAGAGGTCTTGACCTCTGTCTTTAGAGTTACAGTCTAATGCTTACTCAGTCATTTTACCTTTTTTCCACTAATGTTCATCAACCATTGATTGTTTTCAACTAATCACAAAGACATCGGAACACTGTATCTGCTATTTGGCACATGAGCGGGGATAGTATGCACTGCCTTAAGCCTCCTAATTCAAGCCAAATTAGGCCAACCAGGAACTCTATTAGGAGACGATCAGATCTATAATGTTATTGTTACCACCCACGCATTCGTCATAATCTTTATGGTGATACCCATTATAATTGGGGGTTTCAGCAACTGACTAGTCCCTCTAATGATTAGTACCCCCAATATGGCATTTCACCTGATAAATAATAATGATCAAATAGTAAATGGAAAATGAGAAGGAAATTAGCATTTATAACCATGTGTTAGACCCTTAACATATATCATTTGATGTCCACAGCAATCCTGAAAAGCACTGACAATTATTCCTATTTTACAAATGAAGAAACTGAGCTCGGTAATAATTCACAAAGAGTCCAGTAGGTCTCCAGAACCTAGAGACCTTTGTACTATATCAGGGAGGATGGCAAATATGTGTCATCCTTGGAAGACAATCACTGTGCTCTTTCCTACTGAGGCAAGATATAACCTCAGAATCCTTCTCAACCCAGTGGTTTGGGCAGCTTCAACCAATTAATCATAGTAGGTTCAGGAGTAGAAAACAAATTGCAATTCCTATTATTCAGTCTAAAGTCTCCAAGAGAACTTCCAGCTCAGATATTCTATATTTACTACCCACACTCTTTAAAGAGTTACATTATAATAAATTATAAAAGGCAAAGTCCAAGTTAGAAAATGAAGCTTCAAGCTGTCACTTTGTCAAAAAGGTACAACTCCCAGTCAGGGCTGTCTGTGCCTCCAGCCTCCAGCCTCTCTCTCTGATTACTTTCCCCCTACCATTTCTGGGCCCCTTTGCATTACTGTCTGTTTTCCATCATTATCCTAGAGCTGCTCTGTCCAATATGGTAGTGCTAACCACAGGTGGCTATTGAGCACCTGAAATGCGGCCAACTCCACGTCAGAGATGCTGTAAGTATAAAATACACTGGATTTTTTTTTTTTTTACATGGATTTTCACTCTTGTTGTCCAGGCTAGAGTGCAACGGCGTGATCTCGGTTCACGGCAACCTCCACCTCCTGGGTTCAAGCAATCCTCCTGCCTCAGCCTCCCGAGTAGCTGGGATTACAGGCATGCACCACCATGCCCAGCTGATTTTGTATTTTTAGTAGAGACGGGGTTTCTCCATGTTGGTGAGGCTGGTCTCGAACTCCTGACCTCAGGTGATCCACTCACCTCGGCCTCCCAAAGTGCTGGGATTACAAGCATGAGCTAACGCACCCAGTCTACACTGTGGGTTTTGAAGCTATTGTATGAAAAAGATGTAGACTATCTCATTAATAATTTTCTATGTTGACACATGTTGAAATTGTATTTTGGATGTTGAGTTGAATAAAATATATTGATAAAATTAATTTCACCTGTTTCTTTTTACTTTTTTTGTAATGTGGCTACTCGAAAATTTAAGCACATACATGGCATCTATTTGTGACTTGCATTCTATTTTTATTGGATAGTGCCATCTTAAAGCCTTCCATTTGCTATCTTTGATTCTTCTGTCATCCCAATTCTGTCTGGCTACCTATTCCATTTTCAAGGCTGGCTGACCCTGCATCTTCCTTAGTTGCTGGCTCTTGGCTGCAGCTTTGAGATGGCAATAGAGCAGCCATTCCTTCTCTCAGCCCACCATAGCTTCCTTTTGCAACAATCTTCTGCTGCCCCTGTTGCTGCCAAGCAACCTCTGAACTCCCTCAGCCCGATTTTAGCTCTTCCAGCCAAACCCCATCGAACTCCAGCAATCTTAATTTCTTAGGGATCCTTTCAGAAATACATAGCAAGAGATTGAATTTAGACTAGGGAAGTGAGAAAACAATCAAGGCTATTCCTCCTTGGACTTGGCGTACACCTTCTTTTGCAGGGCATTCAACTAGGTCAAGCAATCACATCTGCAGCTAATTGACAGAGCATCCGAAATAGATGGTCCATTCTGATAATAGCTTACCAGTGATCACAGCCTGGGAAATGATCGCAGAAGTGGAATGACTGAGACCATGTCTGGAAACAGCCAGAGCAAGTCAGAAGGCTATTAAAGGTCCAAATATGAGATTCTGAACAGGAACGGACTCTTTAGGAGTGAGGGAAATGCAGAGAGACTCCACCGGAAGGTTCGGCTACCTAGAAAGGAAAAGGAGTGAACCATTTATGTGTCTCATTGATCAAAGATCGTCACCGCCGGGGGGCAGTAGAAAAACAAATGTCGAAAGATCTGAGTTCGTATCTCAGTTCCACCACCTTAGGGTATACCCTCGATCCTGTCATTTAGCTTTTGCATCTGAAGACTAAAGACAGTAATGCTCATCTAACCCTGAGAGTGTCAGTTACATAAGGTATCTGAAGGGTTGGGGTCACAGGAAGAGGGAGGTGATAATAGGGGTAGCTGTCTCTCCCCGAGTTTCCCAAATTGGGAAAAATGTGTGTATCTACAGGGAATGTGATATTGGCCACAAAGGCACATAAAAGCAGATCTGTATATTGTGAACATAAGTCACAGTTTCGTTCCTTCAAAACAGCATCAGAATACAATTTTTTCGCATTAATGAACATTTTGCAAAAGGAATGAAGTGATCCCAATAGCATTTTGAGAACACTGCATTCGGTTGTGTTACTCCCATGACCACACTTACTCTCCAAAAGTTTAGGCACATGCATGAATTCAAAGATGCAAAAGTTCTCTCAAATCTTTTGCATCACTTGCATTCTTGCTCCTCTTTCATCATGTCAAACTTGCTCCTACCCCAGGGCCTCTGTGTCTGCTCTTCCCCCTGCCTGAGACCATCTTCACCTGTCTCCCCCCCTCACTTCTGTTCTGCTCGTTATGATCACCTCTTTTGCTGCACCCACCAGGAGACCTTCTTAGGTTACACTTAACGTGTCATCTCATAAGACAACTGTGCACCACGCAGGACTCCAATTCACTAAAAGGACAGGAACAAAATTGAGCCTTCTAAAACCATAGTCTCAAGCGTCCCTCTACAGCAGTGGGCATCCTTGTAGCAACTCACATGCTATCATCCACAGTGGGGCAGGAAGAGATCCATGTCACACACTGCAGAAATTGTCCTGGCTTAAATGCCTTCTGCCCCACAAGAACTAATAACTCTTGCAATAAATCTACAGGCATTTTTTATAGGCGCTCCACAACCAGCATGCTGATTACAAGACTCATGGACTCAGATAAGCCCAAAGCATAGCACCTCCATATAAATAAATAAACTTAGAGTTTATTTGCAGTGCCTCCTGGTTCAGATGCAATTTGCTAATCCGGCATTATTTTTATCATAAGCAAGCTTGCTTAATAATATAGTTGGCATGCTTACCCTTATCGGACTACCAGAGAAACAGATCTAGACAGTTGGACTGAAGGTCAGGTTTTCATGCAGGGCGAGTTTTATTAACCCACAACATCTAAAATCACCGTATGTTCTGTGACTCTAGAATTTTCAATCCTCGTATCCAATTCACAGCATACATCACTGTTTATCTACTGATGTGTTTGTTACCTGGCTCACCAACCATCAGTATCATTACAGCAGAAAAGTTATCTGATATGTTCCCTGCTGTACTCAGAGTCTAGAAGAATGTCTGGCACAGAGTAGACACTCAATAAATATGTGTTAAATGAATGACATCCAATATCTACGGTTTTATACAAACACAAGAAACCCAGGCTATTCATGGTGGTTTAACCGGCAACTAATATGCAGACATGCAAGTGGGCAGGCAGCCTATCGCTATGTCCAGAGTCATGCCTTCGGAAGCTGGTCCCAAGAGCACATGGGCTCAGAGGAAAGAGTCATATTCATAAGAGGTCTAGTGTGTCAATTGGGGATTTTGTTATGGAGCAGCCAGTAGTGACCTAGTTTAGGACTTTAAAAAGTAACTCAAAAACAAGAGCAACAAACAGAGAACAACTTAAGGCAGAAATCTAGCTAATGGGACAAGAGAATACCAATGTCTGAGTGGGCTCATCATCAAGACAGTTTCACTGTGTGCTATTTGACTTCTACAAGAGGCCTCAGCCCAAAAGTTGATCAAATTACCACGCTTTCCACCAGCATCATTTCCCAAAGGTTCTGGGAGATATTCATAGACAGTACTTCAGAGAAGGTTTTTGCTTGGCAAATCTCTGGCTAAACACCTTTTTTATTAAAAGACTTCTCTGAGAATTAACTTTGTGAATCCCAAAGAGAGAATACAAAACATAGCATTTCCCAATCTTTTTTAGACATCCTTCCTTCACTGATCATTTCACTCTGTGAAGTACTTTTGTACTTTGGAAAAATTTACATAAATTTGTTTTATGCTATTTGGCAGCGAATCATATACTGCATACACTATGACCTAAACTGCCCAAATGAGTAAAGAGGAACTAAGCTGAAAGCAAAATTAATATATCCCATGTGATTTGAGGTATAGAATTAACTATAATATGTAACATTTTTAACTTAAAATGTTATTTTTAAATACCTAAAATATATGTAGTTAACTGTATACATATATAGATATACTATATACATATACCTATATATATATGTATATGTATATAGTTAACAATTAAAAAAAACTGTCCCTGAATAACCAACACTTCCCCTTATCTAGTTCTTATCCTCTGCACAGGAATGGGCTCCTTTATGTATTCTAATCTTCCAAGAACTGAATATTCACAAATCTATAGCACTTTCACAACTTGAATAATTTCAAACAATTAACAGCTAGCTTAATACCTACCTCTGATAATAGGCAATCTAAGAAAACAGCCATTTTATGTTTAATCAGGTAACCAATGAAACATTCTTTGCCTCAAATGAACCAAAAACAAAAAGAGAAGAAAAACACATTTGGAAATAAATCTGCCAGCCCACTTTATAATGTAGACTTGCACCAGTTGTTTGATGAGCGTTTTGATAACTGAAGGCTGCTCTGTCCTATATGTCCATGGTCTGTAAGGTGGCTGTCCCCTCCCCTGTCATTCTTTGGGTCCCAACTAAACACCCTGAGGGAAAAAACTGGGCATTTGCTTTGACTCTTTCTGAAACATGGGGAATTTGCAAAATCTTTCTAAAGCAGAATAATGTGTTACCATGCAAAAAGAAAGTAGTAGGCAAAGAAGTCTAAATCATCCCAAAATAAAACTCTCTTATTATTGTGACCCTTGGATGGCCCCATCCAACAGCAAAATCAAGCCAAACACCATTTTTTAAAAAGCAAAGAGAAATAACCGTTAATCACTTTTGAGATTTGCTAAGGTAATAGCAAGTCAAAAAATCTCACAATTTTGTCTAAATATGTAAACAAGGGTTGTGTCCATCATTAATATTCATCTCTGTGAAATACTGACATGTTTATACTTCTTGTAGTTCTTTACACTTCATGACTAGCAATTTATTATACATGAAAGAATTTTAAATGTGCACTTCTAGCAGAATAATCATCAATTTTTTACAATGAATGACCAAGAAGACATCTTAATTCTAGCTCTCATCTTAATATTAGGTTGGTGCAAAAGCACTTGAGGTTTTTGCCATTACTTGGGCAAAAACCTTGATTACTTTTGTACCAACCCTATACATTTCACTGCCTGGCTTCTGGCTACAGAACATTACATATCCAACATAATGTATGAATATTACTCCTTCCCTATCTTTTACCCCTAGGAAAATGAGGAAGTAAGGATGGGGCAAGGAGAGAGGGGTGCTCCAAAGCCTGATATATACTGCAGCTTTTGGTAGTCAGCTAACATTTTAAGCACAGTATGAATCATAAAACATTTTCAATCCTGTCTGTCTCAAAGTTTTTAGACATTCTTTCATTGATTGATTTACAGAAAGCAGAGAACAAAGTTGAAGTCATTCTAAAAACTAAGCTGCTTTGCTTCCCTGTTCCTATGTTGATGTTTCCCTCCTAAATTTGTAAAAATAAAGCCTTCCATGTCCAGAGGCAGCATCTTTAATGCCTAAGAGAATACAGTTGTACATACATGGTGATAAGGGTTGGCTGTGTCCTCACCCAAATCTCATCTTGAATTATAATTCCCATAATCCCCATAGGTCATGGGAGGGACCCAGCATAAGGTGGTTGAATCATGGAAGCAATTGCCCCCATGCTGCTATTCTCATGATGGTGAGTGAGTTCTCACAAAATCTGATGGTTTTATAAGGGGTGTCCCCCTTGGCTTAGCTCTCATTTGCTAGGAACAGGTCCCCCAAATCTGGCCATAAATAGGCCATGAGAAACTAGCCATAAACAAAATCTCTGCAGCACTGTGACATGCTCGTGATGGCTACGACGCCCACGCTGGAGGTTGTTGGTTTACCAGAATGAGGCCAAGGAACACCCGGCCCACCAAGGGCAGAAAACCGCTCAAGGCGTTCCTAAACCACAAACAATAGCATGAGCGATCTGTGCCTTAAGGACATCTTCCTGCTGCGGATAACAAGCCAGAGCCTGTACCTTTGTTTCCCGTAAGGAATGCTTTTAGCTAATCTACAATCTATAGAAATAATGCTTATCACTGGCTTGCTGTCAATAAATATGTGGGTCAAACTCTGTTTGTGGCTCTCAGCTCTGAAGGCTGTCAGCCCCCTGATTCCCACTCTGCACTCTATTTCTGTCTTTGTCTTAATTCCTCAAGCGCTACTGGGTTAGGGTCTCTACGACCGAGCTGGTCTCGGCAATCATTCTTCTCCTTTCTGCCACCATGTGAAGAAGGACATGTTTGCTTCCCCTTCTACCATAATCATAAGTTTCCTGAGGCCTCCCCAGCCCGGCAGAACTGTGAGTCAATTAAACCTCGTTTCTTTATAAATTACCCGGTCGTGTGTAGTTCTTTATAAGCAGCATGAGAACAGACTAATACACATGGGAACCCAGAGGAGAAACATGAAACACTTGGAATTTCTTTGCTGCCAAATCAATGAAGAGCACTGCATTTTCCTTGAGAAATCCTCTGTGGTTCAGTTGTTGCCTGATTACCCTGCTTTTGGTGTGGGCTCTCCCTTTTCCAATTTGGTAATTCCCCACAACCAAAATATCAGGTTATTACATCAAAACCTACCCATATTTAGTAGTGTATCATGTCAAAGTAGATGGGAAGTACTGAGAAACACTTTCACTGGCACATTGGCACCTTTCCAAGGCTTTGGTAGTCAGCTAGACACAGTATGCAAAGAGGACAAGTGAGTCCTGGGTGCACCTGTGACCTGTCCTTGTGACTTGGAAAAAATGCCATCATGTTCTGTCCGATGTGTTTCAGCTAGGGTTCTTTGTAACCCCTGCCAGGTGCTCAGACCATTGTAATACTAAAGAATGTTCATATTCTATGTGTTCTTTGTAAAGATCATTTGGTGGCAAATTAAGCGAAACCAATTTGAGGCACCTTGAGCAATAAAGGTTTTATTAAGAGAAAAGTGGGATATTCCATGGAACCACAAAGGATGGATTCTGCTGAGCCTCAGGAAGGGGCAAGAATCAGAAATAGCAAAACTTCCCAGAGGTTTTTTTTTTTTTTTTTTTAACCATTGTTTGTCTGTCTTTTGCTTCCAGTCCCCAGGGTAGGATATGGCCACTCTGTATCTTTAAAGAAACTGATATGATGGCTCTCAGTCTGAATTCCAAATTTCTGAGAAAGAATCTCAGTGGACCAGTCTTGGTCAGGTGTCCACCCTGGGCCCATTAACTGTGTTCAGGGAAATCAGGTCAGGAGAAACAGAAACAGCCACAAAAAGCCTGCCCTGTGGATCAACCAGCCAAATAAAAGGATGAGCTGATTAATGAGTTTCTTGCAATGTGTAGGTATACAAGCATGGAGAAGATGACCACTGGTGGCCTGGTCTCCTGCAATGCTTACATTGTCTGGTTCTATAATTATACTAGACATTTCCATATGAATATGTTGCCATCATCTGAAATCCAACATGTCTAGACCAAATCCAACATGTCTAGACCAAATGGCATCTTTATACAATCTGCTGCCTTCCCCACTAATGAGACTAACATCTCTGAGTCACACCTACTCAAGTTCTTGTTAAGTTTCTTGTTCAGCGGTTCAAATTCTTCACGCTGTTACTGATGCCATACTGCTCTAGGCACATCTCCCTATATAAGATCTGTATTAAAACCCTTAGGATAAATCGCTTTTTGCCACCTACTTCTAGTTTAATTAGACAACCATCAGGAGGTGTTTAGCAGCCCTCATTGACTTTGGTCTTGTTAAAAGATTCCTTGTGATTTGGGGGTATCAAAAGTAAAACTACTTGAGGATCACTTGAGGCCAGGAGTTTGAGACCAGCTTTGGTAACATAGCAAGACCCCCATCTCTATTTTCTTTCTGAAAGAATCTGTAGTATTAGTCTATAGTGTCATAAGACGTGAAAAATATGTAAGAGTCACAGTAGCTGAGGAAGTATCTGAATGGGGAGGGGAAGGAGAAGAATACTGTAATGTGAAAAAGAGACCTAATACATACAAACTTCAGGAAAATCATCTCTTAACCTGAGCATAAGCACTCACAAGTACTTCTTCCCAGGAGGCATCAGAGCAGCCTAAGCTTTCTAAGTTGCATGAGAACAACTAGGAATCTGCCTTCTCTCCCATGCTTTGACATGTCAAGGAGGCCATGTTGACAAAATAGAAGCTGTGGCTGGAACAGCCTGTCACTTCTCCAACTAACGCTAATGAATAATTTTTTTATCTACCATTACTTCACCTTCTGTCACTTACCATTTTCTTAGTTGGGGTCAAGTCTGATTTCTTAACATAGAAAAACTCCAAGTAAAAGAGGCCCAAACAAGGTAAACATTTATTTTTCTTTCCCATAAAAAATAATCCTGATTAGGCATCCAGAACCGCTGTGGCAGCCCTGTGAAGTGATCAGGAGCTGTGTCCTCCCTTCCTTTCTAAGCTGCCATCCTCACACATTTGCTATCTTTGGGGCACTTTGTGGTCCAGGAGAGCAGGCAGATCTCCAGCTATCATATAGCCCCTTCCAAGCCAGGAGGAAGGCAATGAAAAGGGGCAGCATCCCTTTCTGGCAGTCGCAGCATCCCTTTCTGGCAGTCCACACGTATTTCTTACATCTCACTGGACAGAACTCAGCCACGTGCCACATCCAATCGCAAGAAGTGTGAGAAACATGATGCTTTAGAGCTGGCTGGAACTGTGCCCAGCAGAAAATTAGGTTTCCATTCCTATGAAGGAAGGGGATGATGGATGGAGGGGTACACAATTAGCTTTCACCACCATACCAACCTTTCCCAGACATTTTCTCTTCTCATCTGGACTTACGCCATAGACTGATAACTGTGCCCGCTTGGCTGCCATTCTAATCTATCATGCACACAAGTTAATCACCCTAAACCACTCTTCCACTTCTAGAGGACAAGATAAGATCAGGCAATTCAGACCCACACTTCCTCATCTCCTAAATTCACTTCTTTCCCAAGAAGTAATCTCCAAAAACTACCCTCTGCAAAACCTTCCAAAGGCTCATTTCTCCAAGGACCTTAACCTTCCAGCCACAAGATGCATCTCCATGTTTTTCGCCTCACATCAACCCAGGGCTCCAGCTTTGTCCTTCACTGAACATCCTCTGGATGCAGTGAGGCCTTTCCTACCTCTGAAATCTTTTGTTCTTTACTGCCCTCCTGCAATTCTCCCTTTCTCTGTCCCTCTTTCTCTCCACCCCACTTAACCCCTCCTCTCTCGTGCACATACTCTCCTTTGTCATTGTTTGTATCCTACAGAAACCAAATAAAGTCTCATCTTCTCAGTAATGCACAGCCTAGAATTCATTTCCACAGATCGACGTGATTTAGCTGAATTGTAGTCTTTTTTATCTCTGATGTTTATTTAATACTCATTATTAATGCACTGTCTTATCTCTTTTCTAACACTGTCACTTGTCACGTTGGGCCTGTTGTTTAGCCTTTCTTTTCCTCGGGGTTATTAGGAAGTTTTAATGACGTACTGAAATCTACCAGGATGCATTTCCCATTCCTACATCCCTTCAGAATGTTTCTCCTGCTCCCATCCAGGGCGGGGACCCCATCTTGTTCACACGCACCACAGCTCCCAGGGCAATGCCTGCCACATATAGTAAATATCCAGTGAAGAAATCTGGCTTGAGACTTACTTTGTATAACCTTAAACTTTATTGAAGAGGTTATTCTATTCTGCCACCAATGCTGTGAGCCATGAAAAGCTGGTGTCACCCTTTACTGATAATAGGGAGTGGCCAAACTTTTATTGTTTAACTTCTAACCCCACCATATTTCAGTATCTCTCATGCCAAAGCAAAAAGTAAAGCTTCACATGGAGAGCATAATTTGCACAGGTGGAAAATCATCAAAGTGCATTCCTGTACCTTGCATTGCACATATATCTCCACTGCAATGCTTGGTCCAGAAATTACTCTTGGGACTGGAAGAGCAGATATCATATTCTACCCCAGCAGCTATACAAGCTACTTGTATGGAAGACAGATTTTAACACTGATGTGTCTAGAAATGCCAAAAGCATAAATTGAGACAAAGGGAATTAGAGGGAAGTTTCTTTTGGATGGATCTAATAGTTAAACGTTCATTTGGAATGGAGTCTATCTTTCATGGATAATGCTTTCCTAATTTGTGCTTATGCAGCCACTTAGAGGGTATAAGACTGACCAGGCAATCCAAATCCATACTTTCTAAACTCACTTCACTCAGCTCCTGAAAAGCAATATCTACAGTGGATTCCCTGGCACTTTCTGTATGAGTACAGATTATTTGTCTTGACCACATTTCCTTTGGAGAAATCACATTCTTTTAGCTTGAATTACCTAAGAACAATTGGACTTGGCATGTTTCTTCCTGAGTGGAAAAACGTTTCTCAAGTGTTCTGGAGATATGATCCTGGTTTTGAAAAAGCCCAAGGTTTGCGGGTGTCTCTCTCTCTTTTTTTTTAATTGACTTACATTGCAGGACTCAAAACATTTTCTGAAATCAAGCACACTATAAAACTAATCTCAATATTGGCTCCTTCATGACTTCCTTTAAAAAAATACACAGTGAAGACTGGGCATGTTGGCTCACACCTGTAATCCCAGCACTTTGGGAGGCCTAGGTGGGTGGATCATGAGGTCAGGAGATCGAGATCACCCTGGCTAACATGGTGAAACCCCACCTCTACAAAAAATTAGCCGGACACGGTGGCACGTGCCTGTAGTCACAGCTACTCAGGAGGCTGAGGCAGGGGAATCGTTTGAACCCCAGAGGAAGAGGTTGCAGTGAGCCAAGACTGTGCCACTGCACTCCAACTTGGGTGAGAGAGTGAGACTCCATCACAAAACAAAAAAAAAAAACAAAAAAAAAAAACAAAAAAAAAAACAAACCACGCTGAAGCATTCTGATGAGCTGGCTTTAGAAATGTTAATAGAGGAAGTCAAAGTTACAAACCCAATTGATTTTTCTATCAGCTAGATCAGGAACATAAAAAATACAGTACGACTCATGGGTTGGGAATAAATACTATCATTCATAATAAACTAATATTTATTTAATATTTCCAATGAGCCAGATATAAGTAACACTATATGCCCATTTACAGGTTAGGAAACTAAAATACGTTAAGTGACTGGCTTGAAATTATGCAACTCATATGTGGCACGGCTGGGATTGCACCTGGCTGTCTGGCATCAGACTGTGTTCCTAACCATGCTCCTGTTCTGTAATGAAGTAAGGAAGTGATTTTCCAAATGTCAACAAAGAACACAATCCATTATCAGGTATCAAGTATCATCTTCAGAAGCAATGGAACTCTCAGAAACACACTGCTCTGCCATTCCATTTTACCTCTAAGAAAATAAAATAAAGAAAAGCTACAGGAAAAAACGTAATGGGAATTTGGAAGATGGGTAATGATGCTTTCCCAGTTTCCCCAAACCCATGTGAACAGTGTAACAGCAATGTTGTATAACACTTTTTAAATTGGTAGTCTCTAGAAACCAGTACTGCTGCTCTCACCAGTATAATATTAAGTCTAGAAACTGGAACCAGCACATACAAGCTAATCAGGTTGTAGACTAGTTCTTGGGATTAGTGAGAGTTTTTAGAAAGTTGTTAGCTATATTTTTCACTGGGTTTTCTTTAACAATGTTGATGTTTCTTTATTCATCCTGTAAAGAACAACAATAAAGAAGTGGTCATCGGAGGCAATATTATTTCTTTGTAAACCTAAAGGGGAAAAAATTGAAATAATACACATACTATTTTTTTTTGGCGGTGGGGGAGATGGAGTCTCACTCTGTCGCCCAGGCTGGAGTGCAGTGGCACAATCTCAGCTCACTGCAACCTCCACCTCCTGGGTTCAAGCAATTCTCCTGCCTCACCCTCCTGAGTAGCTGGGACTACAGGCACATGCCACCACGCCTGGCTAATTTTCTGTATTTTAGTAGAGACAGGGTTTCACCGTGTTGCCCAGGCTGGTCTCGAACTCCTGAGCTCAGGCAATCCACCAGCCTTGGCCTCCCAGAGTGCTGGGATTACAGGTGTGAGCCACTGCACCCGGCCAACACATACTATTTTTTAAAAAAACTCTATGTCTATTAGATGTTTGTGAAGATACCTACACCAACATGAAATTAGATATAATTATAAACACATAATGACAAAGTATAAATGTGGGTAATGGATATTAAGAATAAAATTTGAAAGTAGAGTTTTCACTGAATTTTCATATTTAATGTATTAATGTATACTAGGTGATAAAACTCACAAGTGTAGTTACTCTATTTCTCTTCTCTTTGGTCTTTTAAAAGAACAAAGGCTTAACATTAAGCTTGCTGTTTTTATTAACACTAAAAATCACCCATCAAGTGTTGATCTTAACCAAAGGCTAGACACCAACAATATCATCTTCCAAAGGTTCTGTCTGTGGCAAGTGCCACATGGATTTAAAAAAAAATTATACAATTCTCAGTTTGATGAGCCTCTGGAGATGACGGATAAAAGAAATTGTTCTAACAGCTTGAATCTCTAGATGATTTGGGAAATGTCACCGGCAATAACAGGGAACTTTGGAATAGTGTAACAAATGGATGATCTCTGTCAGATTAGAGCACATATTTTTATCAATTTCAAAGGCTTTGCTGCGAGTACTCCCAGCGCGCTAATCATTCTAAATAACAGATCCAGTCAATTCACATCTTATGAGTCAAAATTAAAGCTTCTTGAAAAGTTGAAAGTATTTCTGTTTGAAAAATCTTTCGTTTCTAATTTATAAGGAAGATTTGAAGAGGTCTATCTCAGATATGTATCATTCTGTAATTTAAAATACCGAATGTTAACATCTGAATAGCTGATGTGACCATAAGAACTTTCTGGGTCAGAGCTCTGAAATCGGATTTGGTTAAAATTTTGGCTTTGCCACATTAGTGGCACCGGGACCGCTTATTGCCGATGGTGATGACCTGGCCATTGGGCAGCTCTAGCACTTCTCCAGGGAGGAGGAAGATGCGGCTGTGGCCACCTCCTTCTCGAAGTCCAGGGTGATGTAGCACAGCTTCTCCCTGATGTGGCGCATGATCTCCAGCTGGGCCGAGGTGGTGAAGCTGTAGCCAGCTCGGTGAGGATCTTCATGAGGTAGCCTGTCAGGTCCCGGCCAGCCAGGTCCAGACGCAGGATGGCATGTGGGAGGGTGTAGCCCACGTAGATGGACACCGTGTGGGTGACCCCATCTCCAGAGTCCATGACAACGCCAGTGGTGAGCCCAGAGGGACAGCACGGCCTGGATGGCCACGTACATGGCTGGGGTGTTAAAGGTCTCAAACATGATCTGAGTCATCTTCTCTCTGTTGGCCTTCGGGTTCAGGGGGGCCTCGGTCAGCAGCACCAGGTGCTCCTCTGGGGCCACGTGCAGCTCGTTGTAGAAGGTGTGGTCCCAGATCTCCTCCATGTCGTCCCAGTTGGTGACAATGCCATGCTCGATGAGGTACTTCAGGGTCAGGATGCCGTGCTTGCTCTGGGCCCTGGGCCTTGTTACCCACTTAGGAGTCCTTCTGGCCCATGTCCACCATCACGCCCTGGTGCCGGGGGTGCCCGACGATGGAGGGAAACATGGCTTGGGGGGCATGTCCCCAGCAAAGCCAGCTTTGCACATGCTGAAGCCATTGTCAACAGCAAGCGCGGCGATCTCTTCTTCCATCGTGACTGGTGGAGTAGTGGGGCAGCGGAGCAGCAGGGTAACACGGTGAACAGGCTGGCGGCGGTGACTGAGCTTGAACATCCTTTCAAAAGAGAAAACGATAGGCCTAGATAGTTTCCCTGGAAAATTCTACCAAATATCTTAGAAAGAAATTATACCAATA
This sequence comes from Hylobates moloch, assembly GCF_009828535.3. Taxonomy (NCBI): domain Eukaryota; kingdom Metazoa; phylum Chordata; class Mammalia; order Primates; family Hylobatidae; genus Hylobates; species Hylobates moloch. The sequence goes on along the minus strand of NW_026652293.1, from coordinate 70,512,256 downwards.
CCCTATAATCTCTTCCAGAAAATAGAAGCAGAGGGAATACTTCCGAACTCATTCTACGAAGCCAGCATTACCCTAATACCAAAAAAACCAGATACATTACAAGAAAAAAAAATTATGAACCAATGTCTCTCATGAACAGAGACACAAAACTCCTCAAGAAATATTAGCAAAATCAATCCAACGACGTAGAAAAGCAACGATAAATCATGGCCACGTGGTATTTATTCTGAGTATGTAAGGCTGGTTTGATACTCATAAATCAATTAATTCATCATATCAGCAGGCTAAGAAGAAAAATTATAATATTGATAGATGCAGAAAAAGCATTTGGCAAAATTCAAAACCAATTTATGATAAAACCTCTCAGAAAAGTAGGAGTAGAGAACTTCTTCAATTTGATAAAGAACATGCACCGGCCGGGCGCGGTGGCTCATGCTTGTAATCCCAGCACTTTGGGAGGCCGAGGCGGGCGGATCATGAGGTCAGGAGATCGAGACCACGGTGAAACCCCGTCTCTACTAAAAATACAAAAAATTAGCCGGGCGTGGTGGCGGGCACCTGTAGTCTCAGCTACTCGGAGAGGCTGAGGCAGGAGAATGGCGTGAACCCGGGAGGCGGAGCTTGCAGTGAGCCGAGATCGCGCCACTGCACTCCAGCCTGGGCGACAGAGCAAGACTCCATCTCAAAAAAAAAAAAAAAAAAAGAACATGCACCAAAAAATCTCCAGCTAACATTATACTTAATGGTGAGAAACTAGATGATTTTCCCCTAAAATTGGAAACAAGGCTAGGGTATCCTCTCTAACTATATTCTGCATTGCTCTGGAAGTTCTATCTAATAGAATAAGACAAGAAAAGGATATAAAGGGTGTACAGGTCGAGAAGGAAGAAATAAAATTCTTTGTCCTCAGATGATACCATTTCCTATGAAGAAAATCTGTAAGAATCGACAAAATTCCTGAAAATAAGGAATTATAGCAAAGTTGCAGGCCACAACATTAACACACAGAAGTCAACTTTTTTTATACAACTGCAATGATCAATTGAAATTTAAAATGAAAAACACAAATACCATTTGCATTAACACACACAAAAAACTTAGGTACAAATCTAGAAAAATATGTATAAGGTCTATATGAGGAAAACTAAAATATAAGCATCGTATTAATGAGATCAAATCAGATAATGTCAATGGGGAAAGTGACCTTTGAAGAACTTTACTAAACTTAGAGGGTGTCATATATTTGCTTATTTTCCTCACAATACACTCTTTAGAGTCCTATTCATAGGGCAGAAGTCAGTATTTTTAAGAGCATCTCTATCCCCTAACAATGACATTATGAATGTATCTTTAACAATGGGTCTATGAACACTGATAAGACAGCCTCTTATTTCTCATAGAAAATCCTAGACTTTCTTAGTGTGGAAGGTTCCTCCTAGGTAATAATGCTGTTCTCTCTGGAAAACACTCACATCCTTACATTTGTTTATTCATACAGCCACAATCTCTAAGCCATATAATTTGTTACAACTTGTTTGGTCCCTCTGAACTTAGCTTTCTGTATTAAATGGCGATATTAATCTTATCTATCATTGATTTATATTGAGAAATAAGATTATCAACTAAAAGCTTTTGGCTTAGTACCTAGCACATAGCAAGCATTCAGTAACCATTAGCTGTTCTCTTTGTTTTACTACCTAATCTTCAAAGTAGACTGGGGTAGAAAGGACTAAATTCTTATTCTATTTGTCTCAATCTGATGCTTCATGGGAATCGCTGGCAGGGCGGCCTTTCTATAGCTTGACTACCATATATCTATGATGCTTGAAAAGCCAGCAGCCAAGGTAAAGTCTCGTAAAACAAAATATTTAATGTGAAAGTAGCCTGATATTATCATAGACAAAGTACATAGATATTGTCAAAATTACATCTAATTGTTTCTTGCCAAGGCAATTAGACAAGAAAAAGAAATAAAAGATGTCCATATTGGAAAGGAAGAAGTAAAACTATCTCTATTTGTATGTGACATTTTGAATACAGATAATTCTAAGGATTTCACTAAAAAGAATTACTAGAACCAATAAACAAGTTTAGCAAGACTGTAGGATATAACAACAGAGAAAAATGTGTTGTATTTATAAATAACCATTAAAAGATCCAAAAAATAAGATTAAGAAATTAATTTTGTTTACAATAATATAGAAAGAATAAAACACATTAACAAAAGAAATGCAAGACTTATACACTGAAAACTACAAAATGCCATTGAAATATTTAAAGTAGACCTAAATAAATGTAAAGACCTTCTATATTCACGGATTAAAAGTCTTAATATTGTTAAGATGGCAATATGCTCCAAATTGATCCACAGATTGAATGCAATACTTGTTAAAATTTCAGCTTGCTTTTTTGCATAAATTGACAAGTTGGTCCTAAAATTTCTGTTAAAATGCAAGGAAGCTGTGATGGTTAATACTGAGCGTCAACTTGATTGGACTGAAGGATGCAAAGTATTGTTCCTGGGTGTGTCTGTGAGGATGTTGCCAAAGGAGATTAACAATTGAGTCAGTGGACAGGGAGAGACAGACCCACCCTCAATCTGGGTTGGCACCATCTAATCAGCTGCCAACACAGACAGGATAAAAGTAGGCAGAAGAAAGTGGAAGGACTGGACTTGCTGAGTCTTCTAGACTTCATCTTTCTCCTGTGCTGGGTGCTTCCTGCCCTCGAACATCAGACTCCAAGTTCTGCAGCTTTTGGACTCTTGGATTTACACCAGTGATTTTCCAGGGGCTCTTGGGCCTTTGGCCACAGACTGAAGGCTGCACTGTTGGCTTCCCTATTTTTGAGGTTTTGGGACTCGGACGGGCTTCCTTGCTCTTCAGCTTGCAGACGGCCTATTGTGGGACTTCACTTTGTGACTGTGTGAGTCAATACTCCTTAATAAACTCCCCTTCATATATACATCTATACTATTAGTTCTGTTCCTCTAGAGAACCCCAACTAATACAGAATCTTAATAGCCAAAAAACATTGAATAAGAAAAACAAAGTGTGAGGAATCACATTTTTTATCTCAAATCTTACTACAAAGATACAGTAATCAAGACTTTAATGGTACTGGCATAAAGATAGACATATAGATCTATGGATTAAAATAGAAATGCCAGAAATAAATCCTCACATTTATGGTCAATTGATTTTTGACAAGGCTGCCAAGACAATTCAGGGGGAACAAGAAGAGTTTTTTAAACAAATGATATTGGAATAACTAGATATCCTCATGAAAAAGAACGAAGTTGGACTCCTATGTCACACCATATACAAAAAATTAACTAAAAAATGTGTAGACCCAAATGTAAGAGCTAAAACTATAAAAACCCTTAGAAGAAAACAGGAATACATCTCCATGACTGTGGATCAGCCAATGTTTAGCTCTGACACTGAAAGCACAAGTACAAGCAATAATCAAGCAACAGAAAAAGAAGGTAAACTAATTATCATCAAAAGTTTTTAAACTTTTTAGCTTCAAATACCATCACCATCAAGAAAGTGAAAAGACAACCTACAGATTGGGAGAAAATATTTGCAAAACATATACCAGAAAAGGTATATATTTTTTTTTATCCAAAGATAAAAAAAAAAACAAACCCACACGCAGTTCAACCATAAAAAAGTGGCACAATTTTAAAATGGACAAAAGACTTGAATAGTCATTTCTCCAGAGAAAACGTACAAATGACTAATAGCATATGAAAAGATGCTTGATATCATTGGTCATTAGGGAAAGAAAAATTGAAGCCATGAGATATCACTTCACACCTATCAGGGTAGCTACAATAAAAAAGATAGACAATAACGAATGTTGACAAGGAAGTAGAGAAATTGGAATCCTCACTTTGATGGTGGGGGTGTCAAATGGTACAGACACTTTAGAAAAGAGTTAGACAATTACTCAAAATATTAACAGGTTTATCATATGATCCAGCAATTCCCTTCTGAGTGTCTACTTTGAGGTAAATGACATATTTGCCTCAAATATATCAATATGTCAAATATATATATTTGCTTCAAATATTTGAGGATATATCTGAAATCAAAGGAATGATTATTAATTTGGCCATTTAAATGTCACAGGTCATTTTTATTCACATGTATAAATCATACCTGGCAAAGTCCTTCTAAATTCTACTGGACAAATTCTCATTACAGCTTTAGTATTAGCACAAGCTTTAGTTCTATTTGTTGTTGTTTTGCCTATTTGGTACATCATAATATTTGAGGTCATCTTATATAATTAAGGTAGAATTATATCCACGTTGTAAGATTTGGCACTGCATTTTGGCATGTTTTTTTTCAGACAGGATCTCACTCTGTTGCCCAAGGCTGGAGTGTAGTGGTGCAATCACAGCTCATTGCAGCCTCAACCTTCTGGTCTCAAGCAATCCTCCCACCTCAACCTCCCAAGCAGCTAGAACCATAGGCACAGGCCACCACACCTGGCTAATTTTTACAATTTTTTTGTAGAGATGGGTCTCACTACATAGTCCAGGCTGGTCTTGAACTCCTGGCTCAAGAAATCCTCCCACTTTGGCTTCCCAAAGTGCTGGGATTACAGGTGTGAGCCACAGTGCTCAGTTTATTTTAACATTTTAAATAATCATAGGCTTACGGTTGTGTTATCTTTCCTTTAACCAGCATAAAGGTCTCCTTCACTGAGGTTGAATCCTTGGATAGGAAAGCAGCTTTAGGGTACACATTGAAGGAGGTCTCTGTACTCTGACCCAAACTGTCCTGCCGTCCCTCCCTTCCAGTCCAGTTGGAGCTCTGTTACTAGTTAAACATTATTTGCCATTCCCTCAATAGGCAGAATACTCTCCATTCTGAGCAGTTCCCTCTGCAGATGATGTTTTTTTCTATTCTCTCTCTCTCTCTCTCTCTCTCCTTTTTTGGTCTATCTTCTTCCACTATTCAAGATCTTACCATACCTGACTTAAAAAAGAAAAAAAAAATCTAACCAAAGAAGTTTCCTTATTCCCCCCATTAGAATGCATTAGTATTTTCTCTGTTCTCCAACTGAATAAAAATGGTGGATCTAACATTGTGAGGGTTTACTATGTGACAAACCAGCATCTTAAACCCTACAGAGATCACTTCATTTAATCCTCCCAATACCTCACAAAATGAATATGTTCATTAATCTCAATTTCACAAAGGAAAACAAGATGCAGAAATGTTAGAAAAACACATGTCTTAAGAGGTAGAGCTGGGATTTAAACCCAGGCAGACTGACCTCAGAACCTGCCTTGCACTTGATCCCGCTCACCAGAATCTTATTTGTATTAAGTTTCCTAGTTTCTGGGCTTCCTCTTCTCATTTGATTGTGAATCCTTGAGCAGGAAGCAGCATCTTATACTTCCTTATAACTAGCCAGGCCCTGGCACAATGCCTGGGGCATCATGGTACCTAATTCATATTTGTGGAATTAAATTATAATAGTGTTCCTATGGGAAACTACAGCCAACTTTAGGATAACGCTTCATGATATTTGTCCAGGAATATCTTGTGGCCAAAAGGCCAGACTAAAATGAATGTGATATTCATCCACTCCTTATTAGCTGGAATGAGCTTCCGTATTATCCACACTTGCTCTTCATAATTCACTTGGAAAGAGGCTATAACTCCTGTCAAATCATTAGAAGAAAGGATAAAATAATCACTGTAATAGTTAGAATCATGATTATCATAAACAACAGATAGTACTGTGTTTTATACGTACATAATTGCATACATATAACAAACCTATGAAGTGTATGTACTGTTATATCCATGTTAAAGAGGAAGAAACTGAGACTCAAAGAGGTTAACTAACCTGTCCAGTCACAGAGTTGCTTAGAGGATCCAACACCAGCTGTCTGACTGCAGAACTCAGGCACATTAATGGCTTCCCACACTGTCTGCCATTGAAACAGGACCTGGTGCCCTGTATTAGGACAGAGGTGAGCAGTTCCCAAACGAGGCCCTCTCTCTTCTTCCTGCAATATCCTCAAGGTCTGCGAAGAGGTTCCAGAGAGCCCCTCAGTCCCAGCTATCAACTTTTTCTCTAAACAACCATGATTTATTTGTAAACACAAACTAACATTTTGATTTCTTTTAGTTTATTTTATTTTTCTTTCCTATTGCTAGCCTGGACATTTCCAAAACGTTGCTGGTAGCATACTGAAAAGATCAATTCCATTTCAAAGAAGTGACTCACGGTTGCTTTTTGTTGGTATTGCTCACCCAGCATGCAGTCTCCCTGCTCATCTCAAGTGGGTTAATGGACTTGGAAGTCTGCATTTTAGGCTGAAGTGCATGCTTTAAATTGAAGAAGCAGCGTGTTGTGTTGTGCTGTGTTGAGCTATGTTGTGCTATGCCGGGATGTGCTGTGCCTTGCTGTCCTATCTCATCTTGTCTGATGTTACTGACATAGTAAAACGCAGATTTCATTGTGGTGTAAAACATCTTCTGGGTTATTTCACAGCAGCCATTGAAAATTCCCTTTCTAACACTGTCAGAATTGGAAGCTGTTGATGTCAGTAAATGTAAATGTCTTAGTGCTGTTTTTAGGCATGCAAAATACCTCACATCTTTTTTCTTTCTTTTTTTAATATCACATTTCTTCTTTGTTGACACACTCAAATAGCTTGGACTTGTCCTAAATTAATAAGAAAATTGGAATGTGCCAATACTTCCCAAAAAACCTGATGAATAAGGAGCCAGGCAACCTCTCAGTGATTTTCACTTTCTGGGATCTTCCCATCAGACTCGAAACAACAGGTTTTCATTAATATAAAAAGAAAGGATTTTTGCAAAGGAAAATATCTCCAAGATGTTTGTAAAAAATAATTTCAAGAATGAGCTCTTAGAGGGGAGATATTCAAATGAATTAAATTTGTAACTTCAAGCCTCTGACCTTTCCACTGACTTGTTTAATAATTACCCTGTTCTTTTTGCTTCTTAATTAAATGAAAAAAAAAATTCTAAGTCTTTTCCAGTCAGTATTAACTAATGTTTATATAAATTTGAAAATCCTGTTTAAGCAATTAATAACAAAAATGATTCTTAAACGAAGGAGTGTTTAGGAAAAAATGAGCCCATGAGGGTAACTTATCCTTTGTTGCCAGCTTCTGTTTCTTTTAGGATTTTGCACATGGGCATTGTGTACATTTTTGGCCCAGTTTCCATTTCTTTGGTAACCAGGATCCAGCTGATGGAGGACTGTGTGTTTGTTCATTAAGGTTCAAGGTCCTTAAGAAGGGCTTTCTCAAGCCTCTGAGAATATGCCTGAGAATCCACATCACTGATAAGGAAACAAGAGCAACACCAAGGAAATTGTAGTTCTGATTTATATCTTGTGCCTTTGCATTTTCAGTGCTCTATCTTTCTTTCTATTCCAAATATTTTACAGAATGCTCTCTGCCTAAAAGCCAATGAAACAAATAAACAGGCAAATGTGGAAACAAACAGAAGCCTGGTAATGAGAAAGAGCTGCTACTCCATTTATTTTTAGACCTGTGATTTTGGGTAAGGGTTAGCTGCCTCCAGGGTTGTATCAAAGCAAGATGGTTGAAGTAGGTGCCTGGGTCCACCTCACTTAAAGCCCCCTGGCTCCTACCATCAAGTTATGGAACCACTTTCCTCCACGCCTACCTCTACTAACACCCATTGGGCCTGGATGGCAACTGATAAAACCCTGCAAAGGCTAACTGAGCAAAGGTATTTGGGCTAAGATTTTAACAGGTTTTACATTCACATTTGGAAGTTAGCCTTTAGCGCTGGAACCCAAAGAAATCAATAATGGAAGACACCAAAGATGGAATTTTTTCCCCAACTAATTAATAATAAAAACTAAAATGTCCCTATTTCTTCAAAGCCTTTTGAAACTGTCCTCACAGGGTTAACAAGAATTCTGGACAGAAATATAGTTATAATTAAGCATTCATCAGGCTGCACTATGACCCACTTCCTGGTAACCAGAAGTCACATAACACTAGATACCGACCATTTGTGTCCCCATTGTTCCTAAACGTAAGATTTCTGATGGTATAATCATAAGGATTTTATTTAAGAGTTGCTTAAGCAGATTCTGAATTCCAGCAGAACAGCTGATGCCAATCAGTTTAAAGAGCCCCAAAGAGGAATCAAATTAGGATAAGAATACAGTGTCTTCATCCTGCAGTCTTGGACCAATCAGTGATCTCCACACCTCAGCCCACTCCAAAACCCTTAAAAACCCTAGCCCTAAACTACTCAGAAAGATAGATTTGAAGTTTCCTCCCATTTCCTCACTTGGTGGCCCTGCAATTCAGCTTCTTTCTCTGCTGCAACCTGGTGCCTCACTATAATTACTTGCCCATATATTTGGGCAAAAAACCTATTACATCTACAAAATAAAATAATTAGGTGTTCAGTGGTAATAATACTAGTTGCAGTCCCATTTTTGCAGAGGAAGATACTAAGGCTTTTTCAGGAAAGGCATTTTCTCAAGGTGCCATGAGATTAATACATTTTCAATTCAGGCCCAACTCAGTGACGTCACATTGGTTCCACTCTACCACCACCACCAACAAGTCATGTTGTGTGTGCGGTGGCCCTTAGATGTCACTGTATCTGTGGCAGCCTATACTGTATAAAATGCCCATAGCTTTCAAAGGCTTGGCAGTCTTGTAGAGCCAGCTCATAATGAGACTAGGTCTCCTGATCTGAAATTGCTGGATCTCCCTCCTCATCAGCTTCCTCCTTCCATATACCGTGTTCAGACCCTCCCCAAGGTGTAATCCAGCAGGAAGAGCAATGTCTCTGCTACTTAACTGACGTTCCTTAAATCCCCTACTCTGTATATTTTTCAGTTAATTTCACAAAAGATGAATTGTAAGGTTTTAAAATAATTTGTTCTAAACTTCTTGTATGTAATTTATAACATTTTTTACATCACAGTATAAAAAGTATTATATCACATAAGAAAATTATTTACTGTTTCTCCAAACCAGTGGTGAAAATGGCAGAGCAAGGGGCAAAGACCTGTGGTTTCTCTGTTTCTGGCCAATCTCTACCAATGGTCCTGCACAGCCCCATTAGGGAAATTATTTGTAACTTCTTTCAGCAAGTCCACATAAAATAGCTGAAAGACAAAAAGGACATATTATTTGATATATAGGGAGGTTTGGAGACATCATTGTGAAAGCTATATCTAGGAACCCCTTTATTCATGCTTTTCCCCTTCCCAAATTTCCTCAAAGTCTCCTGTAACTGACAAGTCAAAGTTGTAGGCCCACATCAATGTAGGGACGCTAAACCTAGAACTCCCAAATTAAGATGGATTCAATGAAAGGAACAGAAATCATCCCAAGTTAATAGCATCCCAGGAGATACAATAGCAAAACCTCTCTGGAGAAGAACATCCCCAGTTTAAGCCCTCATGATTCCCACAGATGAGGATCAACTAAATAAGAACTCAAAATCAAAGATCACCAAATCCACAGGAAACAAATATGATAATGAAAACCAAGTGATAATAAATTTAGAACCCTTAGAACTACAGTTCACAAAAGTATTGATTACGGAATAGAAAATGACAATCTTCTGCTTAGAGACAGGAAAAAATAAAATAATTAAAATAAACTAAAATGAGAAAAAAATCAGCAAGCAACAATAGGCTATCCAAAATGACTAGGCAGATATTTTCAAAACTGAATGAAACTAATATAAATAAAAAACATAATCTTTGAAGTCAAAAACTCAGTTGAAAGTATGTTATCCACAGCCAAAGAAGGAATTGGGAATTAGTGAATGGGAAGATTGATCTGAAATAATTACTTAAATTGAAGATCAGAGAGGTAGGAGATACAAAATATGAAAAGAGATTAAAATATATCTTAAAAAAACAAAATGTGATAACTCCTATATAATAAAGAACCTGACTGATCTTTGTCCCCAGTTCCTGGGAGAATGTCCCTAAATATTTGGAATTTCCTGAGTGATAGGGGTATCTTTGTTATTTATGATAAGCCCTGGTAGTTTATACAAACAAGATGATTCATATTGGGTCTCTAGATAGTTTATGCTAATGGGATGGCTCAGGGTAGAGGTGGCCATACCAGAAAGAACAGCTATGGCTTTGAGCCAGGTGATATCTACCCAACATCCAGGAAGAGGAGGAGGGATGAAGATGGATTTCAATCCCGTGGCCAAGGATTCAATCAATCGTTCCTATATTATGAAATTCCAATAAAAGCTCTGGATACTAAAGTTCAGTTGAACTTCCCTGGCTAATAATACTCTATGCTCATTCTTTACAATTGTGTGCTAGAAAAATGATGCATTCTGACTCCATGGGAAAAGGATAAAGACGTTTCACATTTAGGGCCCTTATTTTATGCCTCTTCTTTTGGCTAGCTGTGATTGGTATCCTTTTTTGCTATAATAAAAGTGTAATTTATAGTATAGTGTACCAGTGGCAAAATAAAGCACTTTCCTGAGTTCCATAAGTTATTCTACTGAATTATTAAAACTGAAAGGGAAGTAGAACCTCCAAATTTGTATCCAGCTGGTCAGAAGTGCAGGAGGCTTCAAGACTGCTGAGCATGCAGCTAGTGTCTAAAGTGAGGGGAGTTCTATGGAGGACTGTGCCTTTAACCTATGAAGTCTGGCCTAATTTAGGGTAGTTTGTGCCAGAAGTCATTACAATAACATACTTTCAGTCAGAGCCAAAGAAGGAAAAACCTGAGTGTTGGCCTGATCCATTTATGTTTTAGACAGAATGCTCTAGAAAGACACAGAGGACGTGTGAATGAGCCTGTTACACGTTATGGATGGCCACGGAGGTACAAAATCAAGGTGGAAAGACTGACTGTAACAGATATTTAATAAATTAATTGAATTCATAAATTCAGCTCTAAGGTCAGTCAGGCCTCTGGAAAGCATGCAATATCAATGAGGGGTCTACAGATTACTTTTTGTTCTAAAAGTATCCTTAGAAATGATCCATCTAAGGGCCTCAGCCTCTGCGTGGGCTTTGGCTGCCTCCGGCTCTCTGGCTTCCTCCAGCTCTCTGGCTCTGCCTCACCCATGGCTTGTCCTGTGTCCTCCTCCTCCTGTCTATCTCATGGCTGTTGCTTCTTTGTTGCTTCTCTTGACTCATGGATGGCTTCTGCCCTTTCCCATTTCTGTCTGAGTGTGCCTTTGCGAAGGGTTTGCATTCAAATTCCAGACATGACAAGGCATGATGCACTGGTCACCACACATGGAGGGCATCTCTATTGGGAACAGTCCTCACAGCAGGACTTCTCACAGGCTGACGGTCTCCCTGAAGCCCCACCTATAAGATACTGACTGCCCTTGTGCCCAGAACTGACCCTCTATCCAATTCATTATCCCAAACACTGCTGGTTCATATTGGCATTGACGAGTATACCAAGAACCTCTTTTGGCTACTCTGCACAGAATTCAGCTAGAGTTAGAACAAGTGGAACAAATAGTTTGGATTCCTCTCAGTGACTTGCATGCATGTAACTCTTGTCTGTTCTTATAAAGCATCTATTGATTATTCTAGTTTCTTAAAGGCAAAATATGTGTTCATCTTTTGTCTTCTTAACCCCCCTAGTGTAGTGACTGAAATTTAGGAGATTTAGTATATCCTCAGTAACAGCTCAATATACTCAATAAGTCTTAATGACCATTTGCAGCTAAACCCATATTTTGACTTGGTCCTGCATGTTTGAAAATATATCACAGTGTACTTTATTTTTAGCATCCTTCTAAAGCCATTGTCCTATTCGATATAGTCCAAATTGCAAAGACGCACACTTATTCCTCCCCAGTAAAAAGAGTTTCAGTGGCTTGATTAATACAAGTTCATCTACACATATTGCTGACAGCTTCTAATAAAAGCCCCTTTTTAAAAACATGTCAGAAAGTTGGAGAAAATGTTGACTCTCGGACTAAGCAAACTAAAAATCTTTATATAAAATTTTATTTTATTGGTCAAAAAGTAATTCTGTGTTGGCATGAGTCTGGACAAGATTAACCAAAGATTGTTCAACCCCTAATTTAACTTCAGGGCATTTGCATTAAGATATATGGGAAATAATAGCTATAAATTTTAAAATATATAAATATTCTATATGAATGACAAATTGTTAAATGGGAAGGAAAAAACCATTCTGATATAATTCCTGCTTCATTTAATTCAGAGTTCAAGAAAAATTAAACTTTCTGAGATACGTTATTCTTATTCAATGAACACCTCAACTTTAACTTTTCCTTCAAACACTGGTATTTACATTTAATTACTTTTACTTACCCTTTTAAAAGACAGGCATGGTTTTAAGAAAAAACTCAAAACAAGTTATATTTTGTTCATTAACATCAATTGCTCATATTCTTAACTTCACATATGCCACTGTAAAGTTAATTCCAATTCAATGGTTTCAGAAAAGAGTTTTTGGTGTTGACAATAACTGCTAATCATCTTTAAGCATAAAAATAAAATATTTGCAGGCATTTTTAGATTACTATAACATTACTTAATGGAAATAACTTTTCAAATCTAATTTTTGGGCTTTGTCATCATAAAATTAATTACACTTGAAGGGAATTCTAGCTTTTTTGTATTAGACATGTATATTGCTCATGAAAATATATAATTACAGGCCAAAAAAATGTTGGGAGCAATAAAACACTAATGATGACCACGTCAGGAAGTTTTTGAAATGAAGAATGTTACATTGCCACTATTCTAATCATCCAACCATCCAACACTGTTCACTGTGTGTTCAACTCACCCTTTAGCTGGGTGCTTATGTAAACACTAGCAGAATTCACTTAGAAACCAGTACTGCCCCATTTCCTTTACTCTCAGTAGATGAATGACCTCACCTGGTACATCACAAGAACAGATAAATCATTAGGAGGCCTCAACTTTTCAACACCAAACCTACATACCTTTGGAGCTGAAACATGTCTGTTTCTTGCTGTTACTGCGGAGAAAATGTCCCTTTTCTTATCCCGGGTCAGTTCCTCAATTTATGTTGAGAACCATTTTCGCACACTTATGCAGAATTCTTACACTATCAAATAACTCTTCTTTTCCTGTATTTTTCTTCTCTCCCTACTTATTGACTTCACTCTGTAACCAGTTACTGTTCTAGCTACCCTCCTTTAGTCAAAACTTTCAAAATAACAGTGTTTTCTTGACTTGCCATCTTCATTTTCTCACCTCCCAAAACTCAGTCCTCTTCAACCTGACTTACATCTCTTTCTCTACCAAAACAACCCTACAGAGGTTGTCAGTGACCCCAGTGACAATAAATCTAATGGAAATTTTTGGGTCTTTATCTTACTTAACCTAATTTTAAGATACACAAACAGAATGTCTTCATATACATATACATAGTGAGCTGATTACTCTAATCAAACGAATGAACATATCCATAGTTATAAAACTATGTGAGGTGAAACATATACATAGTTATAAAACTATGTGAGGTGAAAACACTTAAGATCTATTCTCTTAGCAAACCTCAAGTACACAATACAGTGTTATTAGCTATAGTCTCCATGGTATACATTTGATCTCTAGAAATTTTTCATTCTACATAACTGAAACTTTGTACTCTTTGACCAACATTTACCCATTTGCCTCACCACCAGGCCCTGCCCCTGCTAATCTCCATTCTACTTGACTTAACCTTTGAAGTGACTCTCTCTACCTTCCTTCAACTCTTGGTACTGACGGCACCACACAACATTGGTTTATCTGTCCACTTCCCAATTTCCCTGACATCCTTCTCTGTATAATCTTTTAAATAGGTAGCTCCTCAGAAATTAAACATATCCCCTCCCTTTATTTTCACTCTATACTCTTGGTTTAGGCAAGCTCATGGCTTCAAACACCAGCCAGCTGTCAATGAGTTCCAATATAAATACGTAGCCCAGACCTTTTAAGTTCCTGTACCAATACATCCAACTGCCTATACAACATGAAGCTCTGAGGGGACATTAAATTCAGGATGTCCCCAAACTTAGGATCTTACTCTCCAAACCTGGCTTTCCTCCAGTCACCCATAGCTCAGTAAGTGGCCTAACACCAGTAGGTTGTACATACCAGAAACCTACAAGCCAGTCCTGATACCCCCTCATCTTCACCAGCCCATTTAACCCATCATCAAGTCCTGCCATTTACTTCTTACCTAACTCCCACATCATTCTTTCTCTGTCTCTACCACCAACATCCTGGAACAAATTACCTTCATCTCTTAACGGACTACTCCTAAAGCTTTCTAACTGACCTCACCTATATCCAGTATTGACCTTCAATCCATTCTTCACACCACAGTCACAGCAAGCTTTTCAAAATGTTAATCTTGAAAATGTAAATCTTGTTTATTGTTTATTTCAAAATGTGTATCTTGTTTATTTTATTCTCTACCTTAACACATTGTAATGGAGTTCCATTGCTCTCATGACGAAGAGCAAATTATTTTACATGGTCTACAAGCCTCTGTGACTGGCCTATGCCTGCCTGTCTTGTAGTACTCCCCTCTCCTTTCTCTCCACCCTGGCAACACCATCCTTGTTTTTAAGTTATTCTCCACCAGGTTCATTTTACTCTGTTTGTCCTTCATCGAAGTATCACAATACTTTCATATCTATTTCCTGAATATTTGATTTTGTCTCCACTAAAAAGACTGTTTCAAAAATCAGGACTAGAAACAAGAATATTTTATCCCAAAGCATCTTGTTGACACACAGTAGGTGTTCTACATTCACCTATTGGATGAAAATCTGCATTACAGATATTAAGATTTGTAACTCATCAGTTAAAACCATGGAAGTGGAGGGGCTAACCTAGAATGAGAAGAGAAGTGGGTCAAAGAAAGAACCCCAGAGAAAGCTGACATCACAACTACCCAAGAAAGAAGGTGCAGACTAAGTATTCATTTCAACTGAATATGAAATTTCTCATACATAAGCTTTTATCCTTTCCTTCCTGAGGATAGACTCACTTCATAGCCTAATGTTAAGTAAGTAACCACTTCACCTGTTTTCATTGACAAGCAATTGCCACTGAGTTTTTCTCCTTAGGTTCCTCAAGACTTGGTTTCTTCAGTGATTGGCAGCACAGGTGTGTCATACATGTCTCTGCCAGCTGCAAAGTTTCGCTCTTTGAGAGGCTGGTAGGACTGCAGGTTAAGGGCCCATCTGGATAAAGTAGGCTGTGACAAGCCTCATTCTGCCTTCTGAAAATCACACTTCAATCATCTACTTCGCTTCAGGGAAGCACAGCTTAAGTATCTCAATAAGAAGGAACAAGAAAATACAACAGAATGAGAAAATCTAGAAGAAACAGAACCTCATAAAAGGGGTACAAGATAAATGATAGGATATCTACTTAAATTTGAATCTCAGATAAATAACAAATAATTTTTAGTACAAATATATCCATGCAATGTTATATTTGCACTAAAAAAGTATATTAAAAATGTATATTTAAATGAGAATGCTAGGTATTTATTTGCTAAATTTGGTAACCCCAACTGACACCCGTACGTTCATCCATTCATTCACTTAGTAAATATATTTTGAGGGCAACTATGGATCAGTTCCTGTTCTAGCGGCTGGGAGTCAGCAGTGAACAAGACAAAAATTCTTCGTGGAGCTTTTAGTTCATAATAAAAACCAAACCTAGGTGCCTGTGGAATCTGAAAGGCTGCACTGCCTAAGGGGTGGGCCCAACACACCACTCTGCACAAAGTATTCCCCCATCAAAAGATATGCAGTTGGCCCATGAGTATTTGCAGTCCACTTATTAAAGCACTATTTTCTTAATGGGATAGTCACACCAAAATATTAACAGTGATTATCGTTGAGTTTGTGAATTTGAATGCTCTTACTCTTCCTACTTCTCTGCATTCTCTACATTTTCTAAATGAGTATATATTACTTGTAAAAATAGTATAAATTTTTCCCTTAACTCGACTTGCCAATACAACTTTTTTATTCTTTATTACTTTAAATAGTTTTTATTATTTATCAACAAATGGGTCAAGGCCTAGTCTGCATCATTAGCAAGAAGTCTATTATGTACTTCTCAGATGCCTCTTACCTCCTGAATTGTCCAGGTACCTTTTAGAAGTCCAAAAGTAGAGGAGGGTTGGGAGGGCAGACACATCCTCACCCCAGCAATGCCAGAGCTAGAATCTGCTCACTGCCTCCTAAAGTCTCTATTCATGTTGAAGGCATGCCTGTACGCACTCCACCAGCAGGATCTCAGCTTCCACCTGAACAGAAACCTGCTCAGGCCTGTCTATAGAATGGTCCACCCAGTCCTTTAATGTTAAAATAATCTAATGTGCCGCTAAGTATGCATAGATCAGGGCCCAGATCTTTCCACTGCTACACACAGCTACCACCCAGGGACCAGTTGGCTTTCACATGCGTACTCATGGCTGCTTCTGCTGTATCCACCCACCTCCTTGGTCCAGAACAAGCCAATCTCCTCCCCAACCGGAAATCCATACTTTAGAGGTCCAGCAGCCTTCCGTTTTAAATACACAAAACACAAAAGATCTGATTATACTCCTTTTCTCTATACAATAAGTAGAGTTATTGTTCAGCCTATCTAAAAGAAGCTACAACAGTGATGCTAGGAGCTCTTATTCTTCCCCAAGAACCCCATCAGTGATTCTAGGCAGACCAATACCCATCCTTGAAGATGGGCAGTTCTCTTCCAAAATTCTAAGGCATATTTCTGGCTCTTCTTTCAGTGGAAGCAACAGGACAAATGTAATCTCTAGAAGGATATTACATTGCATTTACACTAAAATATAAAATAAATCACATTGCACCCACATCTCACCATTCAGCAATGGACTTGATATGGATTTCTTAAGCTCTTATGTCAGTCAAAGCTTTCTTCTCATTACCTTTATCTTACTAGGTAATTCATAATGGTAGAGCCACCCATTTGGGCTAATTTTTAAAATTAAAAATAAAGCTGAATGGACCAGGGTAATGCATCCTGATCCATAAATTTCACCTTTTTTTTTTTTTTTTTTTTAGACAGAGTCTCGCTGGGTCACCCAGGCTGGAGTGCAGTGGCGCAATCTCGCCTCACTGCAACCTCTGCCTCCCAGGTTCAAGCGATTCTTCTGCCTCAGCCTCCTGAGTAGCTGGGACCACAGGGCGCACGCCACCACGCCCGGCTAATTTTTGTATTTTTATTTTTGTATTATTATTATTATTTTGAGACGGATATTATTTTTTTTGAGACGAGTATCACTCTGTCGCCCAGGCTGGAGTGCAGTGGCGCGATCTCGGCTCACTGCAAACTCCGCCTTCCGGGTTCACGCCATTCTCCCCCCTCAGCCTCCTGAGTAGCTGGGATTACAGGCGCCCACCACCACGCCCGGCTAATTTTTTTGTATTTTTAGTAGAGAGGGGGTTTCACCGTGTTAACCAGGTTGGTCTCGATCTGCTGACCTCGTGATCCGCCCGCCTCTGCCTCCCAAAGTGCTGGGATTACAGGCGTGAGCCATCGCGCCCGGCCTCTAATTTTTGTATTTTTAGTAGAGATGGGGTTTCACCATATTGGGCACGCTGGTCTCGAATTCCTGACCTTGTGATCCGCCGGCCCCAGCCTCCCAAAGTGCTTGGATTATAGGCGTGAGCCACCGCCCCCAGCTATTTGTTTTTTTTTTTTTTTTAAATAATAGTTTAACAGTATCTTATTTTATTGCTATTGATATGGTTTCATGCCTAAATAATTCATAACTACCCATACATGATTTTTTAAAAATAGAAATTGCCTTAAACAGACTTTTTATCATGAGAAAAAAACAGGAAGATTTTTCAATTTATCTCAGGCTACTAGCTAACATTTTGATCAGATTGAGGCAAAACAATAATTAAACAAGTTAAGCCCAAATCATGTAAGGCTTGTGTCATAGGATTTTAGTGCAGTAAGGGGACTTTAAACACGAGCAACAAGGATGCTTTTATTATACAACTGACAAAACTGAGACCCAGAGGCAAATGCACAGAATTACACAACTAGCTTGGCATCCATTCAGCAACACATTAGTCGAAGATTCTTATGTACCAGTCCTGGAGTGGGAAGTCCAGGGATGAGTAAATTGCTCACAGAGGGGTCCACTGTCTTCATCAAAGTTGGAAATAGGACCCAGGTCTCCTCAGTCCTGGGCAAAGGTCTCTCCTTCCCAGGAAGGCAGGCTATTGGAATGGTCCTGCCTCTATTTCGGACATTGGAATAAAATGCCATTTAATCCCTGGTTTCATTAGTAAATACTTACCCAACTCCACATCCTGAGAGTTTCACTAACCATCAAGGAGTCGCCTGCAACAAGTAGACTCATCAACTTGGAAAACAAAGTAGATTTGGGAAATTAACTATTTCCAAAGTCATACAAATAACCTTCAACCCAATGGTATTATCAAATTCCCACATGACTTTAAATGCTTTCTCCTTCATTTCAAGCCACTGCTAAATTATCTATGCCCCGGCGCATGAAAATGCAGTGCCTAAATCATAAACAAGTCCTTTTTTTTTCTATGCTATTGCAGAAATGTCAAGTTGCCACATCATTTAGTATCAGAGAAGAAAGCTCCAGATGGGATGGGAGGAAGCATGAGCAATGGGCCTGATCACCTGGGGGGAAAAACTTGGGAATTTCTGACCAAAGTGAATTTATACAGTTTCAAAGAAAGGTATTAACATGTACGTAAAGTGTGAGGTCAGAAGAACTGGCTCGCCTTCCTAGATCGTCTCAGTTTTTATTTCAATTGTATTTACTTGTAATTCTCTCCCCATCATTGACCCCCTCGAGCTATGCAGAACACCACCATCACCTGTTGTTTTAATTTGTTTACTTATTTGTTTTTACAACTTATTGATGGCTTCTCATGCTGAGACAAAACTCAGACTTATCTACCTTGGCAAGCATGAATCTACATTTTTTAACTGCACGGAAGAAAATCTATATGCACATACCGCCAGAGGAAGCAGCTGCAAAAGCTATTTGCTTCTATGGAAAAGTCCTTAGGCTAGGATTTAGGAGAGCTGGGATCTTGGTCCAGGTCTGACAAGAGATCTAAATTATTCATGCCTTTATTCTCACTCCTTGTGCCTGGCACAGGATAGGCGCTAAGGCTACATCGTCCATCAGACTCATCTCTCAACACAAATCCCCTTCTCCACTGGGTGTGACCCTTTACTGTCTCCCACCTACATCCTGTCAATTCCTTATTCTACAAGTTTATTGATCATTTTTGCCCTTTGCTCTTTAATATTTGATAGTCGTTAATTCATCAAATTGAGACTAGCCTCTTCCCATACCATCTATTTTATCACACTCAGGCATCATCAGCTGAAACTCAAATTCCACCTTTGGACAGTTTCAACTCTAATGTCACTGGCCTCCCCCTGCTCTCTGGTCCTAGTCCTTTCTATCTGTATCACATATTTTGTCACTTGATTATATAATGTCTCATATTGGTGTTTGAGATTTTTTTGTGGTTGCATTATTTCTGAATTGCCTCACTGTATTTGCCTTGACACTCATCTAAGTCTTGAACTCCTTCTTTAAATAGTCTAAAGTCCTAGTTTCTTGTCCCAATTCTCTCTCAAACACTCCCAACTAGTCTGAGCAAAGCGTTATTCTCCATTTTCTTATATAAAAAAAGGACCTCCCTAAAATTGTTTGCAACTCTAATATTCTGTAAGTCAATTATTTTATGTATTGTTTATAAATTCGGATTTGTATTTTTTTGGTTTTATTATTAATACTCCTTTCAATTCCCAGCAAAATTGCAGCATATAATAGATGCTTAATCCAGGAGGAAATGTGACAGAGGCCAGTGAGATTATTTCTCTGGCTACTCTTTGTGGGAAGTGGCCAGAATTCCAAGGGTTAATATCAGGTGTCTTTGGAAGTATCCCTCAACTACTAAAGCCTTTGCTATTATGCTAAGAGCATCAGAGATCTCTTTTTTTTCTCCTCAAAGCATGGCAGAAGATGATACAAATGCAGCTCAGTATTTATCGGGAGCCTAAAAAATCCATCTTCAGAACTTACAATATTCAACCAACAAGGGGCAAATTCCCTTACCTCCAAACAGGAGGGTCTTCTGTCTCCTTGAATAAAGAGAAATGCATGGCACGTCACATGTCAAGCAGACCCGATTTAAGAAGAAAGAAATGCAGTGATCAACAGTTTCAGTTTGCAATTTGCAAACAAAGAGTGAGATCTGATAATACTGGCATGTTCCTCATTTTCTGCTTGAGGAAAAAATAAAGGAAATCTATGAGAACTGTCCTATGTTATTAAAATGAGATGATTGCTTCAGCCTTTCTAAAATGTTTAGTGGTATTAATGTTTCACTAAAGACATTTGTAATATACTCTGTGATAAATGCCTGCCAAAGTCCTGCTCTCGCCAATGTCGCTGTGTGGGATGATAATAGGCATGACCCCAGCCTCTTACACAGATTGGACTCATTTATTACCCAATGCCATTGCCAATTTGCATCTCTGATCCACAAGCCATTTTTTTCCCCACTGTTATCTAAATTTGTCCTTGCGGCCATTTCCCATCAATTCTGGAGACTTGTGAGTAATAGCCTCACTGCAGGAAAGGGAGTTGGGTGCTCTCCCATGAGGCTATCAGATGAGGGCCACAGTCAGCTTCCAGGGCAGACTCCTAGTGAGAGGCCTTTTGAACTTGCAGCTCTTCTAGTGGCAGATATCAGCCTACAAGATAGTGGTTGGCCGGCTTCTGCTGAACTTGGAGGCACCCTACTTTATATTTAGTCAACATCACAAGGAATTCAGATGGCTCTGCAAAACTAGAGCTTTGAAGTTTAAAAAAAAGAAAAAAGCAACCTTGAATAGATTCTCTTGCTCTGATTCTAACCTATCATTTATCTGTGAGACTAAGAGAGAAATAAAAAAGAGGAGGGTGATAAATGAATGGAGAAGGACAATATGGGAGAAATTATCTGGAATACCCAGCATCCAGCCAGAAATGACAGCCCCCAAATCACATGCACAGATAAAACATGAGCTGCTGGCTGTTCTTAAGCAAAATGCATAGGAACATTTTTAATTAGTTTATCCATGATTTCATTGCTTGATCCATTCATTGATTCATTAACAAGCATCACTGGCAGATATTAGGCTAGGTATAGGGGATACATGTGTGATTAATTATTGCTCAGAGACTCTTTAAATGCCATAAGATTAATTCTCTCCTATTTAGTGTTATATCTGCAAGCCTAGCATAGTATGTGACAGAGAGCATCTGATGAAAGAGATAATTGAGACAGAGAGAAAAAGCAAAAGAGAGAGGGAGGAAGAACAAGGAAATTAGGGTAAGAGAGGGCTACCTTTTATCCCTAGCATCTTGGAAAATATTTGACCCAGAGTTGGGGCTAGGTGAACATTAGTTGTTTATAGTGGAATTCACGTGATTTATTTCCAAAGCATTAACTACCCTGTATGACTTATTTGTGTTTAGGCTGAATAAAAATATCCTAACACAAAAATTTCATTATTCTATCAATATTTGCTTACAGGGAGGTGAACACAGCAGCTACTTGTCTTCATTATAAGTCTTTGTATGTGCACAAATATGCTTTGGCAAAATCATTTAACTAGTCTCACTTCTAGGAAAGGATGTAACAAAGGTTTAAAAAAGTCTCTTTAACCGAATGCGGAGAGGACTGCTAGCCCTTCCGGTGAAAAACAGGGCGGGGAGCAGAGGGGCTGAGGAGGGGCCTGTTTCTTCCTGGGGTGTTTTTATGATGTTTTAAGCTGAATTCTCAGAATATTATCCACCCATTCCATAAATATTGATTGAGGCCTTGCTATGTCGGAGGCATTGATTTAGAAAGGACAGACTACACCCAACGAACCTGTGGTCACAAGGGACCTAGACCAAGGAAGGAACAATTAAGATACTCTGAAAAGGACCAGGAGAGGGGAAGGCACCGAAATGATCAAGGCGAGAGAAGGGGCTGGGCACAGTGGTTCACACCTATAATCCCAGAACTTTGGGAGGCCGAGGCATAAAGATCTCTTGAACTCAGTTCAAGTCTGCAGTGAGCCATGATTGCGCCACCATACTCCAGCCTGGACAACAGAGTGAGACCCTGTCTCAAAAAAAAAAAAAAAAAAAAGGTGGGGAGAGAATTTCCAGAGGAGATGATGCTTTAGTTAGGTTTTTGTTTGTTTTTTTGAGACGGAGTGTTGCTGTGTCACCCAGGCTGGGAAGCAGTGGCACGATCTCAGCTCATTGCAACCACCGCCTCCCGGGCTCAAGCAATTCTTCTGCTTCAGCCTTCTGAGTAG
Source organism: Hylobates moloch (assembly GCF_009828535.3). Taxonomy (NCBI): domain Eukaryota; kingdom Metazoa; phylum Chordata; class Mammalia; order Primates; family Hylobatidae; genus Hylobates; species Hylobates moloch. The sequence goes on along the minus strand of NW_026652293.1, from coordinate 70,489,849 downwards.
CTGGGACTACAGGCACGCACCACCGCTCCCAGCTAATTTTTGTATTTTTAGTAGAGACGGGGTTTCACCATATTGGCCAGACTGGTCCCGAACTCCTGACCTCATGATCTGCCCGCCTCGGCCTCCCAAAGTGCTGAGATTACAGGTGTGAGCCACCACGCCCGGCCCAGTTAGGTTCTTTAAAAAAAATAAAAGGCCAGGTGTGGTGGCTCACGCCTGTAATCCCAGCACTTTGGGAGGCCGAGGTGGGCAGATCATGAGGTCAGGAGATCGAGACCATCCTGGCCAACATGGTGAAACCCTGTCTCTACTAAAAATACAGAAAATTAGTGGGGTGCAGTGGCACGTGCCTGTAGTCCCAGCTACTCGGAAGGCTGAGGCAGAAGAATCGCTTGAACCCGGGAGGCAGAGGTTGCAGTGAGCTGAGACTGTGCCACTGCATTCTAGCCTGGTCACAGAGACGCCGTCTAAAAAATAAATAAACAAATAAAAAGAAAATAAAATAGTGGCTCTAGCCTGTAATCTCAGCAGTTTGGGAGGCTGAGGTGGGCAGATCACTTGAGGCCAGGAGTTCAAGACCAGCCTGGCCAACATGGTGAAACATATCTGTACTAAAAAGAAATTAGCCGGGAGTGGTGGTGCGTGCCTGTAATCCCAGCTACTCGGGAGGCTAGGCCACAAGAATTGCTTGAACGCAGGAGCCAGAGGTTGCAATTAGCTGAGATTGCACCACTGCACTCCAGCCTGAGCAACAGAGCGAGATTTCATCTCAAATAAATTTTAAAAAAAGAAATAGCATAAAAATAAAAAATAGAGTAAAAAATATAAAAATAATATAGAGTAAGCAGGCATACGCACATAAACAAAGGATAAGAGAGTATTTCAGAAAAGAAAATCCACAGACCACAGCACGGGGGAGGAAGGGATCAGGGTGGGTTTAAGAAACTGCAGCGGCTTCTGCTTGACCAGCCACTGGGAGAAAAGAGGCCATGCTGGATAACCGGAGAGGACTGGGGTGGCCATGCTAAGGAGACTGGATCTTACAGGAAGTCTCACTCATATGCTGAGGTAAGCTCAAAAACACAGATGGGCGGCAGAAAATGAATTAGGCCTTGCAAAACCAGCTCCCCTATAAAGCATAGATGCAGGCCATTTAAGTAATCAAGAGTTCACTCATCTAACAAGTACTGTCTGAGCATAAGAGGTAAGCAATGTGGAGAAGACAAAAGTGAGTATGACTGACCTTCAAATTTCGTATAATCCAGGAGGGGAAAGTAGAATACTAAGTAGTCACTCCCTAAAAGGAGTACTGATAGAGAGCACAAGAAAACCAAATGAAGAAGGAATGACCTCCAGCTGGGGGATTAGGCAGTGTGCTTCATGAAGAGAACCTGGAAAGCTCTAGCCCCAGGCAGTGGTCCTCAAGCTTGAGTGGATCAGAATCACCTGGAAGGCTACTTAATGCTGGGCCCAAGGCTGGAGTTTCTGATTCAGTAAATGTGGAGTGAGACCCACAAATTTGCATTTCTAACAAGTCCCCAGGCCATTCTGCTCCTGCTGATCTAAGAACAAAATTTCCAGAACCTCTGCTTCAAGGGAAAGTTAGGAATTGGGCAAATACAGATGAGGTTGTGGGCATTCCAGGAAGAGAAAACCATGTACTAAAGGCACGTGGGTAGAAAAGCAAAGCAATATCCTGGTTACAATCAAGTTAGGGTCACATAGAAGGAACACAGTGTACAGCTGATCGTTGAACGACATGGGTTGAACCTTGTGGTTCCATTTCTACACAGACGTTTTTCAACAGATACAGTTGGTCGTCCGTATCCATGGGTTCCACATCTGCAAGCAAATGTGGATGGAAAATACAGTATTCATGGGATATGAAACCCATGGCTGAGGGTTAACTTTACCCATATGCAGGTTCTGCAGGGCTGTCTGCCAGATTTGGGTGTGCGCAGATTTTGGGATGCTCAGGGGTTCTGGAACCAGTCCCTCACAGATACAAGGTATGACGATATAAGATATCATCAGACTCAAAACCTTCATGAATTAATTACCCAGTCAACTCCAGTTAGCTGAGAGCAATTGTGCTAGAATAGTTATCAAGCATAAAGCAATGGCCAAAGTAAGAACAGCTGTCATGTGACCTGTACCTTTCCTCCTCAATTTTCTACTTTTGAACTACCCCACCTCACCAGATCTGCCCACCCATCCAAACTGAAACAGCCACTAGTACCAATCAATTCCGCCATTGGGTGCATAACTGATCCCTTCCCTCTAAACAAAAAAGAATTACAAAATCCCTTTAGTTTAGTCAAGGCAAGATTGGGAATTTTCAAAAGGAATTTTAACAGAGAAAGATACACTGTTTTCATTTCATCATCAAAAAAAAAGTCTAGCCCAAACAAAGATTAACGTGGCTGGTGCAATTTCAAAACAGCTTACAAGGTATGATAGGTGGAATTATATCTCCCCCAACAAAAATATTTTGAAGTCCTAACTCCCTAGTCCCTCAGAATGTAGCCTTATTTGGAAATAGTCTTTATGGAGGTAATCCAGTTATAATGAGGTCATTCAGGTAGGCCTTAATCCAATACTGCTGGTGTCCACATGAAAGAGGAAATTTGGACACAGAGAGATATATACACAAAGGGAAGACTGTGAAGGCACAGGGAGTACACTGATGTGTACAGACCAGGATCAGAGGGATGCACCTACAAGCCAAGGAATATGTTCTGGCAACCACCAGAATATAAAGATACAAGGAAGTTCTTCCCTGTAGGTTTCATGGCCCCACTGACAGCTTGGTCTCAAACTTCTGGCCTCTAGCACTGAGACAACAAACTTCTGTTGTTCTGAGTCACCCAGTCAGTAGTACTTTGTTAGGGCAGCCCTAGTAAACTATTGCAGAAGGCAATTTCAAATTCTTTACATACACACAGGCACACACCCACACATACCACACACTTCTTGGCATTTGTCATTTTAAATAGTATATCCACACGTTGCCTGCTGTCCTCTTAACTAGCCTTTGAAATCAGAGTAATAGCCCTCATTCTCAACCACAATTGCATGGAAAGATTTGTTTTGTAATTTTTTGGGTAATGATAAAGAGGATATGTTTCCCAGGGGTTCCCTTGTTCTTTGGATGACAGTATAAAATTAGCTGTTACCACCCGCACTCAAATGAAAAGCCAATCAATGGTGCAGTGGCAACTGTCAATCTCGGGCCTGCCCAGCTGTCAGTCAATCTGGCCGTAAACTTTGTTCCTTCTGCACACTTTGTCTTGCTCTTGAGTGAAGGAGTAATTTCCCACAGGCTTGCACAAATAATTAATAAGTGGGCAGAAGCCACTATAAATACCATGTCTACAGAAATTCTAAGACACACTGCCTGAAATCACTAGAGTCAGGGTCTTCCCCCTTCTGTTGGTATTTTAAAAGTTAGAATTAGAACCCATGACAATTACATGCTTTGATAGATATGGGATGCTGGAGGAGACCCTACTGGTCTATGGTGCTCAAAACTTACTGTCACCTGTAAAGACAACATGTCAACCGCATGGTCTAGAGAGGAGAGAACATGATCCAAACTTAAGTAGATGGCATAATTAAAGGTGGGGGAAGGGCATGAACTTCAACAGAGACAGTCTGTCTGGGCCAGAAAATTTTCATTAACCTTATCTGTAATTCCCCACCCCAAAGTCCTTAATTTTATATTTTCTAATTTTTATTTTTTATTGGCATATATTCATGGGGTATAAGTGCAATTTTGCTACATTGATATATATCACAGTGGTGAAGTCAGGACTTTCGGTGCAAAAGTTTTAAATTTCAGCTTTTTCTTTCTTTAGCAACTTAGTCTCCTACCTCTTTCTTAATCTCTTCTTTCTCTATCAGAAATAGGAGTATCAACATATGGTTGACCCTTGAACAATATGGGTTCCAACCACATGGGTCCACTTATACACAGGTTGTCTTCCACCTCTGCAACCCCTGAGACAGCAAGACCAACCCCTCCTCTTCCTACTTAACGTGAAGATGACAAAGATGAAAACCTTTATGGTGATCCACTTCCACTTAATGAATAGGAAACATATTTTCTCTTCCTTATGATTTCTTAATAACATTTTCTTTTATCTAGCTTACTCTATTATAAGAGTACAGTATATAATATAATACATATATAGAATATGTGTTCATCAACTGTTTATGTTATTGGTAAGGCTTCTGATCAACAATAGGCTATTAGTGAAACTACTTTTGCAAAATTATGAAGTAAGAGAAGTCTGACATAATTGACTCTATCTTGCGTCTAACCTCCAAGCTGTTGTTGGTCATTCCTGAGAGTAGGCCAAGCTAACTTTGGGAGAGATTTAGTTTATAATTTAACCTTAAAGCAGGGTTCATAATAGCCTTTCCCAAAACTAAACCACCTTTGTAAGACTAATGAAAGTCTACAAGGTTAGGATGACAGATGCTGGACTTCTGCTAAGATCTAGGTGTACTTACAGATGACCAGGCATTGTTTTGTGGGTCAGGAGATGTGTAACTTCCCCAAATTACTCCCATAGATAACATCACTATCGTAGAACCTAAGATTGATATGTTGGGGTATTTTTCAGGCTTTTGCATTCTGGCAACTAACTGAACCCCACCCAAAGGCAGACCTGTGACTCATGACCCAACTGGTCCCGTGGCCCCATGATCCAGAAGCGAACACAGGGCACAAGGACCATTTTCCATACCCCTAAGAGTGCATTCCAATGAATCAACAGCAGCTGTTCCTTAGTCCCCTGCCCACCAAACTATGCTTGAAGACCCCCTAACCTCCAAGCCTTCAGAGAGACTGATTTGAGTCATAACCGTCTCCCATGTGGCTGGCCTCACATCAATTATACTCTTTCCTCATCGGAATGTCAGGGTCTCAGTGACTTGATTTTGCCTGTGCAGCAAGTAGGACAAACTCATCAGGAAATTACATTAGTTACATTTGAGGGGGACCAAAAAACTCTACATGGATTTTTGGCTGCATGCGGGCTTGGCACCCCTAGCCCCCACATTGTTCAAGGGTCAACCATACTGACATCCCTCTCAAAGCCCAACTACCCATTCAGTAGGGTCTCCTCCTGCCTATGAAAGGGAATGATAATTTTCCACCCATCATGGCATAGGAAGGTGTGGAGCAGGAGGGGAGAGACATCAGAACAGAGCAGGTGCTGTGCAGTCAGCACAGGAGACACTTCAGAGACAGGTCTTATACCTTGGACACAAAAGAGGCATTGAAATAAGAGACCCAGTAATGGAAACCATCCTAACTGACTCTGAATTACACTTCATTCTCGCTTGTTGAAAAGGAAAACCATGTAAGTACTTACAGTAAATTAAGTTTGACATCTTCCTTCAGAACAGAATTTCCACCACATGCAGAGAGCAGCTGGGTGCGCCATCCTTGCTCCCTAATTCCTGATTAACACAACAATGGTCTAATCATCCCTCCATATTTGAGGGATAATTTTGATTATTGCTTCTCCACACTTGAAGTGGGCTTCCTGGGGCCTTGTTTGACTGGTACTTCACTCTCCAGTTAGGAGGACCCTGCTCCAGTCACAGCAGGGCAATCACTGTTAATGCCAGACAAGGAGTCTGTACTCAATGGCCAGAAAGCATTGTGCAACAGCTCCATGCTATCAAACCTTGTGGGGTTATGTCCCTATTCTGCAGTTTAAAATGAAACACTCAAATGTAAATATGACCAGATTGAAGAAGGTTTTTGGAAATCACCGTTTGCCTTTCCCCAATTACACAGGTCGCCCTCATGACCTGAGTGGCCAGATCAGTGAATGAGGAATGGGCAGCTTCAGTGAATGAGGAATGGGCGGCTTAGCTTCAGTGTGGGACTCCCAAGTACTTTGGTGAGGAACACAAGGGGTATCCTTAAGCCCGCCTATAAAATGTGGGTCGCATGAATACTACCATGACTATGGGGCTTTTGATAAGTCTGTACACGATAGGATGCCTCATAATCTGTTAGTAATGGCACTAAAACAATTTTTAAATGACTGGGTGATTCTAACATAAGAGAAGACAAAGAACAGCATTTGCCCTTTCAAATTTAAAGGACAGAGCATTCATGTTGTGATAATAGTGGATAGGATGTTTTTTCTGTTAAGCCTGGGGATCCTCGAGGTGGATCACACATTATCAGTGCATTTTCTCATCCTGAAATTAAGTGATGATGTTCATGGAAGATTCAGCAGAGGAATGAGCATAACATTACCTAACCCCAGACCTGCCTGCATTATCTTGGCATCCATCTTTGACCCTCTGCAGCATCAGAGAGATGGGTATGATCCTACGTGGACTTCGAGATAGCTCCACATAGTTCCAGACTTCTGTGATTTTTCAACTTCATTATGTAAACACAGGACCTCATTTGGGAATGCAGCCCCACGAGTATAGGCTGTTCCTCAGACTCCCTGCAGATCAAATGAGTGCACTGCTTGGCATTTGCTTTCCATTTGCCACCCATCTCAGCTTTATCTCCCAGGCTGGTCTTGTTGATGTTAGTGACAATGTAGCAATTATGCAACAAGCACTGTACATACATTATTTCATCTAACCATCTGTTGTAATAATACTGTACATGTTATTATCCCTATTTTACAGATAGAAACACTATAACTGAGAGAAAGAGGTTAATACATTGACAGAGGTTGCAGAGTAACAGTCAGAATTTGTACCCAAATCTACTCATTATCAAAACTCACATGATATAGTCTACTATATTGCCTCCAAGTATGAGCAAAAGAAGTCACTCTCCTTGACTTTTCATTACTTTATAAAGCTGTTGGGAACAGGCCCCCCCCAAAATCTGGCCATAAACTGTCCCCAAACTGGCCATAAACAAAATCTCTGCAGCACTGTGACATGTTCGTGATGGCTGTGATGGCCATGATGCCCACGCTGGAAGGTTATGGGTTTACCAGAATAAGGGCAAGGAATACCAGACCCACCCAGGATGGAAAACCACTTAAAAGCATTCTTAAACCACAAACAATAGCATGAGTGATCTGTGCCTGAAAGACATGCTCCTGCTGCAGATAACTAGCCAGAGCTCATCCCTTTATTTCGGCCCATCCCTTTGTTTCCCATAAGGAATACTTTTAGTTAATCTATAATCTATAGAAACAATGCTTATCACTGGCTTGCTGTCAGTAAATATGTGGGTAAATCTCTGTTCGAGGCTCTCAGCTCTGAAGGCTGTGAGACCCCTGATTTCCCACTCTACACCTCTATATTTCTGCGTGTGTGTGTCTTTAATTCCTCTAGCACTGCTGGGTTAGGGTCTCCCCGACTGAGCTGGTCTCAGCATAAAGCAATATTAGTAAGTCTAGTCAGGAGACTGGCCTTTTAACTCCTGAGACATCTCGCATGAGTCAAATCCTCAGATTCTTTCTTATATGTGCAATCACATGATATTTACTTGAAGGAAAAGTACCTAAGGGTTATGAGTTTGAGCTCATCATAAAGGAAATGAATTTGTACCAGTGAGCTTTGGAAACTACATTTTCAAGGGGGTTAGCCCTAGGACATGGCCACTAATGAAAGCATATTCATTGATTCGGTCTTTACTCAGAGAACACTGAGTACATATATCTAAGGCACACAGGATGCAGTGACAAAACAGTCCCTGGCCTCACATGCTGCTAGTAGGCAAACTGAATAAGAAAGAGGTCATTACAATCCAACATGGCAAATCCTGTGAGTAAATGGCATGTAATAACCCAGGAGTGAGCACCTAATCCAGGTAGACAGTGTCAGGGAAACCACATCTGTCTTTGAGGGCAGAGTCCAGCATTCCTTCAATGTCATTTTTCATCATGTGGTTAAAAGGGCCACCAAGGAAGACACATGCTTATTTGTCCTCTGTGATGAGTTGAAGAGAACTAGAGATACCTAGTTACACATTCTCAGTGCTTTGACTACAATTTTTAGTCAACTGAGAAATATCAGTCTAAATACAATCAGGGGAACAATTCGGCAATATTGGTGGGAGAATACAGAAGAAAAGTTTCCACGCTCTCTCCAGTGGGGGATGCATCCATTCATCCTCAAATCTCTTAGAATTTCTCTACAATCTGGTCTGACACTCTAGCCTAAAGAGTGACCAAAGTATATAAATTGTAGTTTATGTGGAAAACAAAAACGTAGAAAGCAAGCAAGAAACCCTGACATCTTTATGAAATATGCCTGAAACATAGCTGAATGATAAAATTGTCACATAGCTGTAAGAGGCAGAACCAGTTTGAGGAATTCATGGCCTAATCCACATTTCCCCCAGAACCTGTGGGGAAGCACTGTAGGACAGTTATGGCAATGAAACGCTTTGGAATTTGTTGAAAGATTGCTGTGGTAGGATTCCCTCTAAGGACCAGGAAAGGGTTCAAAATCAACCTTTCTCAGGAAATAAGTTTAGATTTTTTCTAGAATTTCAAGACAGGCTCCAATCATACAGAAACTTTTCTAGAATGGATGGAGAAGGTGACAAGGCTTCTCAAGGGCCCCAACTCTCACCCAACAATGTTGACTGAGCACTCACTGCTTGGCCAAGCACCGTGCCAGGCACTTGACATAGAATCTCTTGCTTAATCCTCAAGCACACCACTGCCAGGAGATAGCATTCCCATTTTACAGATGAGAAAACCAAGATTCAGAGAGTTCGTAACGTACCCAGACCCCATAGCTCATAGATGGTAGTTTCACACCCAAATGTGCAAAATTCTAGAGGGAGGTCTTCTGAAGTCAATAAGTTCAATAAACTAGTGGGACAAATGCTATATTGAGCAACTCTGAGGAAGCTTTCTTTCTTTCCTTTCTGTTAGCTAAAAGTTACTACATTTTTCTTGGGCTCTGAAGTCTGCCTGGATTGTGGTATTTAATGTGAGGCAGCTGCAGACTGTGCCCCAAAGCAAACGAGGCTAGAAGAATTCCCCTTTCTAAAGGCATCCCACCTGAGTGTCACAAAGATGTGCAGCTGAAAACAAGCCTGACTTCTGTATATAAAGGAATCTGGGCAGGCAGACCCTCGGCTCTTGGGAGAGGAGGTGGAGAGCCTGCAACCAGCAGGAACTCCTGGTAGCATTATGTGGCTGCTGCGGTGCATCTTGCTGTGTGTTTCATTATCTCTTGCTCTGAGTGGCCAGCATAAGCCTGAGGCACCAGGTTATTCCAGTGTGCTCCACTGTGGGCCGTGGAGCTTCCAGTTTGCTGTAAACCTCAGCCAGGAGGCAACGTCTCCTCCTGTACTAATAGCTTGGGGTAAGTTTGATGACTTGCCTTGCTTAGCCAAGCAATGATATGTCTCCTCTACTACCTAAGATGTCTCCCTAGCTTCCTGTCTTGATAGTTTCACCCTCTGAGCCCTGTTGCATCTTTCTGCAAAAGAAATAGTCTAAGTTATAACTACATCTGATCTGAAATCTGATTTCCCTCTTATTGACGGTTGCTCCTTGGGGTCTAATGGCAAGGCTGACTATCCTTTCTGGCACTGGAGACTGACCGCTGTGTTTTTTCACCTCTTCCCCACCCCTCCAGACAACGAAGGGCTGCTGCACAAGCTGCAGAATGACTCTGACTGTGGCACCTGGATAAGAAAAGGTCCGGGCAGCTCCGTGGTGTTGGAGGCAACCTATAGCAGCTGCTATGTCACTGAGTGGGTGAGTATGACCCAATGGCCAGACACACTGAGTGAAGCCGCTCGTGCTACCATCCAGGCTGACCCCCAAGGGCCTGTCTCTCCAGGACTCCCACTATATCATGCCAGTCGGAGTTGAAGGAGCGGGTGTGGCTGAACACAGGATGGTTACAGAGAGGAAGCTGCTCAAGTGTCCTATGGATCTTCTAGGTAAAGGCTGCAAGCTCTCAGGATCTTGCAGGGGTGGGGGTGGGGGGGGCGTGAAAGTACTCTTGGTCCTCTCTGACCCGCTCTGTGCAGTGACACCTGACACTAATGAAGGATGGATCATGTCCCAGCTCTCCCCTCCATGGGCAATCCTTAGGATAACTACCAATTGAGATTCCTCAATGCCGAGGCACTGTGGGTTAAGCACTTCAGGTGTTACCTTCCCTAATCCTAACCTAGTGCTGCAAACACTACTGCTGGCCAGGCGCAGTGGCTCACACCTGTAATCACAGCATTTTGGGAGGCCGAGGCAGGTGGATCACCTGAGGTCGGGAGTTCGAGAACAGCTGACCAACATGGAGAAACCCTGTCTCTACTAAAAATACAAAATCAGCCAGGTGTGGTGGTATATTCCTGTAATCCCAGCTACTCGGGAGGCTGAGGCAGGAGAATTGCTTGAACCTGGGAGATGGAGGTTGCGGTGAGCTGAGATCGTGCCATGGCACTACAGCCTGGGCAACAAGAGCGAAACTGTCTCAAAAAAATAAAAAAAAATAAAAATAAAAAAACCCCAACCTATCTCTTGCCAGGAAGTTTGCCCAAGGGCCTATCACTGGTGAATGACCGAGCTGGGATTCGAAGAACTCTCCCAGAACCAGGAGCTTTTCACCCATAGGGAGAATGATAGGAAATAAAACTGAAGCTAGCAAGGGGACTTGGAAAAATACCTCCACAGAGCGAGATGTGCACTGAGACTAGGACCCAGGTCTCCCATCCCACCAGCTGGAGGGATAGCTGAGCATTTCCCTAAGGAAATAGCAGGAAGTATGATGCCTACTCAACTTTAGAAAGTCTCGCCGGGCACGGTGGCTCACGCTT